>NC_086449.1:429283797-429594297 GCF_028390025.1 Pseudophryne corroboree | reverse complement strand
TTGACTAACAAAATCAGTTTTAAGTTAAAAAGGTAGTAACTACTCAAGAATATGTAAAGTTACTAACATGCTCACTATAGGCCACTAGACCCGTTCTTCGCGGGGGGGGGGGGGTCTTCAGTATGCCAACTGACGGGATCCCGGCGCACAGTATACCGGCGCCGGGATCCCGACAGCCGGCATACCGACACTTATTCTCCCTCGTGGGGGTCCACGACCCCCCTGGAGGGAGAATAAAATAGTTTGGCGCGCGTAGCGCGCCACCATGCCCGTAGCGTGGCGAGCGTAGCGAGCCCGCAAAGGGCTAATTTGCGCTCGCCACACTGTCGGTAAGCCGGCGGTCGGGCTCCCGGCGCCGGTATACTGGTCGCCGGGAGCCCGACCGCCGGCATATCGTAGTGAACCCCTTCGTGGGATAGGCATATATTTCTCAGAGGTGCAAAGCCCTACTGTTGACAAAATATGAGGCTTATTTTTGCTTTTCCCAATAACAATAATAATAATAATAATAATAATAACAACCTAGAACAGTTATCAATGAATATTAGACTCAGACTACAAATATAAAGAAAATAGAAAATGAAAACAAAAGATTAATTAAAACTACAAATACTGCAGAAGAAATATATTATAGACTCATAAAATGATAGTTACATTTGGGAATCTAAATTTTGAAATGACAAACTCCCAGATAAGGGTACAGATTGACTACAGTAAGTACATCAAGCAACAACTGGGTAAAGTGGAATTATGTATACATACTGTAATGTTAAGGTGAAATGTATTTTTGGACCGAATAATTAGGTGTGTGGTCTAGCCCCTCCTCCTTTATTTATGCATGTAAAAATAAGATTTTACTCACCGGTAAATCTATTTCTCGTAGTCCGTAGTGGATGCTGGAGACTCCGTAAGGACCATGGGGAATAGACGGGCTCCGCAAGAGACTGGGCACTCTAAGATAAATTTAGTACTACTGGTGTGCACTGGCTCCTCCCTCAATGCCCCTCCTCCAGACCTCAGTTAAGGAAACTGTGCACGGAAGAGCTGACATTACATGGAAAGGATTTTGGAACCCAGGGTAAGACTCATACCAGCCACACCAATCACACCGTATAACATGTGATAAACTTACCCAGTTAACAGTATGAACAAACAACAGAGCATCAACCAATGGATGCCAACATAACATTACCCATTATTAAGCAATAACTATATACACGTATTGCAGAAAGTCCGCACTTGGGACGGGCGCCCAGCATCCACTACGGACTACGAGAAATAGATTTACCGGTGAGTAAAATCTTATTTTCTCTAACGTCCTAGTGGATGCTGGGGACTCCGTAAGGACCATAGGGATTATACCAAAGCTCCCAAACGGGCGGGAGAGTGTGGATGACTCTGCAGCACCGAATGGGCAAACACAAGGTCCTCCTCAGCCAGGGTATCAAACTTGTAGAATTTTGCAAAGGTGTTTGAACCCGACCAAGTAGCAGCTCGGCAAAGCTGTAATGCCGAGACCCCTCGGGCAGCCGCCCAAGAAGAGCCCACCTTCCTTGTGGAATGGGCTTTCACTGATTTTGGCAGCGGCAATCCAGCCGCAGAATGAGCCTGCTGAATCATGTTACAGATCCAGCGAGCAATAGTTTGCTTTGAAGCAGGAGCACCCAGCTTGTTGGATGCATACAGGATAAACAGCGAGTCAGTCTTCCTGACTCCAGCCGTTCTGGTTACCTAAATCTTCAAAGCCCGGACTACGTCAAACAGCTTGGAATCCTCCAAGTCACAAGTAGCCGCAGGCACCACAATAGGTTGGTTCAAATGAAAAGATGACACCACCTTTGGCAGAAATTGCGGACGAGTCCGCAATTCTGCCCTGTCCATATGGAAAACCAGATAGGGGCTTTTACATGACAAAGCCGCCAACTCTGACACACGCCTAGCCGAAGCTAAGGCCAACAGCATGACCACTTTCCACGTGAGATACTTTAGCTCCACGGTCTTAAGTGGCTCAAACCAGTGGGATTTCAGGAAACCCAACACCACGTTAAGATCCCAAGGTGCCACCGGTGGCACAAAAAGGGGCTGAATATGCAGCACTCCCTTAACAACGTCTGAACCTCAGGCAGTGAAGCCAGTTCTTTTTTGAAAGAAAATGGATAGGGCCGAAATCTGGACCTTTATGGACCCCAATTTTAGGCCCATAGTCACTCCTGACTGTAGGAAGTGCAGGAATCGACCCAGCTGGAATTTCTCTGTAGGGGCCTTCCTGGCCTCACACCAAGCAACATATTTTCGCCATATACGGTGATAATGCTTTGCTGTCACGTCCTTCCTAGCCTTTATCAGCGTAGGAATAACTTCATCCGGAATGCCTTTTTCCGCTAGGATCCGGCGTTCAACCGCCATGCCGTCAAACGCAGACGCGGTAAGTCTTGAAACAGACAGGGCCCTTGTTGCAACAGGTCCTGTCTGAGAGGCAGAGGCCATGGGTCCTCTGTGAGCATTTCTTGCAGTTCCGGGTACCAAGTCCTTCTTGGCCAATCCGGAACAATGAGTATCGTTCTCACTCCTCTTTTTCTTACAATTCTCAGCACCTTTGGTATGAGAGGAAGAGGAGGAAACACATAGACCGACTGGAACACCCACGGTGTTACTAGTGTGTCCACAGCTATCGCCTGAGGGTCCCTTGACCTGGCGCAATACCTTTTTAGCTTTTTGTTGAGGCGGGACGCCATCATGTCCACCTGTGGCAGTTCCCATCGATTTGCAATCTGCGTGAAGACTTCCTGATGAAGTCCCCACTCTCCCGGGTGGAGGTCGTGCCTGCTGAGGAAGTCTGCTTACCAGTTGTCCACTCCCGGAATGAACACTGCTGACAGTGCGCTTACCATCGCCACCCTGCTCCTTGTGCCGCCTTGGCGGTTTACATGAGCCACTGCGGTCTGACTGGATCAGAACCGGTTGGTCGCGAAGCAGGGTCTCCGCTTGACTTAGGGCGTTGTATATGGCCCTTAGTTCCAGGATATTGATGTGAAGGCAAGTCTCCTGCCTTGACCACAGCCCTTGGAAATTTCTTCCCTGTGTGACTGCCCCCCACCCTCAGAGGCTTGCATCCGTGGTCACCAGGACCCAGTCCTGAATGCCGAATCTGCGACCTTCGAGAAGGTGAGCACTCTGCAGTCACCACAGGAGAGACACCATGGCTCTGGGGGAAAGGGTGATTAACCGATGCATCCGAAGATGTGATCCGGACCACTTGTCCAGTAAGTCCCATTGGAAGGTCCTCCTATGGAACCTGCCGAAGGGAATGGCCTCGAATGATACCACCCTCCTTCCCAGGACTCGAGTGCAGTGATGCACTGACACCTGTTTTGGTTTTAATAGATTCCTGACCAGTGTTACGAGCTTCTGAGCTCTCTCTATCGGGAGATAAACCCTTTTCTGGTCTGTGTCTAGGATCATACCTAGGAGAGGCAGATGAGCTGTAAGAACCAACTACGACTTTGGAATATATAGAATCCAGCCG
This sequence comes from Pseudophryne corroboree, assembly GCF_028390025.1. Taxonomy (NCBI): domain Eukaryota; kingdom Metazoa; phylum Chordata; class Amphibia; order Anura; family Myobatrachidae; genus Pseudophryne; species Pseudophryne corroboree. The sequence continues at coordinate 429,590,771 of NC_086449.1, read as the reverse complement.
TGTTGCCGTTTCACTTCCAGAGAAAGTGATACGCTGTTCAGCAACTGCTCTCTTGATCTCGCTTTTATGAGGAGATCGTCCAAGTATGTGATAATAGTGACACCTTGCTTCCGCAGGAGCACCATCATTTCCGCCATTACCTTGGTGAATATTCTCACGGCCGTGGAGAGACCAAACGGCAACGTCTAAAATTGGTAATGACCATCCCGTACCGCAATTCTGAGGTACGCCTGATGAGGTGGATAAATGGGGACATGAAGGTATGCATCCTTTATGTCCCGAGTCACCATAAAATCTCCCCATTTCAGGCTTGCAATAACCGCTCTTAGCGATTCCATCTTGAACTTGAACCCTTTCAGGTATATGTTCAGGGATTTTAAATTCAATATGGGTCCGACCGAACCGTCTGGTTTCGGGACTACAACATGGTCGAATAATAACCCCCTCCTTGTTGAAGGAGGGGAACCTTGACCACCACCTGTTGAAGATACAATTTATGAATTGCAGTTCACACTGTTTCCCTCTCGTGGGGGGAAGCCGGCAGGGCCGTCGGTGAGGGGGCATCTCCTCAAAGTCCAGCTTGTATCCCTGAGACACAATATCTATTGCCCAGGGATCCAACAGGGAGTGAACCCACTTGTGGCTGAACTTATGAAGGCGTGCCCCCACCGGGCCTAGCTCCGCCTGTGGAGCCCCAGCGACATGCGGTGGATTTTGTAGAGGCCGGGGAGGACTTCTGTTCCTGGGAACTAGCTGTGTTGTGCAGCTTCTTTCCTCTGCCCCCGCCTCTGGCAAGAAAGGACGCACCTCGGACTTTCTTGTTTCTTTGTTCGAAAGGCTGCATTTGATAATGTCGTGCTTTCCTAAGCTGTGCAGGAATATAAGGCAAAATATCAGAATTACCAGCTATAGCTGTGGAGACCAGGTCCGAGAACCCTTCTCCACACAATCCTCAGCCTTCCATATGCCTCTTAAGTAGGCATCATCTGTCCATTGCATATTCTACAGGACACGTCAAGCCGAAATCGACATAGCTTTGACTCTAGGACCCAGTATACTCATGTCTCTTTGGGCATGTTTTATATATATATATCTATCACTTAAGACAGCATCTTTAATATATATATATATATATATATATATATGCATACTAGGATCTCAATCTCTGCTGATAAGGTACCTGTCCACGCTGCCACAGCGCTATAAACCCATGCCGACACAATCGCCGGTCTGAGTAGTATACTAGAATGTGCACGCTATCTGCAGGATCCCTGAGAATAGCTAGTGCTACCTTCTGTGCAAACAGGACACCCTAGGGGAAGATTCCCAACACATCCTGGCCCTAGTGGGGAAAGGATACTGCCTGAGAATTTTTTGTGGGAAGCTGCAGTCTCTTGTCTGGAGATTCCCGCTCTTTTTCCTCATGAGAGGAGGGAAATTTACCTCAGCTTTCTTCCCCTTAACATGTGTACCCTTGTGTCAAGGACAATGAGTCATCAGTGAAATGCAAATCATCTTTTATTACAATAATCATATATTGAATACCTTTCAGCCATCTTGGCTGTAACTTTGCATTATCGTAGTCGACACTGGAGTCAAACTCCGTGTTGATATCAGTGTTTATTATTTTGGATAGTGAGCCTTGTGAGACTCTGAAGGTCTCTATGACACAGGGACAGACATGGGTAAATTTCCTGTCTGTTCTCTAATCTTTTGTGCAATAAATTCACCTCAGCACTTACACATATCCAAACAGGTGTCGGCGTTGTCGACGAAGACACCCACTCACACACATATTTGCTCTATCTCCTCCTTAGGGGAGCTTTTTACCTCAGACATGTCGACACACACGTACCGACACTCCACACACACAAGGGATGCTCTATTTGAAGACAGTTCCCCCACAAGGCCCTTTGGAGAGACAGAGAGAGAGTATGCCAGCACACACCCCAGCGCTATATGACCCAGGAATCACACAGTAACTTAGTGTTAACCCAGTAGCTGCTGTATATATTGTTTTTACGCCAAGTTTATGTGCCCCCCCCCCCTCTCTTTTTCACCCTCTCTATCGTGCAGGGGAGAGCCTGGGGAGCGTCCTCTCAGCGGAGCTGTGGAGAGAAAATGGAGCTGGTGAGTGCTGAGGAAGAAGGCCCCGCCCCCTCAGCGGCGGGCTTTTCCCGCGATTTTGTGTAAAATTAATGGCGGGGGCTCATGCATATAACAGTGTCCAACTGTATATATGCTGCTTTTGCCAGGAGGTACTTAATTGCTGCCCAGGGCGCCCCCCCCCCCTGCGCCCTGCACCCTACAGTGACCGGAGTGTGTGGGTTAGTGTGGGAGCAATGGCGCACAGCTGCAGTGCTGTGCGCTACCTCATGTGAAGACAGGAGTCTTCTGCCGCCGATTTCGATGTTTTCTTGCTTCTGCCGGCTTCTGTCTTCTGGCTCTGCGAGGGGGATGGCGGCGCGGCTCCGGGAACGGACGACCAAGGTAAAGATCCTGTGTTCGAACCCTCTGGAGCTAATGGTGTCCAGTAGCCTAAGAAGCGCAACCTAGCCGCAGTTAGTAGGTTTGCTTCTCTCCCCTCAGTCCCACGTAGCAGAGAGTCTGTTGCCAGCAGAAGCTCTCTGAAAACAAAAAACCTAACAAAATACTTTCTTTTCTAGCAAGCTCAGGAGAGCCCACTAAAAGCACCCAGCTCTGGCCGAGCACAGATTCTAACTGAGGTCTGGAGGAGGGGCATAAAGGGAGGAGCCAGTGCACACCAGTAGTACTACTAAATCTTTCTTAGAGTGCCCAGTCTCCTGCGGAGCCCGTCTATTCCCCATGGTCCTTACGGAGTCCCCAGCATCCACTAGGACGTTAGAGAAAGTACACTTGAAGGTAGAGACTTCCTTCTGTATGGCACCAGCAGCCCTCCCACCTCTCCTTATTTATTTTTAATCAGCTCGGTTCCCTGCATTGCGGTCTCTATATTATTGAGCACTATTATGGTAAGTCCTTGATAAACTGACATAGTGGGCCTGATTCAGAGCCGCACACAATGCAGATGTTCGCAGAGTTGAGCTATTTTTTGGCTACTGTGGGTGAATCCCTAAAAGCTCCTCATGGCAGTGATTGGGGACATTTTGATAATTGTGAGCCATAGAGTCAAATATGATGTTTATGTTACCTGATACCGAATGGTGAATGCACATAGATGTAAGGGGAACCTTCTTAAACACCTTCAGATGCCACAATTATGTTCAACAGCTCATTCTGTTCACAGTGCTATATGAGTAGAGGCAACCACCTCACATCTCCCCAAGCTCCATCAGTGTCAGGCTCCTATGTGTAAAACTAGGGTCTTTCCAACTCGCATAGTCATGAACTCCAGCACTAGATACAGTACTACCTTATGGCATTGTCACAAAGGGGAACCCTCCTCCTCTCCTCTGTCACCATGAAACTACCCACTAAAAAATAGAAAACAACAGACCACTATCATTCCAGATCCAGACGGGATTAGTTGAAATAGTTGATTGCTTCCTAGTCCAGAAAGTCCTGTAAAGTTGAATGCATTGTTTTGGGGATCAACATCAATATCTGTGCAGTAATTAGTAAGATCTATTATAAGGCTGCCATTTGCTTGAGTTTCAGGTACATATTTGCTATAAAAAACAAACAAAAACATACACTGTCAGTATAGGTACAGACCAGAAAATTGGACCCCCTGCTCACATTACAGATGAATCATATGGAGCAAGTGAGCACATACAGTATTTATGTAGCACAAGGCCACTTAACACTCATTTGAAACCACTGAATTCTGAATATTCTTAAAGCTAAATGGGGAATACTTAATGTTTAGAAGTATGTCTTTTATTCCTTTATCATGACAGATTTAATGGCAAGAAATTACATGTGCTAAACAAGATCAGTACAAACAACTAATCTTTTACAATCCTCAGATTTTGAATTCTGCATTTTTAAAGGTTACAATATAACTTTTACCTATTACTATAGAATGTAGTTGTCTGGGCATGGCTGGATTAAGGGAGGGGCGACAGGGGCTGTCATCCCAGAGGGCCCCACAGACTGCTGCATAAAGTGGAGGCGTCCTCCTCTGGTGGCTTCAGCACACGCTGAGGAGCTCCTTAGTCTCTAGTGAGTCTCGTGGGATAGGGAAGTAAATTCTTGCGAGACACTGAGTGTGATCCAGATGGGTGTGCAGGTTTTGTGGTGCTTGGACAGCAGATTTTGAATCCAGTGAGAGTGTGTGTGTGGTTTTAACGGTGCACGGGGGGTGCTGAGGGTTTCCTGTCACTTTTACAAATGTTGACATCATAACAGCTGACATTGGGTGTCTTTCCGAGTTGATCGCTCGCTGACGATTTTCGCAACGATCAGGTAAAAAAATGGCAAAACTGCGCATGCGTATGCACCGCAATGCGCACGCACATCGTACGGGTACAATCAGCATCGATGCTGTGCAATGCTTCTAGCGACGAATCCATTCGCACAGCCGATCGCAAGGTGATTGACAGGAAGAGGACGTTTATGGGTGTCAACTGACTGTTTTCTGGGAGTAGTAGGGAAAACGCAGGCATGACCAGGCATTGGCAGGGCGGGTATCTGACGTCAATTCCGGGACCTCCGTTGCTAGAATCATCGCACAGGATAAGTAACTAACGGGCTGGTCTTGTTTTGCACAAAATGTTTTTGTACCGCTCGGCCGCACATGTGATCGTACACTTGCAAAGCGATAATACACTCCCCCGTGGGTGGCGACAATGCGTTTGCATGGCTGCAAAAAGTAGCTAGTGAGCGATCAACTCGGAATGAAGGCCATTGTACAGTCAACATTATGAATGTCAGCATGCCGACCAGTAACGGGTTGTCGGTATGAGGATCCTCCAGCTACTCTACTCATAGTTGAGCATAATCATGTTAAATAATAAAATTTTGTAATTGGTAGCTAAAGGGCCTTCATGGTAATATACCCTAATTACAGTACAGTTACTGACCCTATAGACAAAGCAGTAGAGTCTGTGCCATAATGCAGAAGTGTCCAGGATCCTGTAAGATTGTGTTCGTGCCGGTGGCTTTAAGTAGTGTTTGGTGTCCCATTCAACTCACTGGCTCCCATTCTCCCAAGCCCCACAGTACATTTAAACTGAGGCTCTGCCCACTAACATTGGTCTAGTCCAGGAGTTCTCAAACTCGGTCCTCAGGACCCCACACAGTGCATGTTTTGCAGGTAACCCAGCAGGTGCACAGGTGTATTAATTACTCACTGACACATTATAAAAGTTCCACAGGTGGAGCTAATTATTTCACTTGCAATTCTGTGAGGAAACCTGCAAAACATGCACTGTGTGGGGTCCTGAGGATCGTGTTTGAGAACCTATGGTCTAGTCCATGGGTCTTCAACCTGCGGCCCTCCAGCTGCTGTGTAACTGTTATGAGCCATGGTAGTGGCTCATTCCTGTTTTGTATTTTGGCTATGTATTAGGTTATAGTTTTCTTGCAGGCCAGGATTTCCCTTTGCTCTGGTTTAGAAGACTCTTGTTTGCCGCCGGTGGTGAGTCTGTGTAATTGCAGCCTGTTTCCATGTGTTAAGCCTCACCTGTCTGTTAATTGTACCTCTCAGTTTGGAGTCGTGCAGCAGGGCAGCTGCACAACATAATTAATTAGGGTCCCTGCTGTGATTGGAAGAAATCCTTGTTATATTCTGTCTCAGTGCATTATACAGACACCGGTGATAGCTTCTGACTAGCTGCTTCCACCCTTGAAGCATTCTTGTCCAGGAATCCAGTGTCTGGTCCAGTGTCTGATCCAGTGTCTGATCCAGTGTCTGATCCAGTATCCTGCCTTGAAGCATTCCTGTCCAGAAGTCCTGTGGCTTTGTCTGTGCCTGATCCAGTATCCGGCTTCTTGGTGTCCACCGGTCTGTCGTTTGGGATTCTGCTTGTCCTCTGGTCCTGAAAGCCTGTGTCAGCTACTTTGGGGGTTCCTGTCCTTTTGCCAGTATTCGTACCAGTTTCGTGAGTAGCGGCTCTGCTGCATCCCTCGGCCTAGGCCGCAGCGTCTTGTTATATTTGTTTTGGAGTTTCTGCAGAGGTTCTGCGTTGGCTGTCCTCGCCGGTATACGACAGTGTCATGTAGGCGTGTGGACAGCATTGCCTTTGTTGTTAGTCTTAGCGGCTGAGCCATGCATACCTTCATTTAGTTCTGTAGCGCCCCTAACTCTGTATTTCTGTCTTTAGTGAGAGGTTCCCCTTGTCATCATCCCGTCTCAGTTTATGCCTTGTCTCCAACTAAGACCTGGGGGCATCGGAGTTGGGCAGACATAATCCGCCCTTCAAACGCGGCTGCCGTGGGCCCAAGAAACCATAGTCTCGCAGGCATAGGCGGACAATGAGGGTGAGTCAACGGAGTCAGGTTTCCATAGGGGTTGCTGCCGAGCTCTGTATCTATTGCAGCATTACATTCCAGTACTTGGGGCTCATCCGCCCAGTTCCAGGAGTACCAAGTACAGTGAACGTAACATTATCACCGGCCAATACTACAAAAAAGAAACAAAGCTAAATAGTAGTTTTTTCTTTTTTGGCCCAGTCCAGTGTCCTGTCTAGAATCCAGTCCTGTCTAGAATCCAGTCCTGTCTAGAGGCCAGTGTGCGGAACCCAGTCCAGTGTGCGGAACCCAGTCCAGTGTGCGGAACCCAGTCCAGTGTGCAGAACCCAGTCCAGTGTGCAGAACCCAGTCCAGTTTAAAAATACAGTCCAGTCTTGTCTTGTCTAGTTTAAAAGTCCAGTCTTGTCTAGTTTAAAAATCCAGTCCAGTCTTGTCTTGTCTAGTTTAAAAATCCAGTCCAGTCTTGTCTTGTCTAGTTTAAAAATCCAGTCTTGTCTTGTCTTGTCTAGTTTAAAAATCCAGTCCAGTCTTGTCTTGTCTAGTCTAGTCTTGTCTTGTCTAGTTTGAAATCCTCCTATGCCAACCATGCAAGCCCTACAGGCATCTCTCTCAGCCCTGAACTCTGCTTTCAGTGCTTTGAAACCTGAGAGGCTGGAAGTTTTGCAGCAATCCTTAAAGCAACTGCAAAACCTTCTGACCAAAATTTAACTTATCTTGCCAGAAGTCGTTGAGAGTTCATCTATCTTTAAAGAGACTCTTGCTCACGATATGGTGACAAGAGAATCCTCAGGTTCGGTTGGAGAGAAAAGGTTTAAAACTTTTCTGCGGCCCAGGCTCTCAGAAGAGGAGCGTCTGCGTCGCAGAAACTTAAATTTATGCCTATATTGTGGGGGTTTAGGCCACTATCTGCAGACCTGTGAGTTGCGCAAGCCAAAGTGCGGCGACAAGTCCTACCCTCTGGCCAAGTGGAGTCAGGATTTAAGACCTACTCCTGTCTCCACTGTGGCAGAAGTACTTGTCACAAAACCCACACTAAAAAGCACTCTGTCCTATAATTGGGGTCCTTGGGCTAGGGAGCACCGTTATAGATTCAGGAACCAAAGGAGAATGTTTCTCTCCTGTCTTGATTTTCCTGTTGAATTAGAGTTGCAAACCCCGGTAGTGGAATCTCGGGGTCCGGAAGCGGTGCCCGATGCCTGGGGTCCCGGAGCGGTGCCCGATGCCTGGGGTCCTGGAGCGGTGCCCGATGCCTGGGGTCCTGGAGCGGTGCCCAATGCCTGGGGTCCTGGAGCGGTGCCCGATGCCTGGGGTCCTGGAGCGGTGCCCGATGCTCAGGGTCCTGGAGCGGTGCCAGATGCTCAGGGTCCTGGAGCGGTGCCAGATGCTCAGGGTCCTGGAGCAGTGCCAGATGCTCAGGGTCCTGGAGCGGTGCCAGATGCTCAGGGTCCTGGAGTGGTGCCCGATGCTCAGGGCCTAGGAGCGGTGCCCGATGCTCAGGGCTGAAGAGGGGCATCGATTATAATAGCTCAGGTGTCAATACCAGAAGGGGTCTCAGAAGCTGTTACCCCAGGTAGGGACTTGAAAAGCGCAACCCCAGAAAGGGTGTCTAAAACCATAGTTCTAGAAGGGAACTCGAGAAGCAAAACCCCAGAAGGGATCTTTGAAGTAATATACCCAAGTGAGGTCTCGAGAGACACAGCCCCAGAGAAGGGTCTATAGGTTGCTTCCCCAGGAAAGGACTCAAGAGGCATAGCTTTAGTGGAGGTTCTGAAGGTCATAGCTTCAGCAAAAGTCCCGGAGGTCATAATCCCGGGAGAAGTCTCGATAATTATTGACTCAGAGAGGGAGGCCGACGGTCCGGTCCCAGAGAGGGAGGCCGACGGTCCGGTCCCAGAGAGGGAGGCCGACGGTCCGGTCCCAGTAAAAGAATCCGAGGTGCTGACCCCAGTGGGGTTCCCGAAGGCCACTGCCCCAGCGGGGTTCCCGAAGGCCACTGCTCCAGCGGGGTTCCCAAAGGCCACTGCCCCAGAGGGGGTCCCGAAGGCCACTGCCCCAGAGGGGGTCCCGAAGGCCACTGCCCCAGAGGGGGTCCCGAAGGCCACAGCCTCGAGTAAGGTCAGTAGTGACCTGGTCCTAGCAATGCACTCCAGTCAGTCAGATGGGGAGGAAGCAGATCCTGACTCTTTTGATATCTCAACGTCTGTAGTCTTTGATGGGAACTTAGTCCAATTTTATGCACTAACCAAACACTACTACACCATTTTGTTGTCTAGACCTTTTCTGGGCATCACTTCAGAGAACCTTGTGCTCTATCTGATATATTCCTTTAGAGGGGAGCCTTTTGAGTGGGCATCCAACTTAATGAAAACTGAAGATCCCATTCTTCAGGATCCCCCGGCATTCAGTGATGCAGTTATTAAGAGATATGGTTCCAAAGAAATTGGTTCAGGTTCCTCTAGGTCACCCGTCTTATCTGCTGAGAGTCCACCATATACTGTAAACTCGGCACAAAAATCTCAGCCCATTGCTTTGACTACAGGATGTGCTTTTCTGTCTTCTTCTAGTAGTAGTACTTTGCCTGAAAGTTCAGCTCCCAAGGTTAAGAAACCAATCTCTGATTTGAACCCAGCCTTGCTGGAAGGTACCATCAGTTCAGACAATGTTTGGGGAACTACCTTGGTCAGACGTCAAGAACCTTGTAAAAAGAAGAAGAAAAATAAATAATTATTGACTCTTGCCTTGTGTAAAAAAAAAGTTTTTTTTGTCGTGTGTCCAGTGTCCACCGTCGGGGGGGGCACTGTTACAAGCTGTTGCCACAGCTTGTTTCTGTTTCTTGTCATTGTCTGTTTGTTCCAGTGTCAGGTTTTTTAGTGTATCCCTTGTTTTGGAAAGTCTGAATTTTGGGGTCCATTGACCTCTCCACAAGGGGGGGTACTGTTATGAGCCATGGTAGTGGCTCATTCCTGTTTTGTATTTTGGCTATGTATTTTAGGTTATAGTTCTCTTGCAGGCCAGGATTTCCCTTTGCTCTGGTTTAGAAGACTCTTGTTTGCCGCCGGTGGTGAGTCTGTGTAATTGCAGCCTGTTTCCATGTGTTTAGCCTCACCTGTCTGTTAATTGTACCTGTGAGATTGGAGTCGTGCAGCAGGGCAGCTGCATTACATAATTAATTAGGGTCCCTGCTGTGATTGGAAGAAATCCTTGTTATATTCTGTCTTAGTGCATTACACAGACGCCGGTGATAGCTTCTGTCTAGCTGCTTCCAGCCTTGAAGCATTCTTGTCCAGGAATCCAGTGTCTGATCCAGTGTCTGGTCCAGTGTCTGGTCCAGTGTCTGGTCCAGTGTCTGGTCCAGTATCCTGCCTTGAAGCATTCCTGTCCAGAAGTCCTGTGGCTTTGTCTGTGCCTGATCCAGTATCCGGCTTCTTGGTGTCCACCGGTCTGTCGTTTGGGATTCTGCCTGTCCTCCGGTCCCGATAGCCTGTGTGAGCTACTTTGGGGGTTCCTGTCCTTTTGCCAGTATTCGTACCAGTTTCGTGAGTAGCGGCTCTGCCGCATCCCTCGGCCTAGGCCACAGCATCTTGTTATATTTGTTTTGGAGTTTCTGCAGAGGTTCTGCGTTGGCTGTCCTTGCCGGTATACGACAGTGTCGTGTAGGCATGTGGACAGCATTGCCTTTGTTGTTAGTCTTAGCGGCTGAGCCGCGCATACTTTCATTTAGTTCTGCAGCGCCCCTAACTCTGTATTTCTGTCTTTAGTTAGAGGTTCCCCTTGTCATCATCCCGTCTCAGTTTACGCCTTGTCTCCAACTAAGACCTGGGGGCATCGGAGTTGGGCAGACATAATCCGCCCTTCAAACGCGGCTGCCGTGGGCCCAAGAAACCATAGTCTCGCAGGCGTAAGCGGACAACGAGGGTGAGTCAACGGAGTCAGGTTTCCGTAGGGGTTGCTGCCGAGCTCTGTATCTATTGCAGCATTACGTTCCTGTACTTGGGGCTCATTCGCCCAGTTCCAGGAGTACCAAGTACAGTGAACGTAACAGTAACCACACATCCCAGCATGCCCTGCTATTTTAGCCCTGTTTTAGCATACCTTAATACCAAAACTGTGTCAGGGCATGCTGGGATGTGTAGTTTCACATCAGCTGGAGGGCCACAGGTTGAAGACCTATGCTTTAGTCTATATCCAATTATTTTGAGAAAATAGCTCAATACACAAAAACACATCAAAAGCTTAGAAAAGTTTCAATTTGTGTCAGTGAGATCACTTATGGATGAGAATTATTATACTTCATTATCTTAATTACTCTTCAGTGGGGACTTACCATATATTGGATCATGGCACTGGCAATCGGAGTGACTGCTCACTCCAGCGGGAGGCTCAGCTGAGCCGAAAAATTGGTAATACCCCTTTCAAAGACTGCCATATCAATTATCACCTTATACAGCTTCGCTGTAACAATTTAAGCACAGTACTCCACTACAGCTAATCTTTCATACATCTGAGATCGGGAGGCACTCGATATACCAGCTGTCGGGATCCCGGCGCTCAGCATACTGGCGCCGGGATCCCGACACCCGGCATACCGACACCCGGCATACCGAGAACTATTCCCCCTCTTGGGTTGTCCATGACACCCCTGGAGGGAGAACAAATAGTGTGGCAGCGTAGCGCGCAACTGTGCCAACAGCATGGCGAGTGCAGCGTGGCGAGTACAGCGAGCCCGCAAGGGGCTTTTTTGCGCTCGCCCACTGCCGGCATTCCAGTGGTCGGGATCCCAGCGCCGGTATGCTGGCCGCCGGGATCCCGACAGACGGCCATTCGTAGTACACCATTGCTTTAACACTGGACACTTTGGTTCCATATGTCCACAATCTGTGAATAAGTTGACTGAATATGTTTGGATTGCAGTTTCTAAGTTTATAATTAGAGGGGCTAAGTGTTATTACTTCCACACTGGCAGTGAATACTCATTAATTTACTTATTGGATTGAATTTTGTGATTTCTATATTCATTTGTATTGCTCAAGTCTACACTGGATCTATGCCATGCAATCAGTAATTACTTTTTATGTGTCTTCATCAAGATAAACAAAAACATTTTGCTTAGTTGCCCACTCTCCAATTGAGTGGCCACTTTAGCACTGTGTTACCAGAGAGGAAAAGGTATGCAGGGAAAACTGAAACACTAGCAAGTAATGCTAGGTATCAGATATAGATGATTAATTACATCCAATGCTTGTTAGATTCTCATTTATGAACAAAAAAGTAATTGTCAGAAAGGGGACCTCATATTTAATGTCCAATTTAATGGTTTTATTAATTGGCAGATTTGCACCTAGTAATAGGCTTTCCAGAATAAATTGTACAGTGATGGTGCACAGAGAGTCCTATTGCAATTATTATGGTAAATCTAGGAACATGCAAAAATCAGCTTAATTCAATGGGAGCAATTTAGGATAGGGTCTGTGTCCACCTCCTAAGTGACCCTTTCTGTGTGGTATGCTTTTTATTGCCTGAGATTAAAAAAAAAGGGGAAAAAAACTTGACATGGTGCTTCAATGGGGATCCGGTCTCTAGGTCGACAGTAACTAGGTCGACACTATCTAGGTCGACCACTGTTGGTCGACAGTAACTAGGTCGATGGGGTTTCTAGGTCGACAGGGTCTCTAGGTCGACATGTTCTAGGTCGACAGATCAAAAGATCGACATGAGTTTTTCACAATTTTTTTCTTTTTTTGAACCTATTCGTACTTAACGATCCACATGAACTACAATTGGGAACGGTAAGCTGTGCCGAACGCAGCAGTAGCGGAGTGAGGCACCTTGCCCAAAGCGCGAGCCATGCGAGGGGACATGGTGCACTAATTGGGGTTCCTGGTCACTCTACGAAGAAAACGACACAAAAAAACATAAAAAACCTCATGTCGACCTTTTGACCTGTCGACCTAGACCATGTCGACCCTGAAGACCCTGTCGACCTAGAGACCCTGTCAACCTATTTACTGTCGACCAATAGTGATCGACCTAGACACTGTCAACCTAGTTACTATCTACCTTCTATACCACACCCGCGTCAATGACCAGATAAATAATGTAATTTGTCAACTGCTGCATGCTGGTGACTACTATACGCTTACTCAGCCATCCTCCCATACCAGTGAAAGCATGGGTCTTTAATGTGGTGAACCTCAGAGCTATAATTTAATATACACATTTAGATCATTTAGTTAACAGCAAAATGTCTTTGGACCAATATATACTGAAAACATGGATAAATGCACTGGTGAGTCCATCCCTGAGTACAGCTAAATAAAATAAATCCTGAGACATTTCTGAACCATCGGGGTTAATAAAGAATGACTGATACCTGTCTGCATACGGGGTGCACACTGGAGGGTTGTCATTTAGATCTTCAATATAGATGGTTAGAGTTGTGTAGTTTGACTGGCCAGCACTTGGTCGGTCACTCACTTTGATGTCTAAAGAAATAGTGCCAAGAAGCCTTAATGGTATATTATCACGATCTATTCTCATGGCGATTTGAATCACACCAGTCACTGAAATGTAAAGTGTGAAAACAAAAATGTGTGAAATGCAGTGGTGGCAACACAATTTACATTTATTTTTGTGCAAAACATTCATAACAATCTCCCGCTATTGGTAAAGCTACATAATAACAGCAATATCATAAAATATTTCCTTAAATTGTCCTATAGGAAGATAAATAAAGATGAAATAAAATTGAGCAGACTACAAAACCATTCTATGGGGCCCATTTATCAATGAGTTTTAGCTATTTAAAACTTGTTGCATGTGATAAATGGTGCTCCAGCCAATCAGCTCCCAACTGTAATTTTTCAAACACATGACAGGAGCTGATTGGCTGGAGCACCATTTATCACATGCAACAAGTTTTAAATAGCTAAAACTCGTTGATAAATGCAGAGCCGTAACTAGGTGTGGGCAGTTGGTGCTTTGCCCACAGCGCATTTTCCCTGTGGGCGCACCTTCCGCTGTCCGCATACACCGTGACTATTAGCCGGCCCCCTACCTTCAGACACCTGCTGCGCGGGCCGCTGTGTATATTACAGCAGGCAGCGCTGATCAGGCAGTCTATACCCGTGTGCTTCGTCCCCCCAGCTGCTCTTGCAAAGTGTGACAGCAGCGGAGAACTGCCGCTTAGGTCGCAGCAGGTCTCAGGGGATCCACGGCGCTGGCTGAGCTGAGCTGATCGGCTCTCCATCAACCAACAGGAAAGCAAGCTGTGGCAGGTCCGTTTTGAAACTTGTTATCTCCGCTCCTACAAGGCTCCTAATCACGGGACAGGTATCTTTGTAAAGATGAGACTCCTCTCTAGTTTTCGGGGGTACCAAAGGCAAGTCAGTGGACCACATAGAAGCAGAGATAAATAGCATTAAAGTCGGCGCCATTGACCCGGGAATTGCGGGGAAGGGGGTTGGGGGGATTAGGGGGTTAGGGGTGTTTGCTGCAACATTCACTTGCTAATGGCCGGCGGGAGAGGGGGTGACAGTGAGCTTTGGGAGGGGAAGGGCTGTGTGAATGCATAATAAATGAGTGTGTCGGTAAGTATGTGTGCCAGTTAGGGCATCGGTCAGTTAGTGGTATCTTCTGTGTGTCTGTAAGGGGTATCTTTGTTACTAAAGTGTGTCTATCAGTAGTATGTATAATGACGTGCGAGTAATGTCAGCAAGGGCTGCTTGTGTCAGTAAATGGTATATATTTTAAGGGGTGTCCATGTCAGTGTGTTTGTGTCAATAAGCAGTATCTGTCACTAAGTGGTGTCCGTGTCAATAAGTGTCTGTCAGGTAGTGTGTGTGTCTGTCAGTAAGATGTGCCACTAAGTGTATCTGTGTCAGTCAGCTCTTGTGTCAGTGCGTTTGTGTTAGCAAGTGGTATCTGTCAGTATTGGGTAACTGTGTCAGTAAGCGTTGTCTGTGTCAGAAAGCAGTATCTGTGTTAGAAAGTGGTGTCTGTCAGTAAGGTGTCTGTAGGCAGGGCAGTAACTAGGTGTGGGCGGATGGTGCCTAGTACACAGCGCACTTGTGCTGTGGGCGCACCATCCGAATACACCCCCATTGGCCGCCACCAGCTGCAGCGCTGCCTGCTTCCATTTTTTAACCGTAGCGTTGCGCCCAGCTGCCTCTGCCAGACGCATCGCTGCTGATATACAATAGCCGTCAGCGCTGGGCAGCAGTCTCAGTCTCCACTCCTCCCCCCTCCTCTTCCACTCGTGCAGCAGCCCAGTGTCCTACCAGCATACAGGCTGGTCCAGGGACACACCTCCTCCCAACAGGGAGCCGCACAGGGGATGCCGGGAGGACGGGTTTGAACAGGGACATCCCCCGCCACTGCCGCCATGGCTGCCCTCACTCCCATGAAGAGGAAGCTCGGCTCCGCCACCGCTGCTGCTGGGTGAGTGCACTGCTGCCACCATTACATAGGTACCTGTGTGCATGTCTCTCCGCCATGTGCTCAGGCTAGGCTCCCAGTACTGGTGCTTAGCTGCTGCTGCTCATGTAAATTAAGCCACAGCATCTCTTACCCTCTCTCACCTTTCTCTCGCTCTCCCACCCCTCTCTCTCTCTCTACCAGCCACCTTTCATTCTCTCTCCCTCCCAACCCTATTTCTCCCCCCCCTCTCTCTCTCGTGACTCTAGCTGCCGTAATGTGTGATAGGGGCTCTACCTGGAGTAATTTGTAAAATTAAGCACTACCTGGTATAATGTGTGTTGAATCATGGAGACTATTGTGCAGCTTAATATGGCTTAATATGATTTGGTATTATTTTGTGGCCCCCGCCCCTTCTCCATGAAGTCATACCCCTATATTCTTGGCGCGCACTGGCCCTCCTATAAATATGGGGGGGGGGGGGGGCGCCGATGCTGTTTCTTGCACACAGCGCTAAAATGTCTAGTTACGGCACTGGATAAATGGGCCCCTATGTTGTTTGCTCTGCACAGTTATAGGCAGTGAGTATTCTGCTTGGTGGTTACAGATATAAGTTGGGTTAGCTTAGTCATAGTAAAGTAGAACATTGGAATGGTTATTTTTTTTTTTTTAAATACTTTTTATTTCAATCGAAGCGTATCAAAGATTCACAACAAAGTACATTGATAAACATGGTTGATAAAATCCATCACATGAACATTGATTTGTCATATATTCAATGCAAGTTTACATAATAATCTATTATTAGGATATAGTGTAATAAATGTCATAGCGAAGTTTCCTTCAAGTATGGAAAACAAATGGAATAGAATGAGTCCGGATCTGTGCCCACACCCACTTCCCCCTATGATAGGGTGCCTCAGTCCCCTTTAAACTAACCGGCCACGAGCGAAACTGGAGGGTCCTGTTCATAAATTCTAGTTTCGTACCATAAAGTATTACGGAAACATTTCCACACTTGTTCCTTTAATGGGTGGGATAGGGTTTCTATGTAGCTTTCCCATGTTTCAAAAAATCTTTCAGTGAACTTTTCTTTTTGTAGGGAAGCCTCCAGCCATTCCATTCTGAAAATATGGAAGATTTTCCCTAGAAAAAGTGATAGTGGTGGGGCAGAGGGTTGTATCCACATTTGTAAAATGCATTTTTTGGCAGCTGCAGAGATCATCATCAATAACTTTTTAACACCTTGTGCCATCCTAGTGCCTTCCGGCATCATACCAAATATTGCCCATTCAGGGGTGAGCGGTAAATAGTTTACTAGGTGTTGGGTAACATATTTCCATATTTGGAGCCAGAATCTCCGGATTATAGGGCATTCCCATAGACAGTGGAACAGCTCAGCTCGTTGGTTACCACATCTAAGGCAGGACGCGTTTTCCAATAAGCCCATTAGGTGTCTACGGTGTGGTGAAAGATATGTTCTGTGCCATATGTTTAAAAAGAGTTCAGTGTAAGATGCGGCAGGTATCAGCCTGATGGACAACTCGAGGTGTTTCAGCAGATTCGTTACAGAAAGGGATGGGAAATGATCTATCCATTGCGCTAGTCCCGCCGTTGTATCAGTGTATTGTAAGGGTGTGTGCAGGAATGAGTACAGAGTGGAGATAGCCTTAGATGAGGGGTTCCCAGCCAGCAACAGTTTATCTAACGGGTTGTCATAATCCTGTGAGGATAGTGTTCTAGAGACAGTAGCTACGTAATGTTGAGCTTGTAGGTATGCTAAGGGGAATGTATTTAGTATTGGAAAGAGTTCCACTGCCTGTGCCAGTGTGAGTGGTTTTTTTGACTCACCATGTATGAATTGTCGTATTGAAGTGATACCATACCGTTCCCAAAGTGTGAAAGGATGGCTCGCATTGCCATCTTGAAAGCGATTATTGTGGACTAGGGGGAGGAAAAGAGACGTATGTGGATTTAGGGAACATTTGTGTCGTAAAATATGCCAGACTTTCCGAGTGGACATTAGTAGTGGGTTCGCTCGAACCGGGGCAGATATTTCTTCTTCGTGTAGGTGCAAGAAGGTGGTCATACTGCCACCACCCAGGAAGGCAGACTCTAAGGTCGTGTTGGAGTACGTATTCCCTCCATGCAGCCAATCTCTCAAATAGCGTAGGTGGGAGGCGTAGCTGTATTCCAGCACATTGGGGAGGTTTACACCTCCATTGTGTCTACGCTGTTGTAATTTTACCAGACTAATTCTTGCTCGTTTACCATTCCAAATGAATGTACGTATTATTTTGTTAATTTCTGTCGTGGCATTTTTAGAGAGTAAAATAGGAAGGGATTGCAAAGGATATAGAAGCCTAGGAAACAAAATCATTTTCACCAGGTTCACTCTGCCCAAAAACGATATTTTAAGATGTCTCCAGCGATCCGTATCCTCCCTCATATTATGTATGATTTGTTTTAGGTTGAGGTTGTATAGATTTGTCAAATTTTTTGGGATCTGTACCCCTAGATAGGTAATCGCTTTAGTTGTCCATCCAACTGTCGCCTCTCTGAACCAGGCTGGGCGCGCATAGCCTGGTTTTAAATATAAGGCCGTGGATTTTTCAAAATTGACCTCGAATCCCGATACTCTTCCAAATTCCCTAATACGTTCCATCAGCGGTCCCAGGGCCCTCCGCGGTTCCGATAAGAACAAGAGGACATCGTCGGCGAATGCCGATATTTTTACCTCCTCCATTCCGACACTGATGCCTTTAAATTGGGACCAGTTCTGTAGCACCCTTAGCATTGGGTCTAATGCTAAGTTGAAGAGTAGGGGCGAAAGGGGGCAACCCTGTCTCGTCCCTCTGGTGAGCTCAATTTTGTCTCCCTTTGTTCCATTAATCAATAGTGAGGTGTGTGGTTGGGTATAGAAAAATTTTATTAGAGATTGGAATGTTAGTCCAAAGCCCCTCCTCTCTAGTATATCGTGTAGATAGGGCCAGGAGACCATGTCAAATGCTTTAGTTGCGTCTAAGCTTAGGAGCATGTTTGGGGTATCCGTCTGGAGATTCGCCGCCATTACTGCAGCTATGGCAGTACGAATTCCCTTTACTGAGTGTCTGCCTTTGGTGAAGCCCAGTTGGTGGTCTGTGAGCATGGATGCTAGAAATGATTGGAGCCTATCTGCCATTATCTTAGCTAGGATTTTGAAGTCAACGTTCAAAAGTGTTATGGGTCGGTATGAGGATGGTAGGGAGAGGTTTTTATTGGGTTTTGGTAAGAGGGTTGTGAAAGCCTGGTTAAAGGTAGGGTACATAGGAAATTCTGATTGGATGTGTCTATATAGGGTATGCATTGCTGGGATGGCATCATGATGTAAGAGCTTGTAGTATTCTATAGAGTAACCATCCGGTCCTGGTGATTTGTTGAGGTGCATAGAAGAGATTGCCTTAGCGATCTCCTCCTCTGTGTCACGATCCGGGTATCTGGACGCCATTTCTTACCCATCAGATGCCTCCTAAGGCTGGCTCAGCGCTCCAGGACCGGATCCCATCTGTTATCCTGATGTGTACATTCCTGTATCCTCTCCTGTCTCTCTGAGACGCTGTCACAGTAACGCCATATTACATCTGGCATGGCGTCTCCCGCGGCCTCCGCCGCCGTCCCTGAGCTTCTGCATGCAGAGTGTCAGAGTGGCGATTACGTCAGCCGCGGCCTCCGCTGTGTCCGCGTGGTTGGATGTGCACTTGTCAGCCTGGCGTCTCCTGTCTCCAGTGGCCGGCGCCGCCATTACTGTTTTCATTACCACATGGATTACAAACCAAACTTCCCTCCAAGTGTCTGCATGGGCGCAGCCATCTTGGATTCTGTCAGCTGATCATTTCCTCCAATCTGTTGTCAGTATTGTTAATCTGCATAATTGCCTAGCCAATCCCTTCCTTGCTGCAGGTATAAATACACTGTGCCTGAGCAAGGAAGGCGTCAGTGCTTTGGTTGTCAAACCTAGTTCCTGTTTGTCTCTCTCCTGTGATTGTCTTCCAGGTTCCAGCTCCTGTCTCAAGACTTCCACCATAGAGACCCGCACCAGCATTCCACCTGCGGTGTAGCCTGACTCTCCAATCCATTGTGGATTCATCTGTTTCCAGCTACAACATTACCTGCTTCCAGCTCAGCTTCCAGCAGAGTACAGCTTCCCTTAAAGGGCCGGTGTCCTTTCTACACTTTACCACTCTCCACCGGTATTATTATTTCTCCGCTCTCAAGTTCTACATTTCAGTTCATATTTCATCGCTCCCAAGTTCATTTATTATTTAACTGGTTCCAGCCAGTATCCACTCCGTGCTAACAACAGTCTGGTTCCAGCCAGTATCCACAGCAGCTGTTTTACCTTCAGCAACCCAGCTTTTCCGGGAACACCAGCTGGCACAATCCTGGGTTATCTCCATTGCTACAGTCGGGCCTGGTAAGGACTTTCCATCTAGAAGATCATAAGAACTATCTCACACTACCAGTGCCCTGTGGCTCCTGCCATCCTGTAGTACCCAGGAACTGTATTTATTATTTGCTGACTTTTACGTTTTCTTTTACTGCTGCTGTGTTGCGGAGTTGTCATAATAAACATCATTGACTTTTATCCAAGTTGTCGTGGTCACGCCTTCGGGCAGTTATTATTCATGTTACTTACATGTCCAGGGGTCTGATACAACCTCCCAGGTTCCGGTACATCTCAGCCCCTACAACTGAGGCTGCCTCCCGTCAGCTCAGGCCCTCAGTTGTGACAGTAAGCACTGACCTAATGAATCCAGCCGGAGACCAGGATCAAGCGGCCAGGCCGATGCAAGAACTGGCAGCCCGACTAGAACATCAGGAGGCTGCACAGGGCCACATCATCCGCTGTCTCCAGGATCTCTCTACTCGGCTGGATGGGATTCAGACAACTCTCCGTGGATCAGGCGCATCTGGTGCATCAACCACAGTGACTCCAGCTATAACCCCACCCACCTTACCCATTTCTGCTACACGTCTTCATCTTCCAACGCCAGCAAAATTTGACGGATCTCCAAGATTCTGCAGGGGATTTCTCAACCAGTGTGAGATTCAGTTTGAGCTACAACCTGGCAATTTTCCCAGTGACCGTACAAAAATTGCCTACATCATCTCTCTTCTCAGTGGCTCCGCCCTTGACTGGGCATCACCGTTATGGGAGAGGTCCGACACCCTGCTATCTTCTTACACTGCATTCGTGTCAACATTCAGGCGCATCTTCGACGAGCCAGGCCGGGTAACCTCAGCTTCATCCGAGATTCTCCGTTTACGCCAGGGGTCACGTACTGTAGGACAATATCTGATACAGTTCCAGATCCTGGCATCCGAACTGGCATGGAACGACGAGGCCCTGTATGCTGCATTCTGGCATGGCTTATCTGAGCTTATTAAAGATGAGTTAGCTACCAGAGACTTACCTTCTAAGTTAGATGAGCTAATCTCACTCTGCACGAAAGTTGATTTACGTTTCAGAGAGAGAGCAACTGAGCGTGGAAGATCATCTGCTCCAAAATCTTCTGCTCCTCCTCCTCGTCAACTGTCACCATCTAAAGATGAGCCCATGCAAATTGGCCGTTCCCGTTTAACTCCTGCTGAGCGCCGAAGACGTCTCTCTGAGTCTCTTTGTCTTTACTGTGCAGCTCCGTCTCACACCATCAATGCCTGTCCCGAACGTCCGGGAAAACTCCAAACCCTAGCTCGCCCAGGAGAGGGCCGGCTAGGAGTAATGATCTCCTCTCCATCTCCTCATGATTGTAATCTCCCAGTCTCGCTTCAAGTTGCTCAACGTTATCGGAACGTCATTGCTCTCCTTGATTCCGGAGCAGCTGGGAACTTTATTACTGAAGCCTATGTTAAACGGTGGTCCCTACCCACCGAGAGACTTCCTTCCTCCTTTTCCTTAACTGCCGTGGATGGCAGTAAAATTTTTGATACTGTTATTGCTCTAAGGACTCTACCAGTTCGTCTGAGAGTGGGAGTTCTTCATTCCGAACTTATTTCACTTTTAGTGATTCCAAGAGCCACACATCCTGTGGTCCTGGGCCTTCCATGGCTCCGTCTTCACAATCCTACAATTGATTGGACGACTACGCAAATCCTGGCATGGGGTTCCTCCTGTGCAGAGACATGTTTGTTTAAAGTATTGCCTGTCTGTTCTTCCTCCCCCAGGTCGTCTGATGTTCCACCTCCTCCATATCAAGATTTCACGGATGTGTTCAGTAAAGCTTCTGCTGATATCCTTCCTCCTCATAGAGAATGGGACTGCCCGATTGATCTCGTTCCAGGGAAGGTTCCACCTCGAGGCCGAACTTATCCGTTGTCTCTGCCTGAGACGCATTCTATGGAGGAATACATTAAAGAGAACCTAGCAAAGGGGTTCATTCGACCTTCTTCTTCCCCAGCCGGCGCAGGCTTCTTTTTTGTAAAAAAGAAAGATGGTGGTCTGCGGCCGTGCATCGACTACAGAGGTTTGAACGACATTACCATCAAGAACCGTTATCCTTTACCCCTGATTACTGAGCTCTTTGACAGAGTTAGCGGAGCTACCATCTTTACAAAGCTGGACTTGCGAGGTGCATACAATCTCATCCGGATCCGTGAGGGTGACGAGTGGAAGACCGCCTTTAACACCCGTGACGGACATTATGAGTACCTCGTCATGCCCTTCGGATTGAGCAATGCTCCAGCTGTCTTCCAGCATTTTGTCAATGAGATCTTCAGAGACATTCTATACCGTCATGTCGTGGTCTATCTAGACGATATCCTCATTTTTGCCAACGATTTAGAGGAACATCGTTTTTGGGTTAAAGAGGTTCTGTCCCGTCTCCGTGTCAATCATCTCTATTGCAAATTAGAAAAATGCGTCTTTGAAGTCAAGTCCATTCCGTTTCTAGGGTACATTGTGTCCGGTTCCGGACTAGAGATGGATCCTGAGAAACTACAAGCAATTCAGAATTGGCCGGTACCCTTAACCCTCAAAGGGGTCCAGAGGTTCTTAGGGTTCGCCAATTATTACCGAAAGTTTATACGAGACTTTTCCACCATTGTGGCGCCTATTACTGCTTTTACCAAGAAGGGTGCTAACCCGTCCAAGTGGTCTGAAGAAGCCATGCAAGCTTTTCATCTTTTAAAACAGAGGTTCATCTCTGCGCCTGTCCTGAAACAGCCTGACATCGACTCTCCTTTCATCCTAGAGGTGGATGCCTCCTCCGTTGGAGTAGGAGCGGTGTTATCTCAGAGGGCTAAAGATGGCCATTTACATCCTTGCAGTTTCTTCTCCCGGAAGTTCTCCCCAGCTGAGCGCAACTATGCCATTGGCGACCAGGAGTTGCTAGCCATCAAGCTCGCTCTAGAAGAGTGGAGGTATCTGTTGGAGGGAGCTTCTCATTTAATCACCATACTTACAGACCACAAGAACCTTTTATACCTGAAGGGCGCACAATGTCTCAACCCTCGTCAGGCCAGATGGGCACTTTTCTTTTCCAGGTTCGACTTTAAACTCCAGTTCTGTCCGGGCTCTCAGAATCGCAAGGCCGATGCCCTTTCCCGCTCATGGGAGCAAGAAAATGAGTCAGAGTCTTCAGACAAGCATCCTATTATAAATCCGTTGGCATTCTCCACGGTAGGGATGGACTCTACGCCCCCATCAGGGAAAAGTTTTGTGAAGCCGATGCTAAGGAAGAAGCTCATGCATTGGGCCCATGCTTCCCGTTTTGCCGGACATACAGGTATCCAAAAAACCCTGGAGTTTATCTCTAGGTCCTATTGGTGGCCAACTCTGAAAAAAGACGTCTTGGAGTTTATTGCATCTTGCCCAAAGTGTGCCCAACATAAAGTATCCCGCCAGTCGCCTGCGGGGCAACTGGTTCCACTATCCGTTCCCCGTCGACCATGGACCCACTTGTCGATGGATTTCATTACAGACTTACCCATGTGCAACAAGTTCAATACCATCTGGGTGGTAGTTGACCGGTTCACCAAGATGGCACACTTCATTCCTCTCACCGGTCTTCCGTCAGCTTCCAAGTTGGCTCAAGTATTCATACAAGAGATCTTCCGACTCCACGGTCTTCCTGAGGAAATTATCTCAGATCGAGGAGTTCAATTCACAGCCAAATTCTGGCGAAGTTTATGTCAAGTCCTCCAAGTCAAGCTAAAGTTTTCCACGGCTTACCATCCTCAGACCAATGGTCAAACCGAGAGGGTGAATCAGGACTTGGAGGCCTTCCTCCGCATCTATGTGTCCTCCTCTCAAGATGACTGGGTTCAATTACTTCCCTGGGCCGAGTTCTGTCATAACAACCAGTATCATTCTTCATCTGCTTCAACACCATTCTTCACTAACTTTGGATTCCACCCTAAAGTCCCTGAGTTCCAACCGCTTCCAGCAACTTCTGTTCCCGCAGTGGATATCACCTTGCATCAGTTTGCCAATATCTGGAAGAGCGTACGATCAGCTCTGCTCAAGGCATCGTTCAGGTACAAGAAGTTTGCGGATAAGAAGCGTCGAGCAGTTCCTGCTCTCAAGGTGGGTGATCGGGTATGGTTATCCACGAAGAATTTGAGGTTAAGAGTTCCCAGTATGAAGTTTGCACCTCGCTATATCGGTCCTTTCAAGATTGAACAAGTCATCAATCCTGTTGCTTACAGACTCCAGTTGCCTCCCTTCTTAAAAATACCCAGGACATTCCATGTTTCCCTGTTGAAACCGCTGATCTTGAATCGGTTTCATTCCTCACTTCCTCCAACTCCGAAAGTCCAAACTCAACGAGGCGTTGAGTATGAAGTGGCCAAGATCCTGGACTCACGTCACCGTTACGGTCAACTACAATATCTTATTGACTGGAAGGGTTATGGTCCTGAGGAACGGTCGTGGACCAATGCTTCTGATGTCCATGCTCCTGCCTTGGTCCGGAGATTCCATTCCAAGTTTCCTCAAAAGCCAAAGAAGTGTCCTGGGGCCACTCCTAAAGGGGGGGGGGTGCTGTCACGATCCGGGTATCTGGACGCCATTTCTTACCCATCAGATGCCTCCTAAGGCTGGCTCAGCGCTCCAGGACCGGATCCCATCTGTTATCCTGATGTGTACATTCCTGTATCCTCTCCTGTCTCTCTGAGACGCTGTCACAGTAACGCCATATTACATCTGGCATGGCGTCTCCCGCGGCCTCCGCCGCCGTCCCTGAGCTTCTGCATGCAGAGTGTCAGAGTGGCGATTACGTCAGCCGCGGCCTCCGCTGTGTCCGCGTGGTTGGATGTGCACTTGTCAGCCTGGCGTCTCCTGTCTCCAGTGGCCGGCGCCGCCATTACTGTTTTCATTACCACATGGATTACAAACCAAACTTCCCTCCAAGTGTCTGCATGGGCGCAGCCATCTTGGATTCTGTCAGCTGATCATTTCCTCCAATCTGTTGTCAGTATTGTTAATCTGCATAATTGCCTAGCCAATCCCTTCCTTGCTGCAGGTATAAATACACTGTGCCTGAGCAAGGAAGGCGTCAGTGCTTTGGTTGTCAAACCTAGTTCCTGTTTGTCTCTCTCCTGTGATTGTCTTCCAGGTTCCAGCTCCTGTCTCAAGACTTCCACCATAGAGACCCGCACCAGCATTCCACCTGCGGTGTAGCCTGACTCTCCAATCCATTGTGGATTCATCTGTTTCCAGCTACAACATTACCTGCTTCCAGCTCAGCTTCCAGCAGAGTACAGCTTCCCTTAAAGGGCCGGTGTCCTTTCTACACTTTACCACTCTCCACCGGTATTATTATTTCTCCGCTCTCAAGTTCTACATTTCAGTTCATATTTCATCGCTCCCAAGTTCATTTATTATTTAACTGGTTCCAGCCAGTATCCACTCCGTGCTAACAACAGTCTGGTTCCAGCCAGTATCCACAGCAGCTGTTTTACCTTCAGCAACCCAGCTTTTCCGGGAACACCAGCTGGCACAATCCTGGGTTATCTCCATTGCTACAGTCGGGCCTGGTAAGGACTTTCCATCTAGAAGATCATAAGAACTATCTCACACTACCAGTGCCCTGTGGCTCCTGCCATCCTGTAGTACCCAGGAACTGTATTTATTATTTGCTGACTTTTACGTTTTCTTTTACTGCTGCTGTGTTGCGGAGTTGTCATAATAAACATCATTGACTTTTATCCAAGTTGTCGTGGTCACGCCTTCGGGCAGTTATTATTCATGTTACTTACATGTCCAGGGGTCTGATACAACCTCCCAGGTTCCGGTACATCTCAGCCCCTACAACTGAGGCTGCCTCCCGTCAGCTCAGGCCCTCAGTTGTGACACTCTGTGATTGCTCTCTCGAGGTCTTCCCTCTGTAAGGGTGTTATGCAAGGGAGATTCGCCTCATCTAGTAGTTTATCTGACAAGACCGGGTCATGTGGGGTAGGTGCATAAAGCTGACGGAAATAGTTCTGGAATGTCCGTGCAATGTCTGCAGTTTTAGTGTGTAGGGTGTCAGTGTGGCTATCGAGTATAGTAGATATGTGTCCACGTCGCTTAAAGCTTTTGGTCATATTTGCCAGCAAAGTCCCCGTTTTGTTTCCCCATCGGAAGTATTTTTGTTTAGTGTAGTCCAGTTTTTGCTGGGCCTGTGTTACTAAGAAACTGTCGTACAGTCGGCGTGATTCAATGTAATTGTTATGAGTGATGGAGGTAGGATCTGATATATATGCTGCAAGGTGTGTCCGCATAGTGTTTAATAAATCATCATGGTGTGCCTTGTTTACCCGATTTCTGTTCGCTACATATGACATAATGTGTCCCCTCATCACGACCTTGGATGTTTCCCAGAATAAGACAGGGTTGTCCCAGTGTTCCAGGTTATCATCCGAGAACTCCGCCCATTTCAATCTGAGAAATTTTTTGAATTGTTCTGAGTGGAAGAGGTAAGAGGGGAATCGCCAAAAGAATGGGCGTGAGCCCATGGCTCGGGTATTAAGCGTAATTGAAACTGGTGCGTGGTCAGAGACCGCAATGTCCCCTATCTGGGTATCTATGGTGTCAGAAAGTAGGGGCGTTGACAACAGTATGTGATCTATACGAGAGAAGGACCCATGGACCGCCGAGTGGAACGTGTAAGATCTATCCGTGGGGTTAAGCATTCTCCACGGATCGATTAGAGAATGTTCCGCGAGTAACCTGGAGATCTGGCGCCACTGAGGGGCCTTCAGGTTCACCGGTGTCGGGCATTTGTCGATTAGAGGGTCTAAGATTGTGTTAAAATCACCACCTATTATGAGCTCGTGGTTGCTTCTACTATGGAGCAGTTGCGAGATATGTTGATAAAAAGCTGGTTGATCAACGTTTGGAGCATACAAATTGAGCAGAGTGAATCTAGCATCATATACTTGAATATCCATGAGAATATAGCGGCCCTCTGGGTCCATGTTTGTGTTTAGGATAGTGTAGGGGAGGTGTCTCGCCAAGATTATTGCCACTCCGCGTGATTTAGTGCGGTAAGGCGCAGAAAAGCAATCCCCTATCCACCCATCACGTAGAGCAGAGTCCTCCCCTCTTTTCCAATGTGTCTCTTGAATATAGACAATATCAGATTTGAGTTTTTTAAGGGCGGATGTCACTTTTTTGCGTTTTATTGGGGTGTTGAGACCCCCCACATTCCATGAGGTAATTTTAATGGAACGAGGTGATCGTTGGGTAGGGTTGTGTGGTTCAGGGTGATGAGATGTCATCCTATGCCCGTCGGGGGGCGTATGTGACTATGGGTATATCTATTGTATGTGGGATCACCCCTGTCCCAGCAAGCAGGGTAAATCCCAAGGGCGTGTATCAGGCACAGACCCGGACTCAACATAGAGAATAAAACCATGTTCAGTGAGTATAACCATAAAGATTTCAGCTTCAAAAGAAAATTTTCAAACTTTTTCCCATCCAAACAAATACCACGCCAGCCCCTGAATAACATTTCAGTGGGTGGCAAATATAGATAGAAACAATATATAACATAGAAAATTAACATTACACCAACTATAGGTGTTAACATAGAAGTGGTAAATCCTAAACTATCGATTACCACGAAGTCAGGAGAGCATGTCATCTCAATTCCAGTGAGCCATGTAGGCTCATTAGCGTAGGTGGGCTCTTAATTATGGTCAGGCAGGTGAGTTCCTAGATTGGCGAGTCAGTTGCAGATGGGCCCGGGCTTCAGTCGGGTTGTCAAAAATAAATGTTTGCCCATTCTCGGTGATCTTTAGTTTTGCCGGGTATAGCAGTGCAAAACGTTTGTTATTGTCGGCTAAAAACTTGCAAAGCGGTGAGAACTCTTTGCGTTTCTGGGCCACCGTGGCCGAGAAGTCCTGAAAGATGAGGATCCGATGGTCCTCAACGACCAAGTCGCGGTTCCGTTTAAAAGCAGTTAGGATCTTCTCTTTGTCACGGTAGTCCAGAAATTTAGCGATTACTGGGCGGGGTCTCCTATCAGGTCCGTCACGCTCTGGTCCCAATCTATGGGCTCGTTCAATGCGAGGGATGTCCATGTCACTGCCGAGGTTGAGCGCCTCAACCAGATGCGTGCTTATGAAATCTGTCAAGGCCAACCCTCTCACCTGTTCGGGGATGCCCACGAAGCGGAGATTATTCCGTCTGTGTCGATTTTCTAAGTCATCTACCTTGTCGACAAGTGTTTGATAGGAGGCAATGGTAGAGGAGTTGGACGACCGTGTGGCGTGTAAGTCATCTTCAATGTCACTAACCCTTTGTTCTAGTGTGTTCAGTCTATTGGTGTGGTCAGTTAGGGAGGTTAGAGCTGAATCTAGGGATGTTTGTAGTTTGTCCAACCTTTTGTCGATTTTAGGCATGAGTTGGTCGAATTTAGCCTCAAATCTGGGGAGGAAATTTTTGAACTTCTCATCAATCATAGGCATGAGCAACTCAAATTTCTCCTCGATTTTTGGCATTAACACCGTGAGTAAGGACGATGCCACGTCCGAGGGTGGTGTAATAGGGCCTCCACTTTCCCCTATAGAGTGTGCAGGAGAAGAGTTACCCGGCGGTGAGGGCGGGGAGGGGCCAGACTTCGCTGGCATTTTTTTGGGGTTAACCATAGTACGAGTAGTTCTGGGTGGAAGTGAGGACAGTGGTTTGTTAAGAAACTTGTCCATACACCAAGTAAGGAGATCAGTGGTCCCAGCTCCAAGGTATTAGGGGTAAAGCAGTTCCGGCCCGGGGCTGGTATAACAAGATAGAAGAGAGACCGCTCTCCTGAGAGTTGATAAGGTCACATTTTAAGAAGTCAAGGAGTAAATACTAAAGTAAAAGTGGTCCTGAACGTAATATTCTAGTGAGTATGTTTAGAAGTTTGTATAAGGATATGAGTAGTAATTGAAGCACTAGTATTAAGGTCTAAGGAATATGATCCGCCCTAATATTTAGTGAGTTACAGATGTTATAAATGTGTTTCTACAAAAGTATAATACAGCACTGTGAATCTTATAACAAATATTTTCAAACCGGCCACCAGGTGGCAATACAATCATAGAAGAGAATATCTGTATGTCAGCTTGCTGGCTGTGTACAGATATGTATGGGTGAAGGAAGAGGGGAGAAAGAATAGAAATAAAATAATAACAATAGTTGTAATAGTCCTGCAATTCAAAAGGGACAAAGACGTGTGTCTTCAGTATATAGGACAGTTCATACCTTTCTTTGGTTGAATGTAAGCAGCAGCCAAAATTTTTATAACACAGTGCAGTTCATAGCAGCTCTCTCAGTGTGTTCCTGAGATTAGAGGTAAAGTGATGGCCCAGCCGTCCAGGCTCTTTGAAGGTATTAGGAGCAGGGAAGATATAAGAGGGGTCACTGGATGGGGAGGGAGAGCGTGTGGAGGGGGGAGGGTATGGAGTACACACAAGGGGGGGACGGATTAAAGTGTAGGGAGGAATATAGATGGTTATAAGAAGTGTTAATAGTAAAGAAAGAGATGGGGTCACACAGACAATATTAGTACCTGGGGGGAGAGAGTATTAGAGCAGCATGGATCCGCAGCAGCCAGCTCAGGGATGTGGCGACGATGATGTTCGTGGATGTCGGGCTCCAACGTCTGGTAGTGTCGTTAGTGCAGGGCTGAGGTAGGCGGTAGTTGTGCCACTTCAACTGGCGGGTCGCACTTTGGGTATGTTAATGAGGCGGGAGTCCTGGGGGGGCCCTATGTTCGGCCCTGTAGCAGGCGTCTTGGAGCACCTCGTTGTCCGGTAATCGTGCCCCGGGTTCAGTGGTGGTCAGGTCACTCTCCGTCTGTGTCTCCTGGTGTCTCCGTCGTCTCGCGGGGGGAGGTTGATGTCCGTCGTTGAGGCCAGTGTCCCAGCGCCCCTCCAAGGGATCTCTAGGATGCGAGTGCGTGTCGAGTCTAATCAGTCCCGGCCGCCTCACCCCCCTCGTCTCGGGCTGCAGCAAATCCCCGCAGCCTCCGGTAGTAGCGAGCTCCGGCCCGCCAAGCGGCGATCCTCTCCAGCAGCAACAGACAGGTGCAGGTGCGTGTCCCTGTAGTGCTGTGACGAGGGATTCCTGCGGCGTTGTCTGTGCAGGACCGGGCGTCCAGTCAGCGAGCGGGCAGCGAGCAGCACCGCCGTTTCATGAGATGCAGTGTGAGGCTGTATAAGATCAGGTCTCCGGGAATGAGAGCGCTCGTCCAGCGCCGGTATCCCACAGCGGGGGTCACAGGTAGAGGCGCACTCCACAGCAGCAGAAGAAGGAGCAAAAATCTCCAGGTTAGTGATGGCAGCACCCGTCCAGCTCCGGCGGCTTGCAGTGGGGGTCACAGGCAGAGGTGCACTCCACAACCGCAGGAGAAGGAGCGGTAATCCCCAGGTCAGTGGTGGCAGCACCCGTCCAGTGCCGGCAGTTTGTAGTGAGGGTCACAGGCATAGGCGGATTCGCGCCAACGCCACGTTGGCGGTCATGCTGGCCGTCAGATCCGATGGCCTAACTCCGGGGCAGATCTCGGTCCTCCTCCACAATGCAGGCACCCCTATTATCAGGAGAGTCCCAGCAATCAGGGGGTATCAGTCTGTAGAAAGTGGGTTCCACAGAAAGGGAGGATTCGGCTGGATATACTGTGCAGTCTGGAGGAGCTCTAAAAAGCGGCCATGCTAGCTGGCTCCGCCCCCGGAAGTCTGGAATGGTTATTTTAACAATCAGAATTTTGTGCTTGTGGATAAAAATAAAATTTTGTGTTAAGAAATAATTTGGCTCTGTCATAATATGGGCAGAAATGCACTTCACAGCTTATAAAGATAATACGATGCACTGAAAGTACTGGTCTTACACTGATTTATTGTAAAGTACTGGTTTGGTGTATTGATGTAATAGTAGAGTGTACTAACGAAACCAACATCATCTGGATCCACAGCAGTTATAGTGGTGAGAATAGTTCCTGCACTCTGCTCCTCAGGAATGGAAAATGTTGTATTTGTTCTAAAATAAATGAACAAACAGTTAACCATTGCTCAAAATACATATATTAAATGTATTCATTTAAATATTCCTATATACCAATAAAGAAGGATACATATCTTCTTTTGCATAGCTATATGGTCTAAGTGGGGCATATTCAGACCTCCTGTATTTTTAAATGTAAAAAACATGTCACTGGTGTTTGCCATAAAGCAACACTATCATTAAAGTTATGTATCATCTACAGTAAATGTAAATATTATTTGCCTACATATTGTAGCTGTGCCTTAAAGGGTTTTTTTTAAAGGAGGCATGGCCACGGCTCCCGTGATTAGGCCATGCCCCCAGCACTACCCCTGGGGGGGGGGTGCAATAGTGTTATTCCTAGTGGCGGCATGATGCCTAAACCTGCCCCTGGCTTTCCCGGTCCTTTTTTTTTTAAAGTCAGTTTGCTCAGCTAGGACTCTCGTAGGGTTCACTCACCAGACACCAGGTGCTATAAATAGTCCCCGCGAGTAAGGCCAAAAAGGGGCTGTGACATCGCAGGGAGGGGAATGGCCTCACACAGAGGGAGCATGGCAGCATAGGAAGCCCCTGTTACATCCCTCTGGGTGTGTTCCCAACATTCCCGGAGGAGATGCTGGACTGCCCCAGGAGATTCTGGCTGCACTGCCATCTCCTCTTCAGTGACAGGAGCCAGGCACTGCAAGAGAATGTCACAGTGCAGCACTTGGCTCCCTATCACTGCAGAGAAGCCGGCATTTTGGCATCACCACTTGCAAAGGTGACACCAATTTGTGGTCCGCACCCCCCACACCCTCCTTGTGATACCTCTGACTAGAGGCCCAGGCTTCACTGGGTGTGCAGCTTCTTCCATCTGGAGAAGAAGTGTGCCAAATAAGTCTTCTCTGTGAGGAAAGGCGGTGGAATAGGAGGGGAGGAGCAGCACAGCAAGCATGACAGGGGAGGGATTGACCTCGCTGGTGCCAAAATATCCAAAAGTGCCACCTTGGGCCATTAGTGCTAAGGGTTGTCTACCCTTGCTTTAATGTATCATGAATGTAAACGTGAAGTGAATGATCTTTGACTGTGAGCATAAATGGAAGGCTTTGAGTATTGTGTAGTGCTTTTAAACAGGTAGTACCTAAACACTCCACCCTAAACATAATTATCTATGTTAGCTTTTCTAAATAATATATAGATATATTTGTTCAGTTGCATTTCATTTTTTACCACATTGCTAACTATAATGATAGTTCTGTAGACAGACACCTGTTTTTTTAAAGTTGCCAAAATAATTTTTAGACCATAGTGGGGTTTTTTCTTTTTTGCTATTATACATACATTGTGAAGTATGGTGTTTCATCATTAATGTTTGTTATTGTGACTACCAGACTTCCATTCACTGACAGTCCGCCCGTATCCGTCACTTCCACAGTCAATGAGTAACTATTAAAAATAAATAGGATATTTATTTTGCTGCTTTACTGAGATTTTCTAGGTTTAGTTCTACCACTGTGAAATGAAGTCTGAATTTCTACCTGTGTGGGTCAGTTTCATAATCAAATATTTTTGTAGACTGTACAACTCCAGTTGAAGAGACAGAAAACGGATCCGAAGAAGGAGTCAGTGAGTACTGCAATACAGTATATGTGTACATTACATTAGCAGCTTTTATTATCATTGGCACTCGTCTAGATCAGATCCGTCCTAAATGTTTAAATCACTTTAACAAATGATTAATGTGATTTGCCTATAATTGTCACTGCATATTTTACCATGCTTATTATGGCTTTAGAATTGTTATGTCACACTGTTTTATGCAAAGTATAAATTCCACTCAGCTTAAGCAGAAGAGCAACATCTATTTGCATTGCTTATTTCCTAAAGGCAGTGGTTGAAGTGTGCCAATATGCAGCCTTATGGCATACCGGAACTTTGATTTGCACTGTCCCGGAAGTCCCTGGACCCGCAGCCGCTGGCATTGCAATAAGTCCCACTGACTCATTATATGCCGCTGCGCTGCCCGCCGCCACTGCCACAGCCAGCCAGAGGGGAATGAGGGGCTACTCTCTCCCTTCTCCTCCCTTCTCCTCTCAGCTCCTCCCACCATACTCACTAATGATGCCTGGCAGGCTACTGTTGGCAGGGCCTGATATCTTGATCTAGTAAAACCAAAAGGAGCCTCCCTTGCCCCAGATAACCCTACTGTAGATGCTAAATCCTAGTGGGCTAAGGGATCTGTGATGTCAGGGGGTAGAGCAAGGACGGCAGGATACTACTTTCAGTATCCACACCACCAGCTATTACCGTTAGTAATCAGGTGGCGAGTGAAGCGAGCCACCGTGCCCGAAGCGAGGCGAGCCCGCGAGGGTCCATTTCTGGACCCTTTGCCGAACTTGCTCCTCCTCTTCTCTTGCGTGTCACGTGAGTCAAATGTCCCTTAGCCCACTAGGAAATAGACACAACTATAACACTACGTTGGGTGTCTTCCATCACTCATTGGTCCTGAACTTTGCAACCGCTGTGTCTGCTTCTCTGCATGCACACGTATCGTGGAGTGGGTGAAAGCTGAAAGGTTAGTTCTCCACTCAGCATACTCCCGATCTCTCTATTTTTAACATCAATTAAAAGTTAGTAGATGCGATTTAAAAATGAGTGTGAAAAGCAGGAACAGATGACATCACTTTTGATGTACACTCAGTGCACAGATCAAAACAGCAGTCTTGCTCTATTGCACCTAGACGGGCTTCCATGTCACACCAACGTGTATGCCTATTCTCTGCTCTCAAGGGATTCTTCCACAGAGCAGATGTACATCCTAGTGTGCAGAGAGGTGGAAAAACACTGAAGTGGCACACGACAGCAAAATGTAAATATCACATCAAATGTGCAATCCAGCATAAATGAAATACCATTTTTAGGCCAAAAATATTACAGGAAGTGATCACAGGGCTATCTTAACTGCATTGTAGGCCCTGGTCAAAGCATTGGGGCCCCTACACTTCCATTTACAGGAATCAATGGTAAAAGCGGTAACATGCCCCTCCTGCAGTCCTGCGCCATCTCTCCACATGCTTCTCTATAGTGAATGGCTGTCAGCACTCTAAGTACTGGATCGCTCCAGCCATCCACCAATCAGCACACTCACAGCCATTTATTGTCTGGCCGCAGGCTGGGAGGCAGGCAGAGAATGCTATGACTGTGTGACCACCACCCACCCCTGCTTGAGGAACCCTAGAATTGTGGAGCACTGGACATCTGCCCAGTGTGCCTATGCGATAAGATGGCTGTGAGTGATTGGCTGCCAGCACAACACCTCTTTATGTGCACAACGTTTCATAAATATAGTGTTGAGAAAAAAACATACCGTTAGTGCAGCAGTTGCAGTTTCAGGATCAGATGCTTGAACTTGATAAATTATACCACTTGGAGTTCCTTCCGTGATATAAAGCATTACAACTATAAAAACACAGAGAATAATTATAGACACACAAAAAAAAAAAAAAAACACACGTTATTCGCAACAACAAAAACACATGGCTGAAATTTACATATGCATCCAAAGGGCTGACCGTGCTATTCTTGCAATGATGATTTTATATATATATATACTGTGTGTGTGTATATATATATATATATATATATAACTTATATACTGTATTACTGTATAATTTCAAGATGGCCACCATACTGGTGTCATACCCTAAAAGTTTCCCCCCACTCCCAATATCATATGTGTAGGCACTGGATTAATATTTCCTTACTCATTTCCTTTTTATAAGGGTGTTTCCACACTTATGGACCATCCTGTATGTATACTAGCTGGGTTTACGGCGTTGCCTAAGTAGGACAATGGACCATGAAGTATATCTGCAGCCTTCAGTTTTTTACATTGTCCTCACCTATAACCTCATTTTGTTATTATTACGTATTCCAGCAATCAGAAACCTAAGTGGCTCACGTGGGTCCAAGAGTGTCGGTAGTTTCACCTTGCTCCACAGCAACACATACCAAGTGTTTCTCTTCCCCATGCACTGCAAAAACTAATCCTGGTCAAAGTACACCACCATGCCAAATTGGTGACGCTAGGTAAAAAAAAAAGTACAAACAGACACACACTTTTTCACTTATTACCATTTGCATCAAGTATAGGCTGCTGCAAGTGCGCAATGATGATGACCAAGTGTACAAATAGGGAGCAGAGTTACTGTGTACAACTATGCATATGGGCGAATTTACAAATTTGTTTCCCTGCATGCAATGTAGAACATATGCCCAATTTCCATTGCACTCCAAATCAGATCCAAATGGGGGTATCCAATTAGCCGCTGGGTTTACCCAATTCAATGAGCTGGGATTATAGAGGTGAACTTTACCTAGCAGCTTCTAGAGCGGTGAGGAAATGTCCACGATAAAGGGTTCCCTCGGAGGTTTAACACGCAGGAAAACCCATTGGTTCAGTATTTTATGCAGAATCAATTGGCTTTGTGTGCGTTAACCCATGGGGTTTGCCGCTCTGGGAAAAGGCTGTTTAATTTAATAGTTTTTCGGAGTGAAATCTGAAGCTTTACCCCACATGGCAATCCCCACAGCTAATTGGATTCCTGCCAAAGAGTTACATGGAGGAAGCTACTTTATGGACTGTCTTTGTTCTCCATAAATACTGTGTGTATTGTAAGTTGCATCTACATATGTATTTACAACAGTTTGCTTTGTGCAAGTGTGCACCTGATCTTTCAATGGATGTGGTTTGTGCAATGAATGGACAAATATAGAGCTCTGGTCCTTTGTCTTGGATTGGGAGCGAAACATGTCAGAGGTTATACACGCAGACCTATAGCTTGTCCCTACTTGTGACAAAATAACCGGTGCTCTGTACATGCGGAGGCGTGCCTGGTGCTGCCAGCAGCAGCACTTCTACAGCCACTGACATCCAGGATTGCAATACTGCGATTAATAGCTGCAGGAGCAGATAAACCAACTGGGTGACCACCTGACATTCTGGAACACAGACACAGCATTAAAGCCAGAGTCTCTGGTAATATTACAGTGTTCCCTAGCTGAACCTGCAGTGCATTCTGGAACTTGTAGTGTTGATTACACTCTGGCATACACAGAACTTTGGGACACAAAGCCATAGTCTCTGGTTCCGAACCCACAGTGCTTTCTGGGACTTGTAATTTAGCTGCTCATAACCTAGACATTTCTAACATATTTAATCATATATATATTCTTATCAGCGTGTTATAATATTACAGTGGGCATTTTAATATATGAAATACCACGGAATTCCATATTATTTCATATATATATATATATATATATATATATATATATATTATTATTATTTTTTTTTATTCATAATAGAAGGTAATAAATTCATATATATTTATACATATGTATCTTGATTGACTGCCTTACCAGTGGGATATTTATTAACCGATTAGTTATTTAATATTATTATTATTATTATTATTATTATTATTATTATTTTTAACTTTTAGTTTGAATTATATCACTAATTGAAATTCAGGAACTAGCAGCTTTTTATTCCTTTCTTTATGTATTGAGGCACTTATGGTCCCTACACACTGATAGATCCGCAGCCGAGCTGCCTGACGGCGTATACGGCCAACGGGCAACCCGGTGGCGGGGGAACAGTGACGGGGGGAGTGACGTTTCTTCACTCCCCCCATCACCTGGCTCCATAGTAGTGCAGGCATATTGGTCTGCATGCACAAGCGACGGGGCATCAGCGATGAACGAGCGCGGGGCCGCACATCGTTCATCGCTGGTGCCTCCACACTGCACGATATGAACGAGTTCTCTTTCATTAATGAACGAGAACGTTCATATTGTGCAGTATCATCTGCCAGTGTGTAGGGCCCATTAGATGGAATCAGTAGGAGATCCCGCCGGAAGGGATCCTGGCGGTCGGAATACCGACACCGGGATCCCGACCGGCACAATACCAACAGAGGGGCGAGCGCAACGCAGCCCCTTGCGGGCACGGTGGCTCGCTACGCTCGGCACACTAATTTATTCTCCCTCTATGGGTGTTGTGGACACCCACAGAGGGAGAATATGTCGGGATTGTGCCGGTCGGGATCCCGGTGTCGGTATTTCGACCGCCGGGATCCCGTTCGGCGGGATCTTGACCGCATCTCACTTAGATTTAATACATTTTATATTCAGACTTATACATTATATATTTTCCACTATTAGAGATATAGAGACTTTTCTGTCTCCAAGGCTGAAGCTTGATGGCTGGGTTATTTAGGTAGATATCAATAAATAAAGGAGAGAGAAAAAATATTTAGTTTTGGAGCAATAATTTTATTATGTTTATTGTTTTTGTTTTGTTATAAATATTACAAGTTCATTTTTATTACTAACAAAAATTAAGAATAATCTAAATGACCCAAAGCTGAGTACTAGTCTCAACTTTGTTTATTGATCTATACTTACACAAGGGAACACCCCATCCACATTACTAACTTGTACATTACATTAATATTAATGGATTGCTCTTACCTTTCATACATAAATCTATACCCAATCCTGTGCAGAACTCAAACCAACCCGTACCCCTTATTCAGGTAGGAATTAGTTCACATTACAATTCATGGGCAGCACGGAGGGTGTAGTGGTTAGCATTACTGCCTCACACCCCTAAGGTCATCGTTTCAATTCCCACCATGGCCCTCACTGTGTGGCGTTTGTACATTCTGCCTATTCTTGCGTGGGTTTCCTCTGGGTACTCCTGTTTCCTCCCACAATCCAAAAATTTACTGGTAGGTTAAATGGCTCCCAACTAAATTAACCCTAGTGTGTATATGTGTCTGTGTACATGTGGTAGGGAATATAGATTGTAAGCTCTACAGATTGAAAACTGAACAGGGACTGATGTGGATAGTAAAGTGCTACAGAATATGTATGCACTATGGCCCTCATTCAGCTTCAGTTGCGGGGAGATGCAATTGCTGCTGAATGCCCCCTCTATATAAATTACTGGTAATAATAATTAAATGTTGCAGGGGAACTTTATTCCACTCAGCAGCATGAACAATGGTCCTGATTCAGATTTGGGAATAAAGGGGGTAATTCTGAGTTGATCGCAGCAGGATCTTTGTTAGCAGTTGGACAAAACCATGTGCACTGCAGGGGAGGCAGATATAACATGTGCGGAGAGAGTTAGATTTGGGTGTGGTGAGTTCAATCTGCAATCTAAATTGCAGTGTAAAAATAAAGCAGCCAGTATTTACCCTGCACAGAAACAAAATAACCCACCCAAATCTAACTCTTTCTGCACATGTTATATCTGCCTCCCCTGCAGTGCACATGGTTTTGCTCAATTGCTAAAAAATTTCCTGCTGCGATCAACTTGGAATCACCCCCATAGTAAGAAAGAACAAGTAACTGTGCACCTGAGTGAAACCATTTGACACTACAGGCTCTATGAGTTTTACTAACATGCCACAGGCAGGTCCATGAGTCCTTCTGTCTGTGCACCCCTAGTGTATTTGTGACATATATGTGAAATAAGGGGCGACACAGCTATAGTTTGATATTAATACAATTTGGTGAAAGAAAAACCAAACATTAACTGCCATCACTTTATATTTTTGGTATCTTATTAAAGAACATAACCCAACCTCCATGGTATATTTACCATACTGCCAATTCTAAAAACTAGATATAAGTAATTATTGCTCCCATATTTAGGAAGTTGCACAACAATGTAATAATTTTATATAAATATTTGGATATTATTATATCGTTGCAGCTACCTGGGATGGGGAGATGTCAGCCTGAGCTATCTCATCCCATGTTTAGTACTGCTTTTTAACTATACTAACTCAAGCATAATTAATTCATGTATGGTTTAGTTTTGCCAATTGATTGAGTCCAGCATAATTCATTGAACTGTCTTTGGTAAATACGGGAACAGCTAAGTGTCTCCTGAATGAAATAGGCGAGGATGACAGAATCATGCATTTTTGTGATTATGGCTAATACATACCTTGATTTGCTAGGTTGTCCTGGAACACAGGAGGTTCATTAACATCAGTCAGCCTCACAGTTAAGGTTTGCAGATTGGTGGCACGTGTTGCATCTACCATGTAAATCTGTAAATCAAAACTGCTGGGTGTTGTTTCAAAATCGAGTGGAACACTGCCTGTAGTATAAACCTGTAACACATTCCATTAGCACACACAATCATTGAGGAATAAAAGTTCTGCTTATTGAGAGTAAAACTACTACAGTTCAAGGAGAGACAGAAAATATATATTATATAATGTGATAAATACATACAATAATATAAAGCTAACATCTAATGAATTGTTGATTAAATATTTTTTTTATATCTGAACACAAAACATGGATTAAGGAAGAACGGCACACAAAATGTAAAATTTAACAATGGGTTGAGTTCACTATGTTAATGCTGCTGGTCCATCTGCCAGGTCCCAGAAGCGTCCAATATAATCCATACCTCCCAACTGTCCCGCTGTGGGTGGGGGTGGAACATTACTGCTTTTCGGAGACTGTCCCACTCACGGGCCGCATTGTCCCGAAGGTGGGGAAGGGGAGTTGGGGAAGCATACACGACTGCTCTGCATAGCAGAGAAGTGTGTGCATAGATGCCGTGTGCAAGTTCATAGTGTGGGGAGAGTTAATGGGGGCAGCCCAGCATCTCTGGAAGTGCTGGGCATGCCCCCAGAAAGGGTGGAAGGTGTCAAAAGATCATGTTCCCTTTCCATGAGGTTACACTCTCTTTCGGGCACGCATGCCTTCGGCGTAATTGGGGTCCCAATTTCTATGACAGCCTTACTGGCGAAGTGTAGAATTTGTTCAGCTGCATTGCGATGTCATGACTTTGTGACACTGCAGATCTGAGAGGCTCATGTTGGAGCCCATAGCCAGGAGTTTAGACCAAAAGTTAAGACTGGGGTAATTTCCTGCAGAGGCCGTGGGTCCCCCAAGGGTTAAAATCAGTGGGTGGCTGGTCCAAGCGGTGCCATTGGTCAACTAGTAGGCTTGGGTCTCATGCTTCTTTTCTGGATACCAGTTTTATTTGTTTAATTTAAATCAGTAGTGGAGTCACTCATGGTTTCTATTTGGGTACTTTGCAGTGCAGAAATATGAGATGTACATTATGATGATGATGAGTCGTAGTAGTAGTAATAGTAGTAATTTCTGCATAATCTAAGTGAAAATTAGCTTGCTAAATAAACCCCATATAGTGTTATACTTTCCAAGGAGATACGCTGGTTGTGCTGTATGATCTGTGCCCCGAAACACTGGTTGATTCATGGAAGAAATATCTCTGACTTGGCCGGCAGAAATAGTTGCAAACACCCAACACTTCCAGTGAAACTTAATCTTTGTTCACAGGCTAATGTAAGCACAGTGCCAGGGGTGCTGGAAAAGCTCCAGGGCCCCCCACTACTGGAACTTGTGGCAGTATGGATGGTGTAATGGTTAGCATTACTGCCTCACAGCACTGAGGTCATGGGTTCGATTCCCACCATGTCTCTACCTGTGTGGAGTTTGTATAATCTCCCCGTACTTGCGTGGATTTCCTATGGGTACTCTGGTTTCCTCCCACATTCCAAAAATATACTGGTAGGTCAACTGGATCCCAACACAAATTAACCCTATTATGAATGTGTCCTCATGTAGATTATGTAACATGGAAAAAGCAGGATGAGGCATTGTTTGTGCTGGATATTTAAGTGCGCTGTATGATAATCTTATTATTGCACACTTATTCACACAGTAGATAGAGACATAGCTCAGCACATATTTTGGAGACGACACTAATAAAATTCAACATTTCTGTATGCAATAATGATTACTATATGATATATAACGTTACTTACATAAAATGTAGGAGGGTTGGAATTAATTGTGAATGCTTTGGTAAGAGGATTACTGTTTATTATCACAGGAGTTGTAGATAAGGTGGATGTGGAATTCACAGAGAATGTGTATACCAGGGTTCCTGCTGGTTGGTTTTCTGGTAATGTAGTTGCATTAGGTAGTCCAACAAACAGCAATGTGCCTCCACCTTTAAAGAGAGCATTAGCACAAGTACTTATTAGCATGACTGAACACTGCTAACCATAATCACTATTAACTGTATAAATCTGGGCTATTGAATAAGACTCATAGGCCATGAAGAAGGCGTAGGAGTCAATAGAAATGTACTAACTCCAGTTTTGAAATGAAAATTTATATAAATATCAG
Organism: Pseudophryne corroboree; assembly: GCF_028390025.1. NCBI lineage: Eukaryota > Metazoa > Chordata > Amphibia > Anura > Myobatrachidae > Pseudophryne > Pseudophryne corroboree. Next base: position 429,550,249 of record NC_086449.1, on the reverse strand, counting down.
CATTGCTTTACTGCATGTACAATAGGTCCCCCCAACTTCTACCCCTCGTGCTATGGGGGTAATTCAGAGTTGATCGCAGCAGCAAATTTGTTAGCAGTTGGGAAAAACCATGTGCACTGCAGGGGGGGTCAGATATAACATTTGCAGAGAGAGTTAGATTTGGGTGGGTTATATTTTGTTTCTGTGCAGGGTAAATAATATTTCTACACTGCAATTTAGATTTCAGTTTGAACACACCACACACAAATCTAACTCTCTCTGCACATGTTATATCTGCCCACCCTGCAGTGCACATGGGCAGGCCCGGCGCTACCTGCTCAGCGAAGGGATGCAGTGCAGGGAGGCGCTGGGACGGAGAGGCGCTCCCCCTGCTCTGCATCCCCTCCCTGCTGCTGCGCCGTCCTATCCCCCCTGCTGCTGTCAGCGGCCTGTCCCCCCTGTGCCTGTCAGCGGCGGAACGCAGTCGGCATCGGGACTCTACGAAGCGGAAGGAGGTGGTCCGGGACTTCCCCTTCTTTCCATTCCCCTCCTCGCCTCTGACACTGTGGCTTCTGGGCGGGAGCTGACGTCTGATATCATGACGTCCCCGGCGCAAAAAGTGAGGAGAGGGCACTGGGCAGAGCCAAGCTGCCTCTTCCATTGGAAGGCTTGTGAACGTACTCCACCCACCCTGCTGGACAGAACAATCCCTGCTCGCTGGAGAACGGAGACTGCAGCGCGGAGGATAGAACACCCCCCTCCCACCCGCTAGACAGAACAGCCGCCGCCGCTGCTTAAAGCAACCACCCCTCCCCCGACCGCTAGATTCTTGGGGGTGTACGGGTAGTGGACCATGCTGTTAGCACTTGGAAGCATAGTGGGGTTCAAGAACACACAGACCCTGCAAACCCATCTGGCCACCGCAAGGTACCAGCTTTTGCAAGTGTAGTAAATAGCAATAGACCAAAAACCAGCCAGTGCTTACCTGTGCAGTGTCAGATATTAACTTATGTATGTGGGGCTGAACTGTAGATCTGAGTCCGCTTACACCAGAATACAGTGTATATTATGCAACTGACTGCACACTCTGACTGCTTTTTACAAAAATGTATTTATTATTATGTTTACTCACACAATACTGTAGTGGCATATGCTTTATATGTGATGACATAGGGATGATGGCGGCCAAAAGACCGACAGCGGCATCCCCCATACACAGAATCCCGATACATGGGAGGCAAGTATCCTAACCCTCTCTGTCTAACCCTCCACCGCCTAACCATCCCACCCACCCCTCCACAACCTAACCCTCCCCCACCACAGCCTAACCCTAACTCTCCCCCCCTTACTGCCCAACCCTAACCTTCCCTTATAAGGACGCTTCTACTACTGGGGGGGGGCATTATGTATAAGGACGCTACTACTACTACTGGGGGGCATTATGTATAAGGATGCTACTACTACTGGGGGGCATTATGTATAAGGACGCTACTACTACGGGGGGGCATTATGTATAAGGATGCTACTACTACTGGGGGGGCATTATGTATAAGGACGCTACTACTACGGGGGGGCATTATGTATAAGGACGCTACTACTACTGTGGGTGCATTATGTATAAGGACGCTACTACTACGGGGGGCATTATGTATAAGGATGCTACTACTACTGGGGGTGCACTACGTATAAGGACGCTGCTACTACTACTGGGGGGCATTATGTATAAGGACGCTACTACTACGGGGGGGCATTATGTATAAGGATGCTACTACTACTGGGGGTGCACTACGTATAAGGACGCTGCTACTACTACTGGGGGGCATTGTGTATAAGGATGCCACTACTACTGGGGTGCATTACATATAAGGACGCTACTACTACTGGGGTGCATTACATATAAGGACGCTACTACTACTGGGGTGCATTACATATAAGGACGCTACTACTACTGGGGTGCATTACATATAAGGACGCTACTACTACGGGTGGGGCATTACGTATAAGATTAATAAGATTGTGCTACATTGTGGCGTAATTTTAAATGGGGGTACTGTTGTGTGGCCATGCTCCTTACTTGTGAGACCACACCCCTTTTCCCGGCGCGTGCCAAAGGAATATGGGAGGGCGCAAATTTATAGTTTGCAGGGGGGCGCCGAACACCCTAGCACCGGCCCTGCACATGGGGGGTCATTCTGACCCGTTCACTCACTGCTTTTTAACGCAGCAGGGCGAACGGGTCCCTACTGCGCATGCGCCGGCACCGTAGTGCGCCAGCACACGGCAGACGGCCAAAGGCCGTAGCAGGGATGCGATAGCCTCTGCCTGATTGATAGGCAGAGGCGATCGCTGGGCGGGAGGGGGTGGAACGGCAGCGCTTGGCCGCCGTTTCGTGGGTGCGGTCCGGCCAAAGCAGACGTGACCGGACCGAACGGGGGGTGGGCCGCAGCGGCTGCGTGACGTCACACGCAGTTGCTGCGGTCCGGGGAGCGATGAGTAGCTCCCGGCCAGCACGCTAAAGCTGCGCTGGCCAGGAGCTACTCTTGAAGTGCAAAGGCATCGCCGCTGTGCGATGCCTTTGCACTTCTGCAGGGGGGGGGGGGGGGCGGACTGACATGCGGGGTGGACTTCTACTTTGGCCTGTACATTTTTTTTATTGGTATTTTTGTTATGCTGTTTTTTTCTCATTGTGCTGTTAATGAAGAGATATATAAAAAAAAAAAGCATACAGTGTAACCTGATTTGCAGAAATGTCCCAATACAGGAGGGAATTCAATTATTTGCGGTAAATTACAGTGGCTAAATGATCCTCTGGGGGCTATTCAATTAGCCTCGAAAGCTGGCAATATCAGGGATTTTTTGCACCTGTCCATTTTCGTGGCCAAGTTTGCGAAAACACATGGATCTTGAACTCATTCTGGATCCTGAGTGTTTTCATGCAAAATGGGGATCTCTTGTCTTTTTTTATATCTAGTGAATTCATATGAACCTTCCCAGTCTATCCTTGTAAGCTGTCTTCATACTGAAAAAAGATGCCACAATGAGCACCATACTGCTGCACTGCCACTTGTGCAACTCCATACAAGTAATGCAACTGTGCAAAAATAGGCATATAATGCCAGAAAACAAATAGCTTCAGTGCAGCTGGATTGCATTTTTCCCTCTCTATGAACAGCGAGCACATCACAATGCGGGTACAAAACACCCCTACTCTCTTGTTCTCAAGAGCTTGACTCCTTTCAAAAAAACATCATTGCCACACACATCCAACCTGTCATACAAAGATGTGCGCGGGTGGGACGGCAGGACAGTGCTGCCAAAAAATAGACGTTATGTACTATAGATAATAATACAGGTTGAGTATCCCTTATCCAAAATGCTTGGGACCAGAGGTATTTTGGATATGGGATTTTTCCGTATTTTGGAATAATTGCATACCATAATGAGATATCATGGTGATGGGACCTAAGTCTAAGCACAGAATGCATTGCTGTTTCATATACACCTTATACACACAGCCTGAAGGTAATTTTAGCCAATATTTTTTTATAACTTTGTGCATTAAACAAAGTGTGTGTACATTCACACAATTCCTTTATGTTTCATATACACCTTACACACAGCCTGAAGGTCATTTAATACAATATTTTTAATAACTTTGTGTATTAAACAAAGTTTGTGTACATTGAGCCATCAGAAAACAAAGGTTTCAATATCTCACTCTCACTCAAAAAAGTCCGTATTTCGGAATATTCCGTATTTTCGGAATATTTGGATATGGGATACTCAACCTGTATATAAAAACACAATATAGAGAATATCTGTGCACACTAGAAGTAGCAGAAAGGTTATATCAATAATGTGTCACCTAAAACATCAAGTTCAACAGAAGTTACATACACAGGAATTTTATGACATAACCAGTAAATGCACTCACTTTCAATATAAAGTATCCTCATTTGAACAAAAAATGAGGGAGATAAGAAAAGTTAATAAAATGTTTAAAAAAATGATTGTAATGTGTTCTAGTGTCTTATTTCCAATACACATTGTGATGCCCATGCACGTCATGCCAGAGCTGACCCTAGGCATAGGCAAACTAGGAAAATGCCTAGGGCATTTGGAATGCCTAGGGGCACAAGCAGCTTCTGCTGATTAAAATGATATGCAGCTTGCCTGTATTCTGTGTGTGACTGCATACAAAATGCATTACTAATGTGCGGCATTATGTGTATAAGGTGTACTACAGTACTTTGTGGCGTAACGTATAGAAAGGGCAATCAGGGCCGGTGCAAGGTTTCTTAACACCCTAGGCAAATCTTTGGTGTAACCCCCCCCCCCCACACACACACACACACACCCTCACATAGTCAGCCCCTCAGGTGAAAAAGTGCAGGTGAGGCATCTTGTTAGTTTCACAGCCACCGCCTGATTAATGTGAGTTAGTGCCACACCAATAGAATTTGATGGCAGATAATAACCACATGGCCTGCGTTTTTCCAAACACTCCCAGAAAACGGTTAGTTGACACCCACAAACGCCTTCTTCCTGTCAATCTCCTTGCGATCCGCTATGCAAATGGATTCTTTGTTAAATCCATCGCTCAGCAACAATCCGCTTTGTACCCGTGCGACGCGCCTGCACATTGCGGTGCATACACATGCGCAGTAGTTACCTGATCGCTGCACTGCGAAAAACGGCATGCACAGGACCCCCGGCAGCCTGTCGGCTGTAATGGCCGTCGTGGCACCTCCCCCGGCTGCTAATCGCCTAGTGTGTAGGGCCAATAACTCCTTTAGCATATATGTACCTTGTTTATTAAATAGTGTTAACAAACAATGAAAACAGTGTCAAATATTGAGGACGCATATACTATACTATAATTTTGTTATGTTGAATTCAATGTTCTTTAAACTAGGGGGTAAATTTACTAAGATTCGTAATTTCCGAAAAAAGGTCAAAGTTCTATCACGAATGACATCGACAGTGTAAAACTGCAACTTTTTGAATTGATTACGATGGATTTACTAAGCTGTCGTATTCGGGTTTTTCTTTTCTTCCGATGTCGATGTCATTCGTTTTTTTTTACCTATTTTTACGGCAGTGATTAGCAAAACACTGCCGTTTTTTTTTACAATCAATCTCGGCCGGATCTGTGTGATCCGTGCTGGGGTTCTTATTTTTATTTTTTTTAATTAAACAATGTAAAATCCCAAAAAAAAATGCGTGGGGTCCCCCCTCCTAAGCATAACCAGCCTCGGGCTCTTTGAGCCGATCCTGGTTGCAGAAATATGGGGGAAAAAATGACAGGGGTTCCCCCATATTTAAGCAACCAGCATCGGGCTCTGCGCCTGGTCCTGGTCCCAAAAATACGGGGGACAAAAAGAGTAGGGGTCCCCCGTATTTTTAAAACCAGCACCGGGCTCCACTAGCTGGACAGATAATGCCACAGCCGGGGGTCACTTTTATATAGTGCCCTGCGGCCGTGGCATCAAAAATCCAACTAGTCACCCCTGGCCGGGGTACCCTGGGGGAGTGGGGACCCCTTCAATCAAGGGGTCCCCCCCCCCAGCCACCCAAGGGCCAGGGGTGAAGCCCGAGGCTGTCCCCCCCATCCAATGGGCTGCGGATGGGAGGGCTGATAGCCTTTGTTGTAAAATAAAAGATATTGTTTTTAGTAGCAGTACTACAAGTCCCAGCAAGCCTCCCCCGCATGCTGGTACTTGGAGAACCACAAGTACCAGCATGCGGCGGAAAAACGGGCCCGCTGGTACCTGTAGTACTACCACTAAAAAAATACCCAAAAAAAGACAAGACACACACACCGTGAAAGTATAATTTTATTACTTACATACACACATACATACATACTTACCTATGGCCCCACGCAGGTCGGTCCTCTTGTCCAGTAGAATCCAAGGGTACCTGTTGAATAAATTATACTCACGAGATCCAGGGGTCCAGGCTCCTCGGCAAATCCAGGGTTAATCCACGTACTTGCCAAAAATAAAAAAAACGGTGTCCCGACCACGAACTGAAAGGGGACCCATGTTTGCACATGGGTCACATTTCCCCGAATGCAAGAAACCCACTTTGCCTTCTGGCTAAGTGGGTTTCTTCAGCCAATCAGGGAGCGCCACGTTGTAGCACTCTCCTGATCAGCTGTGTGCTCCTGTCTTCACTGACAGGCAGCACACGGCAGTGTTACAATGTAGCGCCTATGCGCTACATTGTAACCAATGATGGGAACTTTCTGCCCTGCGGTTGACCTAAAGTGACGTCACCGCTGAGCAGAAAGTTCCCATCATTGGTTACAATGTAGCGCATAGGCGCTACATTGTAACACTGCCGTGTGCTGCCTGTCAGTGAAGACAGGAGCACACAGCTGATCAGGAGAGTGCTACAACGTGGCGCTCCCTGATTGGCTGAAGAAACCCACTTAGCCAGAAGGCAAAGTGGGTTTCTTGCATTCGGGGAAAGGTGACCCATGTGCAAACATGGGTCCCCTTTCAGTTCGTGGTCGGGACACCGTTTTTTTATTTTTGGCAAGTACGTGGATTAACCCTGGATTTGCCGAGGAGCCTGGACCCCTGGATCTCGTGAGTATAATTTATTCAACAGGTACCCTTGGATTCTACTGGACAAGAGGACCGACCTGCGTGGGGCCATAGGTAAGTATGTATGTATGTGTGTATGTAAGTAATAAAATTATACTTTCACGGTGTGTGTGTCTTGTCTTTTTTTGGGTATTTTTTTAGTGGTAGTACTACAGGTACCAGCGGGCCCGTTTTCCGCCGCATGCTGGTACTTGTGGTTCTCCAAGTACCAGCATGCGGGGGAGGCTTGCTGGGACTTGTAGTACTGCTACTAAAAACAATATCTTTTATTTTACAACAAAGGCTATCAGCCCTCCCATCCGCAGCCCATTGGATGGGGGGGACAGCCTCGGGCTTCACCCCTGGCCCTTGGGTGGCTGGGGGGGGGGACCCCTTGATTGAAGGGGTCCCCACTCCCCCAGGGTACCCCGGCCAGGGGTGACTAGTTGGATTTTTGATGCCACGGCCGCAGGGCGCTGTATAAAAGTGACCCCCGGCTGTGGCATTATCTGTCCAGCTAGTGGAGCCCGGTGCTGGTTTTAAAAATACGGGGGACCCCTACTCTTTTTGTCCCCCGTATTTTTGGGACCAGGACCAGGCGCAGAGCCCGATGCTGGTTGCTTAAATATGGGGGAACCCCTGTCATTTTTTTCCCCATATTTCTGCAACCAGGATCGGCTCAAAGAGCCCGAGGCTGGTTATGCTTAGGAGGGGGGACCCCACGCAATTTTTTTAGCAAAAATAAGCACTTTCACACCCCTTCCCACTGATATACATGCACGGATCTCATGGATCCCTGCATGCATCTCAAATCACGGATAAAAAAAGCAGGTCTGTTTTTTTTTAGGACTTTTTTACGAGTTGTAATTTTTCACGGCAGTGTTTTGTGTTTTTTTGCTTTGCACTTCTTAGTAAATGACCGAGATTCATACTTAAACAGCCGCGTTTTGACCGATGGTGTATTCATTCGTAATTTTTTACCTGAACTAGCAAAAATTTACGAATGCCCTCATCACTGCCGTGATTAGTGTTTAGTAAATGACCGAGATTTACCGAGATGACACTTTGATGAAAAAACGGCATCTCGGTCAAAATCGGGAGCTTAGTAAATATACCCCTAGGTGTCACTACTTAAAATTAACTTATCAAATTATGTCTATTGTGAACTGATAAATGAAGGAGCAAACAGAGGCCCAATCGCGGGGGGGGGGGGGGGGGGGAGCGGTCAAGATGCAAGTGCCCAATAGAGGGGGTGGAGCGGGTGACAAGAGGGAGCCAAATCGCGGGGGGGGGGGAGAGGAGCGGGTAATAAGATGCAGGAGTCCAACAGAGGAAGGAAGGGGAGCGGAGTGGGTGACAGGAGGGAGCCAAACTGCGGGGGGGGGGGGGAGAGGAGTGGGTAATAAGATGCAGGAGCCCAACAGAGGAAGGGGGGGGGGGCGGAGTGGGTGGCAAGAGGGAGCCAAATCGCATGGGGGGGGAGAGAGGAGCGGGTAATAAGATGCAGGAGCCCAATAGAGGGGGGGGAGCGGAGTGGGTGACAAGAGGGAGCCAAATTGCGGGGTGGGGAGAGGAGCGGGTAATAAGATGCAGGAGCCCAATAGAGGGAGGGGAGCGGAGTGGGTGACAAGAGGGAGCCAAATCGCGGGTGGGTGGGGGAGCAATTAACATTATGCGGCACGCGGGAGCCCGATAGCGGAAGGAGGAACGGGTAACATACGGGTAGCCGGGAGCCCAATCGCCGGGGGGGGGGGGGGAGCGAGTAACAGGAAGCCGCGGCATGCGGGAGCTCATTAATGGAGAGGGGAGCGGGACAGCGGGTAACATACGGGAAGCCAGGAGACCAATCGCGGGGGGGGGGGACCGGTAAAATGAAGCCGCGGCTTGCGGGAGCTCATTAATGGAGAGGGGAGCGCTGCGGAACAGCAGGTAGCATACGTGAAGCCAATTTCCTATTGCCTCTTAAACAGCCTGCTGAAGCCAGGAGACCAATCGCGGGGGGGGGGGGGGGGGGGGGGGGAGCGGGTAACATGAAGCGGCATGCAGATGTGGGAGCCCAATAACGGAGAGGGGAGCAGATAACTTATGGAAGGCCAGGAGCAGACCGGGGAGCCCATTACATTCACTCACGTTATACACAGTTTCAGTGGTGGCTGGGCGGCGACGACATCCCTGGCTGCTCCTCGTCTCTTAAAGAAGAGGCGCTTGGCTGAGCTGAGGCAAGGGAATAATGAGGAAAGAATCCTCTCATCGCCAGTGTGTGGTGCCGCCCTCCCGTGGCCGCCGCCCATAGGCAGCTGCCTAAAGCTGCCTAGTGGTTGCGCCGGCCCTGAGGGCAATACTGTGTGGTTTAATGTGAATAAAGAGCAATATGATGTGGTGTAATGTGAATAAGGGGCACTACTGTGAGGAGTAACGTGGTACTAATGTGTAATGTAATGTGAATAAGAGATACTATTGCATGTTATAATGTGAATAAGGTTGCAGTACTGTGTGGTGTAATTTCAACTGGGGGTATTATTGTGTGGCCATGCCCCTTCCCAGCAAGAACACGCACCGTTTGGGGCTGCGCACTGAATGTGCACATTATTCCTATTTAAAATATAGGGGATACGTGTAGGTGCACCAAAATGAGAACTGCTATGGGTGAGGGGTGATGGTACTGGGAAAGGGGTACAGGGTGAGAGCTGGGACTAGCGCCTGTACAAGAGGGCACCAGCCAACATCTTGCCTAGGGCATCATATTGGTTAGGGCCGGCTCTGCGTCATGCACAAAACAAGAGCATTGTAACAAACCAATATCACTTTATGTCAGCCAAGTAAAAAATGTTCTTCCATTAATCTGTGTTCTCTGTACGCAATGGCATCACTAAAAGATTGATTGAAAATGTAGGAAACATAAGATGTGAAATAAAGTAACACATGTAGAGGGTTTTAGAATTTCATTAAGACCAAAAGTACTTTAGAAACCGCAGAGTAATCATAATCCTTAGGCTTTTGTAAAATTAAAAGCTTTTTTCATAATGATGCACTTAGATACCTGTGAACATTTAAATGGACTGGGAAGGACACTTAATATTCGAATAAATAGAGACACTTCTGTTTCTTGCCCATTATACATTATGTAGGAGTGTGCACACATTGGCAGATGATCAAACACAGCAGCATGTATTAACATAGAAGTCATTAAGTTAAACCCATAATAAAATGGGCATAAGAATGTACATAGACTTTACTCTGAAAAGGTGTTCTGCTCCACTAGTAAGATTGAGTAAATAAACACTAAGGAAGCCTCTCATTCGCTTTAGATTATAAACGCTCTCTGGGGAGTTTCCACAATAACTAGAAGGTAAACTACGTAGTTCAAAGTTTCTGTTGAAGACAGTAGAATCTCCTGATCATCTTAAAGTTTAGGGTATTGGTCTAAAGGGATCTCTTACAGGTCAAAAAGCTACTGTAATGAAATCACTGTTCTGCCCAAGAAATTATTATTATTACCAGTTCGTTATATAGCGCACACATGTTCCGCAGCACTTTACAGAGAATACTTAGCCATTCACATCAGTCCCTGCCCCAAATGGAACTTACAATCTATATTTCCTACCACATGTACACACAGACACATTCATGCTAGGGTTAATTTGTGTTGGGGTACAATTAACCTACCAGTTTATTTTTGGATTGTGGGAGGAAACTGGAGTCCCCGACGGAAACCTACGCACGTACAGGGAGAATATACAAACTCCACACCGTTGGAGCCATGGTGGGAATCGAATTCCTGACCTCAGTGCTGTGAGACAGTAATGTTAACCATTACACCATCTGTACACCAATCCACATAGCATACTTGCCTACATTTATGCTGCTCCCTCCAGGATGGAGCAGCCAGGTCACAAAAGTGGGGGCGTGGAGGAGGTGGCATGGGGGGCATGGTAAAGCAATTGCATCATTATAGCCCCACCCCCCACTTTACTATGCCTACATTACCGGCATTGTAAAGAGGAGGGCAGTCCTACGATGACGCGATTTAGCACGAATTGCATCATCTCTCCACCAGTTCCCCTGTGTGACCATATGCCACGGGGGGATTGGTGGCGGTGTGCGGGGGGTAATCGGCAGGGTGAGCGGCATGTGATGTGGGAGACTTGCCCACTCCCCCCGGGGGGGGGGGGGGGGGGAGTGCCACCCGATTTTCGGGAGCCTCCCGTCCTTTTCGGGAGAGTAGGCAAGTATGCCACACAGTGCACATTGCATTGTTGCCTGTACCGCACGCTGTGTAAACTAAGAAAATGTAACTCCACCCATGTCAACCTTTGCTAACTGCTCAAATTGTTATTTCAAAACATTTATCATTTAGACAAATTGTCAGAAGCAGCAGAATACCTGACAACAGGTCTTGTGCCTCTCACCTGTCAGTATGCTAATGTGTGTGTACTACTTTCACAGCTGTCTTTAAAGCAGTGCTAACTGAAAGCTCTGGTAAAAATCGCTGTCTTATACCTCTTTCAGACATCCTCCAAAATCCCGGGATTTTGCACATGAACATGCATCAACCTGGGATTTTGGTATGTCTGAAAGGTACCAATCCAGGAACATGTTCCTGGGTCACCAACACTGCAATTGACCTGGGTTTTTACCGGGTTGGCTTCCCAAGATAAGTCTGAATGACGCAACCTGAGAATTTGCTCTATGGCCATATATAAATTGTTTTAATTTTCCAGGAAGAGCCACCTGATGCTTGCTGATGACATCGGCCGGAGAGGGACAGACGCCACACATGAGTAAAACACAAAGCTGTGCAGAGACAAGTGCCAGAAAGTGCCAGTGAAGAGACTGCCATTCTGTTTATCATGTCTAATCCCCCCCCTTTGCATGACCTCATTATTGTGTGCCTGTAAACAATCCCCTTAAAATGATGACACTGCCTTCAAAACTGGAAAAAAAGCAGTTTATGTCTGAAAGGGGACAATCCGGGAATTTCCCGAGTCTGTGGGGTAGTGTGAAAGGTGGTCTCCAACAAGTTATATAGAAGTTATTTTATACATCTGCATTTACTAATTCTGCAGTAGCGATTTTAATATAGTATTGCACTATTGTATTTTTTCTGTTCTCTTATATATCATTGTGGAGACACAAGGTTCTTTTATGAGAACCACAGACAACAAATTTCCATTGAGGATTTTTGTTCTGGGTGAACCATGAAGCGCCTGTGGTGATATTTTGTATAGTATTGTAAGTGTGTAGTGACACATTTTTTTCCACTTGGTTCATGTTTGGCTGCTTTTGAAAGCGCACTGATATCTCCCATAAATTGTGTCAGTGATCCTTGCTGGTACCCATATGTACCTACACCTGAAGCGATGTTAGTCAGGCATGTAATGAAATACATAGTAGCAGTTACCAAAAAAACAAGACCCCACAGACAGCTCTAATTAACAAAATCTGGAATATACACCATATGTAAAGTATACATGTTATTCATGACTGTCGTAAATAGTTTTACAGCATATGGTCAGCTTGGATCCCACCTTTTCATACTCTCTTGTACATTTTGCTGCTACATTTGGGTAGTCATGTCCCCTGCCCATAATACTCTACTAGTAACCTGCCCTCATTATCTTTCTTTCCAAAGCCTTATAAACCAATCTACAAGGTCAAACTCTTATACCTTTTACTTAAAACATTCAGTGAATTACAATAACTGCAATGAATTGACGAGGTAACAGATTTGTGAACCGCACATATAGAAATACTACGATAGTATGTCTTGACAAGATTACTTTTTTTGTACTCCATCCCTTCCGCAGTTTGTGCTGAAATCTTAATAAACCTTGCTTTCAAAAAGATGTTTGTTTCCAAACACTATCACATTTCAAGTTAAATAAAACTAGTCACATTTCCCGAAGAATTGAACAATAATAGAAATGGGTAAACAATCCGTACCTTGTATAAGTCCCCTTTAAGGAGTTCTAATTGTTATTAAAACATACATTAAGAAAATGTACATTTTTTCCTCATGCCACGGCCATACAGGCAGCCTCAATAATTCTTCATAAGCCAACATGAAGAAGCCATGTGTCAAAAAATAAGTACAGCCAGTCAGTGGCGGATTTTACGGTCAGGCCGCTCCTAGGTACCATATTGTTGGACGCCCCCACAACCACCATCACACTCCCTCCTTCACCATCAGATCTGCCAGCTTCCTCCTGATCCACTTTGAAGACCTGCTCCTGCTTGTGTGCTGATACAGGGGAGCGGAACCAGTGGAATGAATTACAAATGCAGAGCCCCTACCTCCCTTGGGGCACAACAGTAATAGAACAAAACTGGGTAAAAATAGACAGAGGTAGGAAGGCCCTGCTCGCAAGCTTACGATCTATAGGGAAATAGGCATTAATACGCAAGGATTGCATAATGGTCCACCAGATTGCTAGGTTCTTAATGGGTTGTATGATGATACCCCGCAATGTTGGCCAAGTGTCAGGAAGGTGTGAGAATAAAGAAAGACAATATATGCGAGGTTATGTGTTCTGTACAGAGAGGATGTAATTAGATAGGGAAGCATTGAAGGTTATGTGGGTGGGTCTGGAATTTGATAGGATTGTCTGAAGAGGTGAGTTTTCAGGGAACGTTTAAAGGTTTGGAGACTAGAGGCGAGCCTTATGTGTGTGTGGGTGAAGCCCGGATAAAGTCCTGTAATTTTATGTGCGAACAAGTAATGCGTGTAGATGAGAGACGCAGATCTTGTGCAGAGCAGAGAGGTCGGGTAGGGAGATATTTTGAGATGAGTGAAGAGATGTATGTTGGTGCAGTGTGGTTAATAGCCTTGTATGTAAGTAAAAGTATTTTATATTTTATATTTAATACGGTAGAATACCGGTAACCAATGGAGGGACTGACACAGCGGATCTGCAGACGATGAACATCTAGCGAGGAAGATTAGCCTCGCAGCTGCATCCAAAATGGATTGTAGTGGTGAGAACCTATGTTTGGGAAAACAGGTCAGGAGACTATTACAATAATCAATGCGGTAGATAATGAGAGCGTGGATTAGAGTTTTTGCTGTGTCTTGTGTAAGATATGGTTGTATTTTGGATATGTTTCTTAGATGTATGTAACATGATCTTGAGACAGATTGAATGTGGGGAACAAAGGACAGTCTAGAGTCAAGAATGGCACCTAGTCAGCGAGCTTGTGGGGTAGAGATGATTGCTGAGTTATTAACAGTGAAAGAGATATCAGGTTGGTAACTACTACTGGCCGATGAAAATATAATTAATTCTGTTTTGGAAATATTAAGTTTGAGGTGGCGAGATGTTATCCAAGATGAAATGGCAGAAAGGCATTTAGTGACACGGCCCAATACATATGGTGACAAATCTGGGGAAGATAGGTAAATTTGAGTATCATCCGCATACAGATGGTACTGAAATGCGAAAGAGTTGATTAGTTTGCCAAAAGATGTGGTATAGATAGAGAAAAGCAGAGGACCTAGGACTGAGCCTTGCGGTACTCCAACTGAAAGAGGTAGCGAAGAGGAGGTGGAATCAGAGAAACGAACACTGAAGAAGCGATTAGATAGGTAGGATGAGAATCAAGAAACGTCTGTGTCCTGAATACCTAGGGATAGTAGTGTTTGTATGAGAAGAGAGTGGTCAACAGTGTCAAAAGCAGCAGAGAGATCAAGGAGAATAAGTAGTGAGTAATTGCCTTTAGATTTAGCAGTGACCAAATCATTCACTACCTTAGTCAGTGCTGTCTCTGTGGAGTGTTGGGCATGAAATCCTGACTGAAGTGGGTCCTGTAGGCTGTGTAAGTTAAGAAAGTGTGTGAGGCGAGTGTAGGCTAGTCCCTCAAGTAGCTTGGAGGGGCATGTGAGCTGAGAGATGGGACAGTAGTTTGAGAGAGAGTTAGGGTCAGAGTTTTGTTTTATCAGAATGGGAGTAATCACTGCATGCTTGTACAGAGAAGGAAAGATACCAGTAGACAGAGTGAGAGTACAGATTTTAGTTAAATGTTGGGATGAGCACAGGAGACAGAGCTTTACTAATTTGTGACTAGTTTTATAAATGTAGGAATTGCTCAAGACTAGGTGATTCAAATACTTTAATATGGAGATCATATCAGTCAGCACTTATATTATTAATATTCGTACAGTATTACCCTTTAATTAAAAAAGGCAGACATATTACGCAACTCTGTAGGTGAACACCCTCAATCATGGCCATAGAGGGGGCTGCACTGCCAATGCTTTTGCCCAGGGCGGTATGCACTGTAATTACTATGTTGACATTCAGACTGTCGACCCTGTAATGTCAAATGGTTCAGAATGTGGGCATTCCGAATGTCAACATATTTGGTCAGAATGTCGACATGCAACATAGTGTTCACGCTAGGCTGTTTTAGCGGGTTCAGTATGGTATGCCGGCGGTCGGGCTCCCGGCGACCAGCATACTGGCGCCAGGAGGCCGACCGCCGGCTTACCGACAGTGTGGGAAGCGCAAATGAGCCCCACTATTTTATTCTCCCTCCAGGGGGGTCGTGGACCCCCACGAGGGAGAATAAGTGTCGGTATGCCGGCTTTCGGGATTCCGGCGCCGGTATACTGTGCGCCGGGATCCCGTCAGTCGGCATACTGAAGACCACCCGTTTTAGCAGGGCGCCGCACCCTGCCCAATTTTTTAAAGGCAAAATCCGCCCTGCCCCTTCTGCGGCGCCCTGCTAGAACAGCCGCCCACTTCCTGCCCTCCCAGCGTGTAAAGATGCCATGCGCATGCGCACGGCATCCATTCACGCTATGGGAGAGAGCTGGGGGAAGCCCAGCACCTCCATCGGTGCTGGGCACGTCCCCAACAGTAATGTCGCCGACCACAGACGCCCCCTATAGCAAAGTCTGTGGGCCGCACAGCCCACTAAAATGACGTTTGCATGGCCACACCCCCTATTTTACATGGCGCCCATGGCCGCCAATATGCCCCCGAAGTCCGGCACCCTGCCCTATTTGAATCCTAGAAGGAACACTACAACATATTGACAGTGATGAATTGTCAAAATTTTGCATGTTTACATTGCAAACATATGAACGTTAGGGTGAAATACATGATAATATCAACATGTTAAACAAGTCACGTAATTGTTGACATGTCAAATGTTGACTTTGAAACCTTCTCAACATTCTTAATGTCAACATTCAGACCATTTCGACATTCTGAATGTCGAACTCATATGCCACACCCACCCAGGACGCACTGCCACGGAGGTGGCATAGCCATTGCCCTAGCCTGCCATGATCAGTCAGTTGCTGCCTGCTCAGTAAAATGAATTGCAGGGCACCACGGCAATGGATCATATGCGAGTAGCAAGCTGGGCCTCGGCAGTCTCTAGCTCCCCTCCTCCTGTGCACGGTGGCTCAGCATCCCCTTGGGCATGGTACCGCAACATCACTGTGAGTGTGTCACAGTTGGCTGACCTTCTGCTGCTCCACCTATAGTCTGTCAAGCAGCTGATTCTTCTGTGTAGTCCTTCCAGCCATGAGTGGGACTGGAGTGGTTTGCAATGTTCTGATGGACAGACAGTGGAAAGGACTAGACCTTCAATGGAGAAAATAAGTAAGGAAATAGCATAGGGGGAGGAGTTTCCCTCTGGGCTGGCAGTGTAAGAGTGTGAGGGGACTCTGGCAATGGGGAAATGAGCTGGCAATATAAGGGCATGAGGGGCTTTGAGCTGGCAAAATAAGGGCATGCGATTGGGCTTTGACCTGCCAATATTACGTCTTGACGGGGCCAAAGGCTGGTAATATAATGACATGAGGGGGCTACTGGACTTGCAACATGAGTGTACTCTAGGGGGTATGAAAGGGCATGTTATGTCTACATCTGAGCTGAGGAGACTGAGTATAAAAAGGGGCATGACTGAGGGAGCGCTGTATCTGGCATATAAATGGGTATTATCAATTGTGGCATTGCGATGTTGCATATTTTCAATTTGGGCATTACTGTGAAATGGTATAACTTTGGCTCACTAATATGAGGCATAATGTCAATTGGGGGCACTACTGTGTGACATATTGTGAATTGGGGACACTGATTAGTGGAATATTATGCATCACATTGCAGTGAGCAAAATGTAAATCTAAAATCATTCAAAATACCTTAACTCAAGATATTTTAGCTTTAATGTGTTTGTTAAATTGTTTGAATAAACTTGACTCCACAAAGAGCCTTTCCCTAATTGCTGTGAAGCTAACTGTGAGATGATATGTTGTATCCCTTTGTCCAAAGTCATTTTCTTAATATGGGACTCCAAGAAAAAAGTTATGGATGCCCCTTGTCTATTAGAACTATGTCACAGCCAGCCTGGTCCCACTCACCCCTAGCCAGCTAACTCAATAAAATATAAGAGGATAGACCTTGAAACGCAGGAGGAAGTGAAAGGAGGCGTGGTAGATGGCACATAGTCATAAAATATATTGGACTGGATTGGGAGGGGAGAGCATAAAAAAATTATATGGAAAAAGGAAGAATTAATCACAACACTGTGTTTAATGTTGTGTGTGCGTGTGTGTGTGTGTGTGTGTGTGTGTGTGTGTGTGTGTGTGTGTGTGTGTGTGTGTGTGTGTGTGTGTGTGTGTGTGTGTGTGTGTGTGTGTGTAAAATTGTGTTCTATATAGAATGACATGGTATAATATGTCATATGTGATATGTGCTATCAGATCCACTCCACATTATTATTATTATTATTATTATTATTATTATTATTATTTATATGACGCCACAAGGGATCCAGAGCGCCCAATCACAGATTACATGAACAAATAATTAAAACAGGAAAATGGTGACTTACAGTTGAAGACAATATCGGACATGTACAGGGTTAATAAACATAGATGACACTAACATAAATATCAGGGTGGCAGAAAACCGTGGGATTTGATGCCGTCAAAGATGGTTTAAGTAAGAGAATAATAAGCACATGAGGGTTGAGGGCCCTGCTCGAGAGAGCTTACATTCTAAAGATGCCCTTTATGTGCCATCAGAACCCTCCACATGCCCCTTATGTGAAAATAGACCCCTCCACATGCTGTATATGTGCCATGAGACCTCTCCACATGCCCCTGTCTTAACGGTATGCGGTTAGCATTCTGATCGTTGGGATCTCAGCTGTCACAATACCGATGCCAGTATACCGGTAAAGTAGGTGATTCCTCCCCTGTGGGTGTCCACGACACCCACAGAGGGAAAATAGAACCTATGGCGAGCTATGAGCCCGCAGTGCGGTGAACACAGCGAGCCTGCAAGGGGATTCGTTGCACTCGCCCCCCTGCCGGCATTTTATCACTCGGGATGCCGATGTCGGAATACTGGCATTTGGCATCCAGTGCAGCGGTAACACATACCTAACCCGGTTTAACATCCCCTGGCTTGAATTATTGTCCTAGTCTGGTTGACAGTCTGAGCATTAGCACAGATTATAAGATTTTTTCCCTACACAGAGAGTATTTATGCTTCTATGGCCCCCCATATTGATGTTCACGTTTGAAGAAG
This sequence comes from Pseudophryne corroboree, assembly GCF_028390025.1. NCBI lineage: Eukaryota > Metazoa > Chordata > Amphibia > Anura > Myobatrachidae > Pseudophryne > Pseudophryne corroboree. The sequence continues at coordinate 429,532,134 of NC_086449.1, read as the reverse complement.
AACTCAATACACCACCTGAAGAGGGTGGTGCTCTGAAATCAGCTAATAATAATAATAATAATAATAATAATAATAATAATACAAATTTAAGTTATATATACTAGCTCCATTAGCCTAATTAATTCATCACAAAATTGATAATTTCTGAGACATTTAATAAAATATTCCCCAGGTAAGTAGTTAAATTGTATTTGAAAATATGCAAATGATATTTCAAAAAACTTGTTCTAAAGAGCACAAAATGTTTCCATATTATATTTTGAAATATTAATTGCTGTATCCAATTAACATACACCTGGTCCTACAGTACAACCTTCTGTGATTAACAACAACAATACAGCTTTAGGCGGCATTTCTAGGATCAATCTAGCATTTACAGATATTAATTCTGAAGGTTAAACGCATTAAAAAAGAGAACTTACCAGGGCCTAAAACACTGAGCAGGAAAAAGAGTAGTCTTAGTGTGTCCATCTTCCGCTGAGAGTCTGTATTGTGTGTACAGTATCACAGGACTGACTAGTGGAATGTCTTGCTTTACCTGCCTGGCTGTTCACTAATCTCCTCCTCTGCCTAGAGAGTAAGCTGTCAAGTAAAGAATCACACAGATAAAAGCGTATCTAAGGGAGAACTTAAACACCACTCGTCTGCTCCGGTCTTTTTATTTAACTTCCCCTACAGTTGTCTGCAGTTAGCCAGCTAACATGCATTGAGTGGGAAGAGGGGGCTTACTCTAACAGTCTTATGAAAGGAGTGTATTTCTATCTCCTCATAAGACAAGTCCTGCAAATAAATAATCAGTAATCTACTGAAAAGTACTGTTGATGCACTAAAGTGAATGCAATACAGTATGTAAGTCTGTCTTATTCAACTATCACCAAGAAACATACACTTGGACAATTAGCCCTTAACTGAATAATAATGAAACAATTTTATATTAAAAAAAAGGGGGCTAATTCTGAATTGGGAACAAAGTTAAAGAAAAAAAAAAGAGCTAACCTTACAGTTTGGCAAAAATATGTTATATTGCAGGTGGAGGTGATTTCTAATGTGCAGAGAAATTTAGATGTGGGAGGGCTGTCTCCTAGCTCAAAACGGGTTTAGTATGAAATACCTACAATCAAAATCCCGACGGTCAAAATACCAACAACAATTGACTGACGGTCAAAATACTGACATGGCCAAATTCCCGACAAGGTCAAAATCCCGACATTTAAAATACCTACATGGTCAAAATACCTTAAAAAAATGTTTTTTTTCGGGGGGTGTATGTTGACATAGGTCGACATGGACACTGTATAAGCGTACCGCGTCCCCTCGCATGGCTCGCTGTGCTCGTCATGCTTCAGGCACGATGCCTCACTGCGCTCGGCATACTATTATATTCCCCCTCTGCACACTATTATATTCCCCCTCCGCACACTATTATATTCCCCCTCCAGGTCCATTGGGATGGTTTCAATTAAGATATCATGAAAAGGTCATGTCGGCTTGTTGACCAGTCGACATTTTAAATGTCAGTACTTTGACCTTGTCAGTTTTTTAAATGTCTGTATTTTGACCATGTCGGGATTTTGACCTTGTCGGTATTTTGACAATCAGTCAATGGTTGTCTGTATTTTGACCGTCGGGATTTTGATTGTAGGTAAATTGACCGCATCCCCTCAAAACTATATTGCATTGTAAAACTAAAGCTGTCCAGCAGGTTTGGGCTACATACTGAAGCTGCCATATTTTCTCTTCATACAAAAAATATACTTTGTTTATTGCTTTGCCCCAACTCAGAGTCAGCAGCAAAATGTCTACAAAAGTAACAAAACAGAATGTTTTAGTTTCCCATCTGAATTATTTAGGGGAAGTTAGTGGTGTGGCTGCTAATATGGGCCTATAGTCTTCAATAAGTACATTTCCTGGGGAAATAGCATAGTGGGTGCTTGTTGATTATTGAGGTGGCATCATTCCATGGAGTTAAAACTTTACAAAATATAGTGGAACTATTAAAGCATTATCATTTAGAAAGTTTCCATTTAGGACAATTTGTCAAACTATAGTGCAATATAACTCACAAATGTGCGGCTAAAGTTTATTTTAACATTATTTTCATATAACATTTAGGTTAAAATAATTATATCTTAAGGCCCGTACACACTGGTCGATATATCGGGCGTTCTCTTGAACGGCCGATATATCGCGGGACCTTTGGCCAGTGTGTGCGGCCGATACATCTGTGAACTCCGTCGTTCACAGACGTATCGCGTCGGCCGCGCAGCACAGCCGACGGCCAATATATCTACCGATATATTGGCGCGTCGCTGTGTGTGTACGGGGCGGTCGGCCGACCGCCCGTACACATGCTGCGGAGGCCGGCGGTGATTGACAGCTGACCTGGGCGGGCGTGTGTACACGCTCGCCCAGTTCCTGACGTCAGTCCCCGACGGATCGGGCAGTGTGTATGCACACCACACTGCCCGATCCGTCCATAGATATATCTGCCGATCAATTGATCTGCAGATATATCTATCAGTGTGTACCCACCTTAAGACTTTGAGCTGTAATAGCAGCAGACATAGACACAGAGTATAATATACAGCTTACACTCAGCTGATAACTGACTATGGAGTCTATTTACTAAACCTTGGATGGAGATAAAGCTCATGGAGATAAAGTACCAGCCAACCAGCTCCTAACTGTCATTTTTCAAACACAGCCTGTGACATGGCAGTTAGACAGTGATTGGCTGGTACTTTATCTCTGTTCGCTTTATCATCATCCAAGGCTTAGTAAATAGACCCCTATATCAGTGACGTGTGGTGGGGTGAGGCAGGTGAGGCAGAGCCTTTCCTGTCATACTAACGTTTGTACCAAAGTTTTTACTGCATAAAGTATATGAAAAATACAAAGAATATGTTTGAAATATCTTCTTTGCATTATTCTAATCATTTTATAGCCAAAACTGTGGAGTAAAAAGTCTATGGCAGGTGAGGCAGTGCCTCACCTGTGTATCTTTTCCGCACATCTCTGATCAAAACTCACAACATTTTCAGGAGTTTATACTGCTGCACCTGTGTATAATGCCCACATGTACCCTTTGACTTATATATTGCGTGTAAATCTGGCTCTGGTGCTAGCCAGTGCCTCCTGAGAAATTTAGCTCACCGCATGTCCCTGCCCTATATATCAAGCGGTAATTTTTATATCAAAGCTGAATTATATCACAAAGGCTGTTTATGATGCAGTCTGCCACATGATCATATTGTCAGCTGTTCATCTCAACCTGCCCGCACATGGGGGGTAATTCCAAGTTGATCGCAGCAGGAATTTAGTTAGCAATTGGCCAAAACCATGTGCACTGCAGGGGAGGCAGATTTAACATGTGCAGGGAGAGTTAGATTTGGGTGGGTTATTTTATTTCTGTGCAGGGTAAATACTGGCTGCTTTATTTTTACACTGCAAATTAGATTGCAGATTGAACACACCACACCCAAATCTAACTTTCTCTGCACATGTTAAATCTCACCGGTAAATCTATTTCTCGTAGTCCGTAGTGGATGCTGGGAACTCCGTAAGGACCATGGGGAATAGCGGCTCCGCAGGAGACTGGGCACAACTAAAGAAAGCTTTAGGTCACCTGGTGTGCACTGGCTCCTCCCACTATGACCCTCCTCCAAGCCTCAGTTAGGACACTGTGCCCGGACGAGCTGACATAATAAGGAAGGATTTTGAATCCCGGGTAAGACTCATACCAGCCACACCAATCACACCGTATAACTCGTGATACTATACCCAGTTAACAGTATGAATATAACTGAGCCTCTCAACAGATGGCTCAACAATAACCCTTTAGTTAGGCAATAACTATATACAAGTATTGCAGACAATCCGCACTTGGGATGGGCGCCCAGCATCCACTACGGACTACGAGAAATAGATTTACCGGTGAGTAAAATCTTATTTTCTCTGACGTCCTAGTGGATGCTGGGAACTCCGTAAGGACCATGGGGATTATACCAAAGCTCCCAAACGGGCGGGAGAGTGCGGATGACTATGCAGCACCGAATGAGAGAACTCCAGGTCCTCCTCAGCCAGGGTATCAATTTTGTAGAATTTAGCAAACGTGTTTGCCCCTGGCCAAGTTTCAGCTCGGCAAAGTTGGAAAGCTGAGACCCCTCGGGCAGCTGCCCAAGATGAGCCCACCTTCCTTGTGGAATGGGCTTTTACAGATTTTGGCTGCGGTAGTCCAGCCGCAGAATGCGCCAGCTGAATTGTGCTACAAATCCAGCGAGCAATAGTCTGCTTAGAAGCAGGAGCACCCAGTTTGCTGGGTGCATACAGGATAAACAGCGAGTCAGTTCTCCTGACTCTAGCCGTCCTGGAAACATAATTTTTCAAGGGCCTGACTACGTCCAGTAACTTGGAATCCTCCAAGTCCCTAGTAGCCGCAGGCACTACAATAGTTGGTTCAAGTGAAAAGCTGATAACACCTTAGGGAGAAACTGGGGACGAGTCCTCAATTCTGCCCTATCCATATGGAAAATCAGATAAGGACTTTTATATGACAAAGCCGCCAATTCTGATACACGCCTGGCCGAAGCCAAGGCAAATAACATGACCACTTTCCGCGTGAGATATTTTAGATCCACGGTTTTTAGTGGCTCACACCAATGTGATTTTAAGAAACTCAACACCACGTTGAGAACCCAAGGTGCCACTGGAGGCACAATCGGGGGCTGAATATGCAGCACTCCTTTTACAATGTCTGAACTTCAGGTACTGAAGCTAGTTCTTTTTGGAAGAAAATCGACAGAGCCGAGATCTGTACCTTAATGGAGCCTAATTTTAGGCCCATAGACACTCCTGCTTGTAGGAAATGCAGAAATCGACCTAGTTGAAATTCCTCTGTTGGGGCCTTTTTGGCCTCACACCAAGCAACATATTTTCGCCATATGCGGTGATAATGTTTTGCAGTTACATCTTTCCTGGCTTGAATCAGCGTAGGAATGACTTCCTCCGGAATGCCCTTTTCCTTTAGGATCCGGCGTTCAACCGCCATGCCGTCAAAACGTAGCCGCGGTAAGTCTTGGAACAGACAGGGCCCCTGCTGCCGCAGGTCCTGTCTGAGCGGCAGAGGCCATGGGTCCTCTGATATAATTTCTTGAAGTTCTGGGTACCAAGCTCTTCTTGGCCAATCCGGAACCACGAGTATCGTTCTTACTCCTCGCCTTCCTATTATTCTCAGTACCTTTTGTATGAGAGGCAGAGGGAGGAACACATAAACCGACTGGTACACCCACGGTGTTACCAGAGCGTCCACATCTATCGCCTGAGGGTCCTTTGACCTGGCGCAATATCTTTTATAGCTTTTTGTTGAGGCGGGACGCCATCATGTCCACCTGTGGCCTTTCCCAATGGTGTACAATCCTTTGGAAGACTTCTGGATGAAATCCCCACTCTCCCGGGTGGAGGTCGTGTCCGCTGAGAAGATCTGCTTCCCAGTCGTCCACTCCGGGAATGAACACTGCTGACAGTGTTAACACATGATTTTCCGCCCATCGGAGAATCCTTGTGGCTTCTGCCATCGCCATCCTGCTTCTTGTGCCGCCCCGTTGGTTTACAGGGGCGACTGCCGTGATGTTGTCTGATTGGATCAGTACCGGCTGGTTTTGAAGCAGAGGCCTTGCCTGACTCAGGGCATTGTAAATGGCCCTCAGTTCCAGAATATTTATGTGTAGGGAAGTCACTTGACTTGACCAAAGTCCCTGGAAGTTTTTTCCCTGTGTGACTGCCCCCCAACCTCAAAGGCTGGCATCCATGGTCACTAGGACCTAGTCCTGTATGCCGAACCTGCGGCCCTCTTGCATGGAACCTGCCGAATGGGATTGCTTCGTAGGAAGCTACCATTTTTTCCCAGGACTCGCGTGCAATGATGCACCGATACCTGTTTTTGCTTCAGGAGGTCTCTGACTAGAGATGACAGTTCCTTGGCTTTCTCCTCCGGGAGAAACACTTATTTCTGTTCTGTGTCCAGAACCATCCCCAGGAACAGTAGACGTGTCGTAGGAACCAGCTGTGACTTTGGACTGTTTAGAATCCAACCGTGCTGTTGTAGCACTTTCCAAAATAGTGCTACCCCGACTAGCAACTGCTCCTTGGACCTTGCCCTTATAAGGATATTGTCCAAGTACGGGATAATTAAAACTCCCTTTTTTCGAAGGAGTATCATCATTTTGGCCATTACCTTGGTAAACACCCTCGGTGCCATGTACAGTCCAAACGGCAGTGTCTGGACTTGGTAATGGTAATCCTGTACCACAAATCTGAGGTACTCCTGGCGAGGATGGTAAATGGGGACATGCAGGTAAGCATCCTTGATGTCCCGGGATCCCATGTAATCCCCCTCGTCCAGGCTTGCAATAACCGCCCTGAGCGATTCCATCTTGAACTTGAATTTTTTTATGTATGTGTTCAAGGATTTTAAATATAAAATGGGTCACACCGAACCATGCGGTTTCGGTACCCCAAACCGTGTGGAATAGTAACCCCGTCCTTGTTGAAGTAGGGGCACCTTGAGTATTACCTGCTGGGAATACAGCTTATTAATTGCCTCTAGCGCAGCCTCCCTGCCTGAGGGAGTTGTCGGCAAGGCATATTTGAGGAAACGGCGGGGGGGAGACATCTCGAATTCCAGCTTGTACCCCTGAAATACTACTTGAATGAAACAGGGATCCACCTGTGAGCGAGCCCACTGATCGCTGAAATTTTTGAGACGGCCCCCCACCGTACCTGGCTACACCTGTGGAGCCCCCGCGTCATGCTGTGGACTCAGAGGAAGCGAGAGAAGAATTTTGATTCTGGGAACAGGCTGACTGGTGCAGCTTTTTCCCTCTCCCCATGTCTCTGTACAGAAAGGAAGCGCCTTTGACCCGCTTGCTTTTCTGAAGCCGAAAGGACTGTACCTGATAATACAGTGCTTTCTTAGTCTGTGAGGAAACCTGAGGTAATGGATACGAGGTCCCAGAGACCATCCCCAAATAATTCCTCACCCTTATAAGGCAGAGTCTCTATGCGCCTTTTAAAGTCAGCATCACCTGTCCAGTGACAGGTCTCTAATACCCTCCTGACAGAATGGTCATTACATTCATTTTGGATGCCAGCCGGCAAAATATCCCTCTGTGCATCCCTCATATATAAGACGACGTCTTTAATATGTTCTCATGTGTGACAGGGTCACCGACCACGCTGCAGCAGCACGATCTGCAGGTCTCAGTCTAGTACCTGAGTGTGTAAATACAGACTTCAGGATAGCCTCCTGCTTTTTGTCAACAGGTACCTTCAAAGTGTCCGTTCCTAAAACGGCAGTGCCACCTTTTTTGACAACCGTGTGAGCGCCTTATCCACCCTAGGGGATATCTCCCAGCGTAACTTATCCTCTGGCGGGAAAGGGTACGCCATCAGTAACTTTTTAGAAATTACCAGTTTCTTATCGGGGGGAACCCACGCTTTTCACACACTTCATTCATTCATCTGATGGGGGAACAAAACACTGCCTGCTTTTTCTCCCCAAACATAAAACCCTTTTTTAGTGGTACTTGGGTTAATGTCAGAAATGTGTAACACATTTTTTATTGCCGGGATTAAGTCACGGATGTTCCTAGTGGATTGTGTATATGTCTCAACCTTGTCGACACTGGAGTCAGACTCCGTGTCGACATCCGTGTCTGCCATCTGAGTGAGCGGGCGTTTTTTGAGCCCCTGATGGCCTTTGAGACGCCTGGGCAGGCGCGGACTGAGAAGCCGGCTGTCCCACAGCTGTTACGTCATCCATCCTTTTATGTAAGGAGTTGACACTGTCGGTTAATACCTTTCACCTAACCATCCACTCTGGTGTCGGCCCCACAGGGGGCGACATCACATTTATCGGCATCTGCTCCGTCACAATATAAGCCTCCTCATTAAACATGTCGACACAGCTGTACCGACACACCGCACACACACAGGGAATGCTCTGACTGAGGACAGGACCCCACAAAGCCCTTTGGGGAGACAGAGAGAGAGTATGCCAGCACACACCAGAGCGCTATATAATGTGGGGATTAACACTATAACTGAGTGAAATTTCCCCAATAGCTGCTTGTATATATAATATTGCGCCTAAATTTAGTGCCCCCCCTCTCTTTTTAACCCTTTGAGCCTGAAAACTACAGGGGAGAGCCTGGGGAGCTTTCTTCCAGCTGCACTGTGAAGAGAAAATGGCGCCAGTGTGTCTGAGGGAGATAGCTCCGCCCCTTTTTTGCAGACTTTTCTCCCGCTTTTTTCTGGATTCTGGCAGGGGTATTTACCACATATATAGCCTCTGGGGCTATATATTGTGGTATTTTTGCCAGCCAAGGTGTTAATATTGCTGCTCAGGGCGCCCCCCCCAGCGCCCTGCACCCTCAGTGACCGGAGTGTGAGGTGTACATGAGGAGCAATGGCGCACAGCTGCAGTGCTGTGCGCTACCTTGGTGAAGACTGATGTCTTCTGCCGCCGATTTTCCGGACCTCTTCTTGCTTCTGGCTCTGTAAGGGGGACAGCGGCGCGGCTCCGGGACCGAACACCAAGGACTGGGCCTGCGGTCGATCCCTCTGGAGCTAATGGTGTCCAGTAGCCTAAGAAGCCCAATCCGGCTGCAAGCAGGCGAGTTCGCTTCTTCTCCCCTTAGTCCCTCGCTGCAGTGAGCCTGTTGCCAGCAGGTCTCACTGAAAATAAAAAAACTAAATCTATACTTTCTTTCTAAGGGCTCAGGAGAGCCCCTAGTGTGCATCCAACCTCGGCCGGGCACAAAATCTAACTGAGGCTTGGAGGAGGGTCATAGTGGGAGGAGCCAGTGCACACCAGGTGACCTAAAGCTTTCTTTAGTTGTGCCCAGTCTCCTGCGGAGCCGCTATTCCCCATGGTCCTTACGGAGTTCCCAGCATCCACTAGGACGTCAGAGAAATAATATAAGTAATCCTGGTCCGGGCGGTTGGGAAATTTGCCGACTGTAGCTCAAACTGAATCTCACATTGGTTGAGGAATCCGCGGCATTGCTTTGGAGTACCATCACATTTGCTAGGTGAAGGTAATTGCAACAGTGGAATTGGAATAGGCACAGGAGCTGCTAGAACTGGAGTGGCAGGAATGGGAGCTGGCACTTGAGGTTATGGATATGACTGCATGGAGAGAGTCGAGACGAGCTGACATATTTTGCATAAAATGCACGATTTGAGCTTGCGTAGCTTCCTGTTTGTTTAAACGTGACTGGATGTCTGAGGCTGCATCACCCCCAGCCTGATCACCCATCGGATCCATGGGGCCAGTGCTTACTGTCATGCTCGGCTTGAGTTGGGAATCTGATGAATGATCAATGACTGAGAATGAAACACTGAGGAAAGATTAGTTCAGTTTTCATGAGACTTCAATCATACACAACGGCTAGGAGATAAGTCTGAGTAAATTCTGAAGGACGAAATGTTCACGACTAGTAAACAATGATGAAGAATACTGAATGAAGAAATGACTTGTGATTTGTAAACGATGCCGAAGTTCACTGAATGGAGAGATGACTTGTGATTTGTAAACAATGCTGAAGAAGACTGAATGGAGAGATGACTTGTGATTTGTAAACGATGCTGAAGAATACTGACTGGAGAGATGACTTGTGATATGATATTGAAGAGAGGATCGCTGTGAGCACCGTCAGCAAACGGAAACCCTCTACTGGATAGTGGATCCAGTGGTTAAACTGCAAGGGTCGGTGAACTTAGAGCAAAGAACTGCAATAAAAGAACTGACCACCGGGCGGCCACAGCAGAACCAGGATCCCAGGGGTTAACAGGAGCACAGAGCTTGAGCACCCCTTACAGCAGCAAGTAACTTGAAGCACTGGCACCATAGCTAAACATCCACCCCTTTTTATAAGGGAAGACTGCACCGGATTGACAATGGGGGGGGGGGGGGGGGGGTATCAAGTCCATCATTTTGTCAGGAAAGCCCGGGCGCTGGTAATTAGAATAGACTTACAGTAAAAAGTGAACGGACAATGCCTTATCTATAAATATATGTGTGTGTATATATATATATATATATATATATACATAAGGCAAATACCACTGACTCATCACAAAATCTCCTGAACTATAAAGACTAGGAACTTGAAACTTAGACAGTAGCTTGATTTTGTGACGTAGGCACCCACTAAGACAGGATTTTAAAAAATTCCACCCACAAAGGGGTTACAAGGGTTGAGATAATTCCCCCATCACAGAGGAGAGTTAAGACAGCCCACCCAGCCGGGGCTATAAAGAACGCATGGTGCCCATGAAACCAAGTAGTGGAAGGGGGAGGACACAATGCTCTGTTCCTGGACTTGCTGGACTTTCTTGCAGTGGCAGTTGAATAGCAGTCCATTATTTAAATACGCAAGCCACATGAACTGTCACCCCTAAACACTGTCAAACATTGCTGAGTGTGGCTCCCCTATTTGAATAATGGACTGCTCTAATACTGCCACTGGCAAGGAAGTGCAGCCTTATGGTTCAGGAGATTTTGTGATAAGTCCTTCAAAATTAAAGTTATACGCATGGAAATACTTGAAATTCAGTAGCAAAGCACAGGTAGCTAGTATAAGATAAGGTTACTCACCTCCACCATGTGAGAGTGACGTATCCCCAGGGAACCATCTGGTGACATCAGTGATTATCACCAAGGAAACCATCACCACATCCTGCCATCGCTCACATTGAGGATCATGTCTGGACTGACAAGGCTGTTTCCATGGTAACCGCTGCGCCACCCACAGGACACTTGTGCTTGTGATCTTCAATCTGCATTTAGCAAGCAACATTAAGGATAGCTTATCATTTATAGATAGCATTAGCGGAGCGGTCCCCATCACTAGTAATGGAGACCCAGCAAAAGTCTTTCTGGCTGCAGAGAAGCATTCTATGCTTTGTCAAGTCCCTATCGAGTGGATTTGCAATGTGCATGTGCAGATAGCGATCACACATTACTAAATTAAAGTAAAACAGCGCTTAAACAGGGTGTGGTGAATTAAGAAGAATAATTTTTAATCACATAGCAAAAAATAAAATAAAAGACATTTAAAAAGAAACATTATTGTTATATTGTGTTGCAACAGTTAATAAAAAAGGCACTAGTAGTAGCACGGGATCAGTATGAGATACCACCGGACGGGATCCCGGCGGTCGGAATACCGACACCGGGATCCCAGCCGGCACAATCCTGACAGGGGGCGAGCGCAATGCAGCCCCTTGCGGGCTCGCTGCGCTCGCCACACTGCGGGCACGGTGTGCGTCGCTACGCTTGGCACACTAATATAGTCTCCCTCTGTGGGTGTCGTAGACACCCACAGAGGGAGAATATGTCAGGATTCCCGTCAGGCGGGATCTTGACCGCATCCCAGTAGCACAGCTTATTTAGATTGCTAGGGGCTTAGTGTATGGACAGTTCTAGAAACAAGCCACAGTCCTGGGAATAATCAGTCCACCTAAAAGGTGTAATAATTACCAACTCCATGGTGAGTGGCAAAGACCCCCTAGTAGCTTGATAATGGACAGATGATGCAGTCCTATTGAAAGCTCAGGTCCTTGGCCACAGTCCGGTTCTTTTAGTGCAGCAATTCCCAATTATGGTGGGCAGCAGCATATTTTAAAAACATTGGTGGGCCGCAGTGTTTGGGTGGCATATGTGTGGCACATGTTGGTGGACAGCAGTATATTTTAAAAACACATGTGGTGTTTGGGTGGCATATGTGTAGCATATATTGGTGGGCAGCATCATAGTTTAAAAACATTGAAGGAAAGCAGTGTTTGGGTGGCATATGTGTGACATATATTGGTGGTCAGCAGAATGTTTGAAAACATTGGTGGACAGAAGTGTTTGGGTGGCATATGTGTGACACATATTGGTGGGCAGCAGCATATTTTAAAAACATTGGTGGGCAGCGACATAAACATTGGTGAACAAGTGGGTATACAAGTGGGTACTGTATGTACCAATGCAATGATTCTTTAAATCCTTGATCCTCTCAATCAGCACAATCTCCGCACACATCTGCCAGCGATCAGCCCATAAAATAGATGACAAAAGTGTTCAGGGAGCGGCTCTGATGACGCAGGTCCTGAATTCCAAACGTTCATCATTGGTAGCGTACACATTGGACGATATGGTCCTAGTCGTTAATGACATTGTCGAAATTGCATGTAAAACGACAGAGGATGTCGCTAGCGACCTGCAGGAGCGTCAGAGGCAGAACTCTGAGAGGCAACGGAGTCATCTGCCGCCGGGCTCCTGCTCTGAAGGGGGGCACCTCTCCTCCCATTCTGTGACACCATTAAATTAAGTTGATAGCTGCTACTCTCTTATCAGTAGCCAATTGCCTCACTGGTCCCTGTACCTAACAAATCACACCCTTTTTATTATACTTTAGATACACATTTTACAAGTGTATACCCAGGATTAGAAACCATGACCTATTACACTGGAAGCAGACACCTTACTGATGAAGCTATTTGCTCCTGTATAGGAAATGTGAGAATTCTAACTACATGAAGATACTTCTCTGACAATTACATGTAACTTCATATAGTAAGAATTATCCTGCTTCCTCTACAGGAGCAAATAACTCCATCAGTAAAGTGTCTGCTGTCAGTGAAGCAGGTCATGGGTTCTAATCCTGGGTATGACTGCTAAGAAATGTGTGATTTAAAATAAAAGACAATGAAATGTATAAATACAGTATATATGGGGGTTTTTTCAGAACACTACACACACACACACACTTATATAAATATAGGGGGGGGCACCAATATTTATCTCGCCTCCGGGCTACTGGGACGAACTTACGCCACTGAGGAGCGTGCATCGCTAGCGATATAGTGCTTACACACTGGACAATAAAAGACATTTGTCATTACGAATGGTCGTTATTGGCAAATTTGTTTAAAATGTCATCTAGTGTGTACCCAATCTTTAGAGCTAATAACAATTTCCTGCTACCCTTTGTAACCAGGGCCGAAACTGGGAATTTCATCACCCGGGGCAAGGCAGTAATCCCCCCCCCCCCCCAAAAAAAAAAAAAAACCTATCAGACTAAAATAATCAGATATGGAAAAAAAGATACCACCACACAAAAAGCGCACAAATTCTTCTGTATATATATCGACAGGGACTGTGTCTTTTTCTTTCAAGAGTCACATGAATCCGTAGTCCTCAATACCTCAAAATAGAAACACATGTGGACATAGTGTGATATTGTATGAATACAGTCAATAAATGTATTTTTAGGTGATTATCCGTACCCCTTCCGATGGTCTACTTTACGTAGACAAATCAAGCTTTTAGGGAGCGGATGGCACCGTCCGGACAAATCAAATTTCCTTTCAAACAGACTCCTTTTAACAATGGTTTCTCTTCCACAAACATAAAATCAAGAAGAAAAAACCTCCATAGTGTAAAACCTTTAGGATAATTTATTAAAATGTAAGTGGGACAATTGCTTGAACCCACACGATAGATATCAGTAAAACATAAGCCAAATACAGAAGCTGGGCCTCCTACCAGATGGTAATGTCCACTTGAAATAGTAGACAATAAAGCATGGATGGGGAGAATAGGCAGGCGTCCCTGGATCTTAACCTCCGAATCCTTAGGTAGGGGGTCCCTCTGTCTGGTACACCTTCCTTGCCAACGCGTTTCGATACCAAGTATCTTCCTCAGAGCATAAGGATGGTGTATAACTGGTGGGCAATTTATACCCCCAGGATGTTGGTATAACTATTCCCTAAAGCTAGACATGGATCAACTAACACTGGATTCCTACATACATTCAACCAAGAAAATTCCCCCAATCCAATCCATTGCATGTATTATCAAAGTCCCATTCAGATAACGAGTCCGCCACAATCAGTATGTGTCATTATAGAGCGCCTTACGCGCGGCCGCATTCGTCATCTCCGTCTGTCATCCCGGAAATGGTAATCACCGTGTCATCGTGGTTTACGTCGCGACCGGAAGTTTCGTCATCCTCCTCTTCATCGTAACCGGAAGTTCCGTCCTTCATATCAGTTCTCCTCATTCGTTCTTAGACGTACCAAGTTTCATAGAAAACATGAACTGGAGTTCGCGGAACTAAAATTTCATTCATTGGTGACCTGATTCATATATAGCGGTGGATTGGGAGGATTTACAAACGAATCATATAAAGTTCCCCATCAAGAGTACCTTAATAAAAACACATATGTTAGTTTCCTCATAAACATGTTATAAAAACCATTTTAACTCGAAGTCTTTATTAATACCGTCCAGTGTTAATGTTTTAAAAGAGTAGATCATATTAATTTCAGTTTTAGCCAACCTCTTGCTAATATCATTATGTCTTGTATCTCCACATATCTTTTTTAAACCATAAAAGTTAATAACATGTTTTACATCACAACTATGTTTTTCTTTAAAATGTGCAGATAGTGCATGGGTTTCAACACCTTTTTTAATGTTACGTAGGTGTTCACTAATGCAAATTTTTTGTGGCCTACTTGTCCTTCCAATGTAGAATAATTGACAAGAACATTCTACACCGTAGACAACATTGTTCGTATTACAGGTGATAAATTCTTGGATCTTACATATCCGACCATTTATATCTACATTCTCTTTCTTGTTTCCGAATGTATTTTTCACATTTTTACACCCCACACAGTCTCCGCACCTATAAAAGCCTTTAGATGTTATCATGGGAATACTTGAGGGTGTCGGACATAAACTTTTCACCAACTGCGATCTAAGGTTTGGTGCTCTCCTGAAAATACATATTGGCTTTTCAGGAATCTCATCTCCGATAACAGGGTCCCTTTTTAATAGGTTCCAATGTTTTTTCAATATACCCTCTACTTGTTTGTGCTGCGAGGTAAACTGAGTAGTGAATGCCCATTTAAACCTTTCATCATCCTTCTTTGTTTCTCGTTCTTTGCATATTAAATCTTTCCTATTAGTATTTAGGGCAATGTCTATATCTTAATTCTAATGATAGAAATATAGAATTAACTTTCAAAATTGACAAACACCAGGTAGATTTTTTGGATTTAAGTATATATATAGAGGAGGGGGTTTTAAAAACAAACAAGTCTGTGCCAATAGGGCAGTTTAAAAGGTTACGACGTAACTGTACGGAGACATCTATATTTAATGAACAGGCGAGTGAGATGAAAGAAAACTTTCTAACCTGTGGATATGATAAAAAAACAGTTTGTAACTCATTTGAAATTGCCCTAAATACTAATAGGAAAGATTTAATATGCAAAGAACGAGAAACAAAGAAGGATGATGAAAGGTTTAAATGGGCATTCACTACTCAGTTTACCTCGCAGCACAAACAAGTAGAGGGTATATTGAAAAAACATTGGAACCTATTAAAAAGGGACCCTGTTATCGGAGATGAGATTCCTGAAAAGCCAATATGTATTTTCAGGAGAGCACCAAACCTTAGATCGCAGTTGGTGAAAAGTTTATGTCCGACACCCTCAAGTATTCCCATGATAACATCTAAAGGCTTTTATAGGTGCGGAGACTGTGTGGGGTGTAAAAATGTGAAAAATACATTCGGAAACAAGAAAGAGAATGTAGATATAAATGGTCGGATATGTAAGATCCAAGAATTTATCACCTGTAATACGAACAATGTTGTCTACGGTGTAGAATGTTCTTGTCAATTATTCTACATTGGAAGGACAAGTAGGCCACTAAAAATTCGCATTAGTGAACACCTACGTAACATTAAAAAAGGTGTTGAAACCCATGCACTATCTGCACATTTTAAAGAAAAACATAGTTGTGATGTAAAACATGTTATTAACTTTTATGGTTTAAAAAAGATATGTGGAGACACAAGACATAATGATATTAGCAAGAGGTTGGCTAAAACTGAAATGAATATGATCTACTCTTTTAAAACATTAACACCGGACGGTATTAATAAAGACTTCGAGTTAAAATGGTTTTTATAACATGTTTATGAGGAAACTAACATATGTGTTTTTATTAAGGTACTCTTGATGGGGAACTTTATATGATTCGTTTGTAAATCCTCCCAATCCACCGCTATATATGAATCAGGTCACCAATGAATGAAATTTTAGTTCCGCGAACTCCAGTTCATGTTTTCTATGAAACTTGGTACGCCTAAGAACGAATGAAGAGAACTGATATGAAGGACGGAACTTCCGGTTACGAAGGAGAGGAGGATGACGAAACTTCCGGTCGCGACGTAAACCACGATGACACGGTGATTACCATTTCCGTGATGACAGACGGAGATGACGAATGCGGCCGCGCGTAAGGCGCTCTATAATGACACATACTGATTGTGGCGGACTCGTTATCTGAATGGGACTTTGATAATACATGCAATGGATTGGATTGGGGGAATTTTCTTGGTTGAATGTATGTAGGAATCCAGTGTTAGTTGATCCATGTCTAGCTTTAGGGAATAGTTATACCAACATCCTGGGGGTATAAATTGCCCACCAGTTATACACCATCCTTATGCTCTGAGGAAGATACTTGGTATCGAAACGCGTTGGCAAGGAAGGTGTACCAGACAGAGGGACCCCCTACCTAAGGATTAGGAGGTTAAGATCCAGGGACGCCTGCCTATTCTCCCCATCCATGCTTTATTGTCTACTATTTCAAGTGGACATTACCATCTGGTAGGAGGCCCAGCTTCTGTATTTGGCTTATGTTTTACTGATATCTATCGTGTGGGTTCAAGCAATTGTCCCACTTACATTTTAATAAATTATCCTAAAGGTTTTACACTATGGAGGTTTTTTCTTCTTGATTTTATGTTTGTGGAAGAGAAACCATTGTTAAAAGGAGTCTGTTTGAAAGGAAATTTGATTTGTCCGGACGGTGCCATCCGCTCCCTAAAAGCTTGATTTGTCTACGTAAAGTAGACCATCGGAAGGGGTACGGATAATCACCTAAAAATACATTTATTGATTTATTGACTATCACACTAGAAAGAAAGAAAAAGACACAGTCCCTGTCGATATATATACACAGAAGAATTTGTGCGCTTTTTGTGTGGTGGTATCTTTTTTTCCATATTGTATTTATCTGTTTGGGGTGTGGGTGTGGGTGACACTCCTTCCATTTCACACATTAGCAGCCATTTTTTGCGCAGTGGTGAGGCTCCATTTTTGTTTAAAATAATCAGATTGCGAAGAGTTTTGAAAAAACGGGACACTACTGGACAACATTCCCCTATGTGCCTCAAATGCCCTATGCGTCACATGCCCCGCCAGCGTGTTCAACTACATGCTCCTCTGTGTGTCTCCATACATTGCACTATATCATAACACTTCATCACTGCACTACATTCCCCTATCCACTGCACTACATCACTATACTACATGCCCCTACGCACTGCACTACATAGTACCCTATATGCTACACTACATTACTACGCTACATCCCCTTATATGCTACACCACATAAGTGCACTACATGCTTCTATATACTGCAATACATTACTACACTACGTACCCTATATGGTACACTACATCACTGCACTACACCACCCTATGAGCTACACCAAATCCTCCCATCTGTGAGGCAAAGCGGAGGTTGATTCTGCTAACTGGGAGCACAGTGGGCTTCTATAGCTTGTATGGTGCACCGCACGCTAGTCGCAGCACTGCATGGCAAAGAAGAGAGTTTAAGACAGTAGCTGACATAGGAGAGATCCCTGGTACTGAAGCTCACCCACACAGCGTCGGAGCCAGCTGCAGGCAGACAGGTGGGTCAGAAACATTGCCCTGGGACCTGTCTGCTGTCTCACTGGAGCAGCACAGCACTGCCGGTAATAAAAAAAACCCAAAAACCCTGCTCCTCTGTAACTCCTTGGCGCCCCCTCAAATCCTGCACCCGGGGCGCATGCCCCCTTAGCCCCCCCCTAGTTACGGCCCTGTTGTAACACATTGGGATTTAGTGAGAAATTCAAATATGACCCATTCTGGAGTTAAGGGGAACATAATTCATCAATGTTCTCTCTGCATCCCGCTTATCGGACAGTCCCATAGGCAGTGATACAGATCAGCTATGTTACGGTGACATGTGGGACATCTATATGAAGAAGTCAGTCCCATGAAATAGTGTTTATTGGGAAAGAGATAAGTTCTATGAATCATACTGAAGACAAAAGTAAGCAGGAAACATTAAGGAAAGGCAGGAGATCCTGAGTGGAAACGGAAAGACTAGGAAAGTGGATGAGCCATTGCCCATTCCTGCAGTTGCGTAAGTTCGTCCCAGGTGCCCGGAGGCAAGATCAATATTGAACTGGAAATAGGTGTTGAATCGGCATTCCACAGTACACACAAACCCAATTAAACTCTGATAGCTGCTCACCAGTTGAGGGCGGGCTGCCCCAACAGATCATCAATATGATCAAAGGAAGCAAAAGAGGGGAGCGCTAGGAGAGTCTAATAATTACATTTATTAATGAAACAGTGTTTCAAATGCCACATGAATCACAATAAAATAACCTAATAAAAAATATATATACATTTATTTGATAAAATATACAAGACAATATTAGATATGGCTGCAATGTGTCAAAGTCAAAAAAAATATTACATAGAAAGAACATACAAACTACACACATATGAGTCGCTATACTTGCAAATACGCGCAGCGAGCACAGCAATATATGGTAACACACGCATTTACACGGACATGCCACAGAGATGGATTCGACATTTATTTCATACAGTACATAACTATAATAATATCAAGCGCCAGACATCCTGATGATTTAAAATTATATAATGAAGTAATGTCATGTATGTGTATTATTTGAACGAAACCAGATAGACCTGTCATATTTACTATTAAAGCAACCAGATTAATGTGTAGATTCATTTGATACTTGTTATTAAGTTATAGGACATTGCAACAAATAATTATGATTAAATGTATAAAAGCTAAAATCACTTTTATTAGAACAATAGATATTCCAAACAGGTAGTGGACAGGAAGCTCAGGCCAGCCCCTTTGGACATCCCCAAGGCTGAACCTGATTAGCATATACAAAGAGACTAGTGACTCATCATGAATGAGTAAGTTACCTCCCCCAAAAACTAGATAACACATTGCTGATCACACAGGAGGTCAGTTCCTGTTCTGTCTTAGACGATGATGGAGTTATTGCCAGATCAGTTACTGTTTTGGTCTCAGCGTAATATGGAGTCCCAGCATGATTTTAGAGAGAGAGAGAGACATAAGCATTGAGGGAATGGTATTGTATTGCTGGCCTGTAATTGTATGTAACTGTAACTGTATGAGTTGTAACTATAGGTATACTGTACATTGTAATATATTGAATCCATTTCCTTTTAATAACAAATATATACATCAGTGAGCTTTGGAACTCAGATAATGTGTGGGTGTATTGTTTTCTCTTATGGGATGCAGTGTTTTGCGATGTACAGCGCACTTTTATCGTATATGGTAATAAGATGCGCCTGGCGTCTGCAATATATATTAGAGCGGGCATTTTAAATATTTGTGAGAAACCAATTTGGCATTCACAAATGTATCACCTGAATTAATAATATGAGTCTTTATAGACTAAAATAAATAGTGAAGTAACACTTCATATAACCAGTATTTCGGCCGTGCGTCCACGGACTAAAAGGTATTATGGATGGGAGACTAGTGAGAGGTACCTCTTAATATAGTTGTTGCTGTTATACTGAATAGAGTCTCTCCTCTCCTTGGGGGTAATTCCAAGTTGATCGCAGCAGGATTTTTGTTAGCAGTTGGGCAAAACCATGTGCACTGCAGGGGAGGCAGATATAACATGTGCAGAGAGAGTTAGATTTGGGTGTGGTGTGTTCAATCTGCAATGTAATTTGCAGTGTAAAAATAAAGCAGCCAGTATTTACCCTGCACAGAAACAATATAACCCACCCAAATCTAACTCTCTCTGCACATGTTATACCTGCCTCCCCTGCAGTGCACATGGTTTTGTCCAACTGCTAACAAAAATCCTGCTGCGATCAACTTGGAATTACCCCCCCCCCCCCCCCCCCTTATGCGTATGAGAGTCCCGCTGTGATGTTAGAGACGGCTCGGGCAGCGTCTCAATGTTTGAATCTTGGACGTTGACACTGAACTGCTCATACGTACTGATTAAACGGGAGCCGATCACTCCTATTAAACGGTGTCCGATGTGAAGAAATCTTTCAGTTGTAAACGCTGTACTGAGCCGGGTATGCAACGGCTCGATGCAGTAGGTGTACAGACAGTTGCACCGCTAATAGATTGTCCGTAAATAGCGGTAGAAATCCAATCGGTACACCCGACTAGGAGGCTATCAGGTGAATATGCAGTCAAATCGAGTCCTTTAGTAAAGTGCCTCCGATATATAGATAAATATGTATGTACATATATAAAGAGAGAGAGAGTGTTCTGAAAGAAAATGTATATATTAATTGTCACTCACAATGCTGATTATTTCTCTGACAATTATTTTACAAATGTCATACCCAGGGTTAGAACACACGACTTATTACGCTGGAAGCAGGCACCTTACTGATGAAGCTATTTGATCCTGTATAGAAAGCATGAGAAGTCTAACTATATGAAGTTATGTGTAATTGTCAGAGAAGTAACTTCATATAGTCAGTATTTTATATACAGGAGCAAATAGCTCAATCAGTAAAGTTCCTGCATGCACTGTAATAGGCCGTGGGTTCTAATCCTGGTTATGACACTTTTAAAATGTGCGTCTATAATAATAAGATTTTACTCACCGGTAAATCTATTTCTCGTAGTCCGTAGTGGATGCTGGGGACTCCATAAGGACCATGGGGAATAGACGGCTCCGCAGGAGACTGGGCACATCTAAAGAAAGCTTTAGGACTATCTGGTGTGCACTGGCTCCTCCCCCTATGACCCTCCTCCAAGCCTCAGTTAGGACACTGTGCCCGGAAGAGCTGACACAATAAGGAAGGATTTTGAATCCCGGGTAAGACTCATACCAGCCACACCAATCACACCATATAACTCGTGATAGGAACCCCGGTTAACAGTATGATAACAATGGAGCCTCTGAATAGATGGTTCGCAATAACAACCCGATTTGTGTAACAATAACTATTTACAAGTATTGCAGACAATCCGCATTTGGGATGGGCGCCCAGCATCCACTACGGACTACGAGAAATAGATTTACCGGTGAGTAAAATCTTATTTTCTCTGACGTCCTAGTGGATGCTGGGGACTCCATAAGGACCATGGGGATTATACCAAAGCTCCCAAACGGGCGGGAGAGTGCGGATGACTCTGCAGCACCGAATGAGAGAACTCCAGGTCCTCCTCAGCCAGGGTATCAAATTTATAAAATTTTGCAAACGTGTTTGCCCCTGACCAAGTAGCAGCTCGGCCAAGTTGTAAAGCCGAGACCCCTCGGGCAGCCGCCCAAGATGAGCCCACCTTCCTTGTGGAATGGGCTTCTAGAGATTTAGGCTGCGGTAGTCCCACCGCAGAATGCGCAAGCTGAATAGTGCTACAAATCCAGCGCGCTATAGTCTGCTTAGAAGCAGGAGCACCCAGCTTGTTGGGTGCATCTAGGATAAACAGCGAGTCAGTTTTCCTGACTCCAGCCGTCCTGGAAACATAATTTTTCAGGGCCCTGACTACGTCCAGTAACTTGGAATCCTCCAGGTCCCTAGTAGCCGCAGGCACCAATAATAGGTTGGTACAAGTGAAAACCTGAAACCACCTTCGGGAGAAAGTGAGGACGAGTCCTCAACTCTGCCCTATCCCTATGGAAAGTCAGGTAAGGGCTTTTTTATGACAAAGCCGCCAATTCTGACACATGCCTGGCCGAAGCCAGAGCCAACACATGACCACTTTTCATGTGAGATATTTCAAATCCACGGTTTTAAGTGGCTCAAACCAATGTGATTCCAGGAACTCCAAAACCACATTGAGATCCCAAGGTGCCACTGGGGCACAAAGAAGGGGCTGAATATGCAGCACTCCCTTACAACGTCTGAACTTCAGGCTGACATCCTTCCTGGCTTTGATCAGGATAAGAATGACTACCTCCGGAATGCCTTTTTCACTCAGGATCCGGTGTTCAACCGCCATGCCGTCAACGCAGCCGCGGTAAGTCTTTGAACAGACAGGGCCCCTGCTGCAGCAGATCCTGTCTGAGTGGCAGAGGCCATGGGTCCTCTGAGATCATCTCTTGAAGTTCCGGGTACCAAGCCCTTCTTGGCCAATCCGAAACAATGAGTATAGTTCTTACTCCTCTTTTTCTTATTATACTCAGTACCTTGGGTATGAGAGGGAGAGGAGGGAACACATAAACCGACTGGTACACCCGCGGTGTCACTAGAGCGTCCACAGCGATCGCCTGAGGTTCCCTTGACCTGGCGCAATATCTTTTTTATTGAGGCGGGACGCCATCATGTCCACCTGTGGTCTTTCCCAACGGTTTACTAGCATTTGGAAGACTTCTGGATGAAGTCCCTATTCTCCCGGGTGGAGTCTGCTGCGGAAGTCTGCTTCCCAGTTGTCCACTCCCGGAATGAACACTGCTGCCAGTGCTACCACATGATTTTCCGCCCAACGGGGAATCCTTGTGGCTTCTGCCATTGCCCTCCTGCTTCTTGTGCCGCCCTGCCTGTTTACATGGGCGAGCGCCGTGATGTTGTCTGATTGGAACCGTACGGCTGGTGAAGCAGGGGCCTTGTTTTGCTTAGGGCCTTGTAAATGGCTCTTATCTCCAGAAAATTTATGTTAAGTGAAAACTCCTGTTTTGACCATAGTCCTTGGAATTTTATTCCCTGTGTGACTGCACCCCAGCCCCGAAGGCTGGCATCCGTGGTCACCAGGACCCAGTCCTGTATTCCGAATCTGCGGCCCTCTAGTAGATGAGCCCTCTGCAGCCACCACCGCAGCGACACCCTGGTTCTTGCCGACCGGGTTATCCGCTGCTGTATCTGGAGATGGGACCCGGACCATTTGTCCAACAGGTCCCACTGGAAAATCCTTGCGTGGAACTTTCCGAATGGAATTGCTTCGTACGAAGCTACCATTTTTTCCCAGGACTCGTGTGCATTGATGTACCGACACCTTTCCCGGTCTTAGGAGGTTTCTGACTAGAGATGACAACTCCTCGGCTTTTTCCATTGGAAGAAACACTTTTTTCTGGTCTGTTTCCAGAATCATTCCCAGGAACAGAAGACGTGTCGTCGGGACCAGCTGTGACTTTGGAATTGAGAATCCAGTCCTGCTGTTGCAGCACTTCCCGAGAAAGTGCTACCCCCTTTACCAACTGTTCCTTGGACCTCGCCTTTATCAGGAGATCATCCAAGTACGGGATAATTAAAACTCCCTTCTTGCGAAGGAATATCATAATTTCGGTCATTACCCTGGTAAAGACCCTCGGTGCCGTGGATAATCCAAACGGCAGCGTCTGGAACTGATAGAGACAGTCCTGTACCACAACCTTGAGGTACTCCTGGTGAGGAGGGTAAATGGGGACATGCAGGTAAGTATCCTTGATGTCCAGAGAGACCCTGTAATCCCCCTCGTCCAGGTTCGCAGTAATCGCCCTGAGCGATTCCATCTTGCACTTGAATCTTTTGTTATATGTGTTCAAGGATTTTTTATATTTAAGATGGGTCTCACCGAACCGTCCGGTTTCGGTACCACAAACATTGTGGAAAGGTAACCCTTTTCCTGTTGAAGGACGGGTACCTTGATAATCACTTGCTGTGAATACAGTTTTTTGGATTGTCACCAACACTGCCTCCCTGGTAGAGGGAGTTGCCGGTAAGGCAGATTTTAGGAAACGGCGGGGGGGAGACGTCTCGAATTCCAGCCTGAACCTCTGAGATACTGTTTGAAGAACCCAGGGATCCACCTGTGAGAGAGCCCACTGTGCGCTGAAATTTCTGAGACGGGTCCCCACCGTACCCGGGTCCGCCTGAGCAGCCCCAGCGTCATGCTGTGGACTTACCGGACGCAGGGGAGGACTTCTGCTCCCGGGAACTAGCTGTGTGCTGCAGCTTTTTCCCTCTACCTTTTCCTCTTGGTAGAAAAGATGAGCCCCTAGCTCTCTACTTTTCTGGGGCCGAAGGGACTGTACCTGATAATACAGTGCTTACTTTTGCTGTGGGGTAGCTTGTGGCAAAAGTTTTGATTTCCCAGCCGTAGCTGTGGAAACGAGGTCTGAAAGACCATCCCCAAACAGTTCCACCCCCTTCTAGGGCAAACTTCCATGTGCCATTTTAAATCTGCATCGCCCGACCATTGCCGAGTCCATAACCCCCGTCTGGCGGCAATGGTTTTACATAGCGCTTATTAGTGATGCCAGTCGGCAAATATCCCTCTGTGCATCACGCATGTATAAGACAGCGTCTTTTATATGCTCTATTTTCAGCAAAATATTGTCCCTATCTGTAGTATAAATATTATCCGACAGGGAATCTGACCACGCAGCTGCCGCACTGCACATCCATGCCGAGGCAATAGCAGGTCTCAATATAATGCCCGTGTGTGTGTATATAGCTTTAAGGGTAGTTTTCAGCTTTCTATCAGCAGGCCCATCAGGGCGGCCGTATCCGTGATGGTAGTGCCACCTTTTTTAATAAGCGTGTAACCGCTTTTTCTACCCTAGGGGTTATTTCCCAACGTGACCTATCCTCTGGCGGAAAAGGGTACGCTGCTTTAGAAATTATCAATTTCTTATCGGGGGAAGTCCACGCTTCCTCACACACCTCATATCAATTCCTCAGATGCAGGAAAACTACTGGTAGTTTTCTGTCACCAACATATTACCCTTTTTTGTGGTATCTGGGGTATTATCAGAAATGTGTAATACATTTTTCATTGCCTCAATCATGTAACGGGTGGCCCTATTGGAAGGTACACTAGTCTCATCGTCGTCGACACTGGAGTCGGTATCCGTGTCAACATCTGTGTCTGCCATCTGAGGTAGCGGGCGTTTTAGAGCCCCTGATGACATGTGAGACGCTTGGACAGGCACAAGCTGAGCAGGCGGCTGTCCTATGTCGTCAAACCTTTTATGTAAGGAGTTGACACTGTCACGTAATTCCTTCCATAAGTCCATCCACACCGGTGTCGACCCCGCAGGGGGGTGACATCCCATACACAGGCATTTGCTCCGCCTCCACATCATTATCCTCATCATACATGTCGACACAGCAGTACCGACACACAGCACACACACAGGGAATGCTCTGACAGAGGACAGGACCCCACAAAGCCCTTTGGGGAGACAGAGGGAGAGTATGCCAGCACACACCAGAGCGCTATATATCACAGGGATATCACCTATAGAGAGTGTTTTCCCTTATAGCTGCATAATATATATATACTGCGCCTAATTTGTGCCCCCCCTCTCTTTTTAACCCTTTTCTGTAGTGCAGGACTGCAGGGGAGAGCCAGGGAGCGATCCCTCCAGCAGAGCTGTGAGGGAAAATGGCGCCAGTGTGTTGAGGGAGATGGCTCCGCCCCTTTTTCGGAGGGCTTTCTCCCGCTATTTTATCGTTTCTGGCAGGGGTTAATATACACCTATATAGCCTCTGGGGCTATATATGGTGTTAGTTTTGCCAGCCAAGGTGTTATTATTGCTGCTCAGGGCGCCCCCCCCCCCCCCCCCCCCAGCGCCCTGCACCCATCAGTGACCGCAGTGTGTGGTGTGCATGAGGAGCAATGGCGCACAGCTGCAGTGCTGTGCGCTACCTTGGAGAAGACAGAAGTCTTCAGCCTTCTTGTTTCTGGCTCTGTAAGGGGGGCGGCGGCGCGGCTCCGGGAACGGACGACGAGGTCGGGTCCTGTGTTCGATCCCTCTGGAGCTAATGGTGTCCAGTAGCCTAAGAAGCCCAAGCTACCACCACTTAGGTAGGTTCGCTTCTTCTCCCCTTAGTCCCTCGTTGCAGTGAGCCTGTTGCCAGCAGGTCTCACTGAAAATAAAAAACCTAAACTATACTTTCTTCTAGGAGCTCAGGAGAGCCCCTAGTGTGCATCCAGCTCAGCCGGGCACAGAAATCTAACTGAGGCTTGGAGGAGGGTCATAGGGGGAGGAGCCAGTGCACACCAGATAGTCCTAAAGCTTTCTTTAGATGTGCCCAGTCTCCTGCGGAGCCGTCTATTCCCCATGGTCCTTACGGAGTCCCCAGCATCCACTAGGACGTCAGAGAAAAAGAGGGTGTGACTTGTAAAGGGCAGGGACTAGCGGGGGAGGGGAGATGGCCACAGAGGAGATAGCAGCGGCTGTCAATTAATTAACTCAATTGAATGGTGTCACTGAACACGGAACAGGAGGAGAGGTGCCTCCTATAGAGAAGGAGCCCGGTGGCAGCCAACTCCGTTGCCTCCCACAGTTACGCCTCTGCATTCCTTTTTGTGAAGTAGCGTGATTAATATGATTTTCCAGGGATGAATAATAATAAGAAATTTCTTTCCTGAATATGGGTCCTTGTGTTTGTAATTTAACAGTCATCCCAATCAGGATTCCGGAATTCCCTAATCACAGTGAAGATCATAGGCATGCGCAGAACATTTTGTTAATTGGTGCACCATTGGAGGGGCGTGTCTAGCACCACATATCGAGCGTGTCTAGCACCGCTATTGGCACTCACTGAAATATAAATCACATAACACAAGGGGCGTGGCCATTGCAAACATGGGGCATGTCAACATGACACGCTACCTGTTTCTCATCACTCTGGGAGCATTCCTTTTCATTCCATATGCACCTTACCTATAAGGTGATTTCTCACAACAGGGAACCTCTGAAGAAATGTATCCTCCCTGGGCAGCCAGCGTCTTCAGTTGGTTACCACCATTCATGTAGGAAATGACAAAGGCCACAAGATGCCTGTTTGTGTAGGAATATAACCAAGATCATCATCATGCAAGAGACGTTCAACCAGACTTGCGTCACCTCATACCTCCTGTGTCTCTCAGCCACACCATCATCTCCTTCCTGTGTCTCTCAACCACACCCTCATCTCTGTCCTGCGTCTCTCAGCCACACCATCTTGTTCCCTCCCTGTGTCATCTCTCAGCCACACCAATCATCTCCTTCCTGCATCGTCTCTCATCCATACCATCACCGCCTGCGTCTCCTTGCCATGCCATAATTTCCCTCACTCTGTGCCTCTTAGCACCCACTTCACTCTGTTCTTCTCTGCCTCCCACCCTTCATTCTGTGGCTTACAGACTCCCCCCTTCAATCTGTGTCACACAGCCTGCCCCCCTTCACATTGTGTCTTTCAGCCTGCCCCCATTCTGTGTCTTTTAGCATCCCACCCTTCGCTCTGTCTCTAAGCCTGCCTTCTTCATGTTGTGTCTTTCAGTCTCCCACCCTTTACTCTGTCTCTCAGCCTGCTTCCTTCATTCTGTGTCTCTCAGCCTCCAATCCTTCACTCTGTGTATCTCAACCTGGCTCCTTCACTATGTGCCTTTCATGCCTCCACCTCCATTCACTCTGTGTCTAGTGCTGCTTACACACAATGCCCACTGCAGTAGTGCCCCTTATACAATGCCCACAGCAGTTGTGCCCCTTACACAATGCCCATAGTAGTAGCACCCCTTACACAATGCCCATAGTTGTGCCCTTTACACAATGCCCATAGTAGCAGTGCGCCTTACAAAATGCCCACAGCAGTTATGCCCCTTACACAATGCCCACAGCAGTTATGCCCTTTACACAATGCCCACAGCAGTTTTGCCCCTGGAAGGATGCGGCCGTAAGGTGTAAGGTGGCATACGTGTACTACGACAGGTTTTGATAAACTATTTTGTTTCAAAATTGTGCCTAATGTTATCTTAGCATTTATCCAGCTATTAAAGCCTATTAAAGTAGCATTTTGTTACAGTTCAGCATCTTTACCTCATACCCAAACAAAATAAGATGAGTTAATTATGTGGCGCACTATGGGGAAGCTGATAACAAACCGCCAGTCAGGATCCAGCAATCACAATACAGATGCTGGAATCTCGACAAGCGGTCAAATGCCGGCACCAGAATACCGGCAAAACAGGTTATTCTCCCTCTGTGGGTTTCCACGACACCCATTGAGGGAGAATATAACCTGAGGCGAGAACAGCAAGCCACCGTGTCTGCAGCGTGGCGAGTGCAGCAAGCCTGCAAGGAGGTTTCTAGTGTTCGTCCCGCTGGCAGCATACTGGTGGCCGGGATGCCGCTGTCGGTATACTGACGGCCGGCATCCCAGCCGCCAGTATATCATACTGAATCCTGCACTATGGACTAAACTACAATAGTATAAATTAAAATCACTGTTAAAATCACAGTTTTTCCAAGGATTATTCCACTTGAATGAATATGATTGTAGCCAAATTCGTTTGCATAGTATTGTTTCTGTATTTTTATTGACAGTGTTGCATCAGAGGAATTTGCTGCACTATATAAGAAACTGTTAATAAATAATAAAGAAATAAATCAGGGGCTATCTATAAGGAAGGTGCTCCCCCTAGTGAGATTTCCAAATAATTACACTAGTTGACAAACTTTCTGCAACTGTTAACTTTTCTGATATACATAGTTTATTGAAGGTTAACCATAATAGCAATATTACAATCGAAAAAGATAATAGAGAAGAAATATAAATGAATAAATAAAACTATAACAGCAGATGAAGAAATACTGTAGTTGGTGTGTTGCTCATAGCCTAGACTTGAGTAATGCCGGTTACACACCAAGCGATATTTTGAAGGATGTGCCCGAATCCGACGGATTGGAATGACAGGTCCAACAGATTATGTCACTCGACCTGCATGCAGCATGGTCCCCGCTATCACTGCTGGTATCAGCAAGTGTGTATCACTGGGTATCAGGGCCGGATTAAGGGTGGTGGGGGCCAAGGGCAACGTAGATTGTGGGGGTCCCCACCTATGATTTTATGGCAGAGTCCTCGCCCCCCCCTCCCCCTCCCGGCGCCGTGTGCACTTACACACATACATACACACACACACATACACACACACACACACACATACACACAAACGTAAACGCACACACATACACTCACACACCTTCACTTACACTGCAGCAGGGAGCGCAGACTGTCCGGCGGCTTGCAGTCACTGTCTCGCGGGATTTCCCTGTCCCACGAGACTGACTGTGCAGGAGCTCCTCGGAGGCCGCTGTTACTGAACAGCTGTGCCGCCGAATGAAGACTCATACAAAACATACGGTGTGGGGGCCTCTAATGTGTGGGGGCCCAGGGACGGCCGCCCCTCTCGCCCCTACCTTAATCCGGCTCTGCTGGGTATACTAATCGGGCAGGATATAATGGAGTCCGGGTTCGCCCGGCATACAGCATGCTAGTCGAAGGAATGCCTTATAAATGACTGCCCCTTAAAAAATAAATTCGTCCCCACGTCTAGTGTGTACCCAGCTTTAGAATCAATTTTATCTAATAAAAACACTCATAAATGGGTTACACATGGTACAGTCAGGAAATGGTAAAAATAGTTTGAAAGTAAGTAAACACATCCAAAGGTATGGTTAATTTGGAAAACATTGAACCTAAGGATAAACTAATGGAAGCAGCAGTGTAAGGAGAACTATGGCCAGATGTTACTCATGGAAAAGTGAAAGAGCCTGTAGACAGAATGTATAAGTTATACAAGTATGTCAGCTGTATAGTGACTCTAAGAACATTCTTGACCTGAATAGGTAGGGTCTTAACATATGGGATCCAAATAAGCAAAGAATCTATCTGCTATATGCTCCATGGTGAACAGGTGAGTGAGCTGAGGCAACAAGAGGGAAAGGCTAGGGATATCAGTGGCAATTCACAGGGAGAGAACAGATGCTGCCACTCTTGCCAGGAGTAGCCTGTTCCATAGGCGGAGTCAGGGGGGGGGGAGGGGGGTTGGCACCAAGGAACTTGCCTCCCCTTTTGTTTTTAAGGTAACAGGCACCAAGAGTGTTGGGAGCTGGTACTCCCACCTCCCAGGCAGCGCCATGCACATTGAGCAGGAAGAAGGTATATATGGCTGCTGTTATCACTGCAGCAGTGGCGAGCAGTCTGTCCCCCCTCCCTGCACCCAGCAGTCCAGACTCCCACTGACGTTACAAGACCCAACCTGCTACACTCACAGCACAGATATGGGATGGGTACACCAGGACGTAGGCCAGACTAGAGACATGATTTGCAGGGAAAGGAAGCTGAGAGGGGGCATAAAGGACAGGGGGCAGAGAGTGGAGACACAGAGCTATGGGGCAGAAAGGGAGCAGATGCACAGAGAACGTGAAGCTAGTGCCACATAAGAGGTGTGGCTAGTGTTGCCTATCATTTTAACACCAACCCAGCAAGCAACCCACTGCATCGTGCAAACTTTTTACAATTTTTAGTGCAAATTGATTTTATTGGTTTTCACTAAAGGCCCGTATTCACAAACCGCTCAGCACACATCTCTCCCCCCGCTCAGCACAGCGCAATGGGTGCTGAGCATGCAGGGGAGGACGGGGGGGGGGGGCGCTAATTTCACCCAGCAGGTGAAATGAGTGACCTGATAGATTGGCCAATCGCTGCGCATCGCTATCGCTGTGGGGGGTACACACAGAGCTATCATGCTTAAAATCTAAGCAATCTAGTCAGATTGCTTAGATTATCGCTCCGTGAGTACCCCCCTTAAATGGGTAGACAAGGCAATAATTCGATTTAGATATAATAATCACAGTCTACAAACAAAACAGGAATGAGGAGGTAACATACTGTGAAAATAGCAAAATCACATTAGGCATTCACAGAAAACGTCAAAAAAGAGGCAACAAATCTGATAAAGTACGGGAAGAAAGAGAAAGAGGAGCAAATAGGGAAGGAAAGAGGGAAAGAAAAGAACAACTCCGGGTCCTGCAAAAACAAACAAAGGGGAAGAGAAGCAATCTCCACACCAACAAATTTGACGGACAGCCAAATTAAACCTAGAGGGTAAAATCTCTATCTGTGGGATGAAGGCTACGCCAAACATCAGACTGTTGGTGAGTGTGTAGCAGGCATCTTACCTTGCGAGTCGAACGTTCAGGGTAGGCAGAGGGACCGGAGGACACATCCATTTGGTGATCTAGAGTCCAGTTAAAGTCACGTCCGATCACTAGGATCCCTTCCTGAAGAGAATCAATCTTATCAAATATCCTGTCTAGAAAGGCTGATTGACCCTGATTAGGGGCACAGACATTGACAATGGTAAAGACTTGTGTGAACATGGCACATTTAACAAGTAGGCACCTCCCCTCCTCCAACTGATGAACCACTAGACACAAGCAAATGTTTAGCGAATCGCCACTCCCTTTGATTTAGAATGAGTGTAATTGCAATAATAAGCTGTGGGGTAAAATCGGTTGCTGAGGCGAGAGACTGAGTCAGAGTGTCGAAAAGTGGGTCTGCTAGACTAGGACGATATCAGCTCTATCGGCATGAAATGAGCGCAGGGCCTTAACCTGCTTTTCAGGGACATTCAGCCCTCTGACATTAACAGAGAGCATTCTTAGAGAGGTAACCATGGGAAGAATAGTAGAATGAACAAAGCTTCAAGAGACCGGAGATGGAGCAAGAGGAGAAGGAAGTAAGGAGCAGAGAGAAAAGGGTCAGAGAAAGAGGACAAAAAGGGCAAAAGAGACAGAGAAACCATTCGAGAAACAAAAATACAATTTGAAATGCACAAAAAAAACATTTTAAAAAATGCATCCGGACAGAGAGGGGACGACCAGGATACCAATGTTTCGGGGGGGAAAATTGCGGTGGGGGCACACTTGGGGCATACTTGCCTACCCTCCCGGAATGGCCGGGAGGCTCCCGAAAATCGGGTGACCCTCCCGCCCCCCCCCCCCCCCCATAGGAAAGGTGGGCAAGCCTCCCGCTTTCCTCCTCGGCCGCCCGCAGCAGAGAATAAGTGGGCGGCCCGAGGGGGTCCGATGACGCGATTCGCGCTGAATCACATCATCGTAGCTCCGCCCCCCGCTATGCAGCGCCTCGTTTCTCGGCACAGCACAGCGGGGGGTGAAGTCACAATGACGTGACCCTGATGCAACGCCCCCGGACCGCCCATTCTGCTGCCGGCCACTCCCCCGAACCGCCCGTCCTGCTGCCGGCTACGCCCCTATGCACCTACAACGCTGCCTCCTCCCGGAGTAGGAGGCAGCAAAGTAGGTAAGTATGACTTGGGGTCAATGATTTTGTCAACCAAGACAATAAAGTAATAACTAGATTGCAAAAATCAAAACAATGCTAACTGCTAAATCTTGAACACTCCATGTAACTTGATGTTACATGTGTTTGTTCTGTCTGTTATATTTAGCTTTGTTCCCCAGCAGTATGTTTCCCTACCATTAGGGGTCACCAGGGATCTTATTTGTGTGCTGCAGTTCTGGATTCTGCCTAGACACGGCAGTTCTGTCTTGGAATTGTGGTCAGGTATCAGGTATTGTAATTCAATTACCAGCATAGAAAACACCCGGTCCCTGGCCTATTTAATCCCCCTAGGCTCAGCATTCAGTGCTGGGTCATTAATGTTTTCTGCCTGTGATCTGAATTCCTGTGTTAGTCAAGTGGATGCCATTTTCATGCTTCCAGTTTAGTTCCTGCATTTTGGACTCTAGTATCAGCTACAAGTCTGCATCTCTTAACCACTTGCCTGGCATGATCACATCAGATGCGACCAAGCCTGCTATTGCTTTATCTGACCTGGTCGCACAGGATGCGACCAGTCAGATAAACAGTGTTGGCAGCGGCAGGGAAGGGAAACTTCCCTCCGCTGCTACTGTCAGAGGAACCTGCCTCCCTGCACTCTCCCCTACTGATTGTCGTGCTGTCGATCACTGCTGAATGGTCAGCACAGCAGGACACCTCTCCAGCGGCTGCAGAC
This sequence comes from Pseudophryne corroboree, assembly GCF_028390025.1. Classification (NCBI taxonomy): domain Eukaryota; kingdom Metazoa; phylum Chordata; class Amphibia; order Anura; family Myobatrachidae; genus Pseudophryne; species Pseudophryne corroboree. The sequence continues at coordinate 429,499,163 of NC_086449.1, read as the reverse complement.
AATAGCAGTTGCTGGGGAAGTGTAAATTAACCCCCCTCCCCCCAAGCCACCCCCAGACCCCTTCCTGTGTACCTGGAGGTTGTCCCAGCTTTCAAAATGAAAGCCACGATGATCCCGATGGTTCCGATGGTTATGATGTTTCTGATCAATGTTTTGATGTTTGGGGGGAAAAAACTATATTATTTTACTTTTTTTTACTAAAATCATTTTGGATAGGGTTAAATTCATGTTCTTCACCTAATTTACTCATAAAATAAAATAAAAAAACAATTTCTGAGCGGTTTTTGTGGAAAGAAATCGTCAGTTAAGTGGTGAAGGAACTTCACCAGTTCAGGTTATCCTTCTGGATATTTGTTTGCTCATTATTCATTTGACATCCCGCATATTCAAGTTTGTTTGCATTCTGCTGTGATCCTGGACTTTATTTTTCTTATAATTCATACAAGTGAAGTTACCTGCTTTATCAGTGATTCATTTACATTATCAGCATCTGCATTTCAAGTATCCCTGCTCCTGTGACCATCTGTCAAGTATCATTTTGTATCACGGGTTTATCACAAACATCATTGTGTGTTCACTGCCATTGCCAGTCAATTTTAGTTTCTCGGTAACCCAGGATACCACCCCAATGGGCTAACAGAAAGGCAGTAAATCCAAAATGGGGGTCTAGGCAATGCACCCATCTAGATGAAAGGGAACCTGTATGATGAGGCCAGGGAACAGAAAGGACTAGAAGGAACTTCTGGCAATGGCCAGCATGGGGAACATAGTACGGCCTTAATAACTACACCTGGAAATGGGCCCACAAAAATACATACTGGCACACAATAACAACAGAAACAATACCCAGATACAAAAAAAGAAACTTGAGTCAGGGAAGAAAAATGTATGGCAAACCAGCTATATTTCATGGGGGGTCAGCTCCACGAGGGGGATCATCACCTCTAGACTTCTTCTCAGGATTTTAGGCCTGTTCCCAACGTGGTCTACTTGGAAGACTATACAGTAATGCAATTGGGAAAGAAAGTGCCTGTAAAACAGGAATGCTATGGCATCCAGACCCAATGCTGAACAGAACTCAGAAAGATCAGATGGCCCCTGGAGAGTAAGGGACTTGCCACCATGGGAAACTTGGACGGATAGAGGAAATCCCCATCTGTATTTGATGTACTTCTCACAAAGTGCTTCTGAAGGGGATTCAGCAACCGTTGCTGTTGTAGCTTTCACCATGAGAGGTCCTAGAAGGTTTGCAGGTGGAAACCATTAAAGTCCACACAGCCCAAGTTGCAGACCTTACAGAGCATGTCCTCTTTTTGTGCTGCAAAATAGTGAACCTGAAAGATCACATCACGCTGGACCTTTTGGACGGAGGGTTCTGTGAGCTCGGTCGAATTCAATGGAATCATTTTGTTCAAAGTCCAGAATTTCCCAGAAACTCTTATTAACAATGCCTATAATGCCCGAGGGAGGAACATCTTCCGGGATATTGTTTCTATGCCCGCTATTGTCCAAATGATCCAATCTATTTTGATAGACCTCATATCCAGAGACTGTTGAGTGATCATCTCATGAAGGATGGATAGCTGGGAATGTACAGCATCCCTGTCTTCTTCCAAAGGAAGCACATGGAACCCAGATGAGTGAAATCGGTCTGCACCAGAGGGATCTGAGTTTGCAGAGATTCATGGAGTCGAATTCGAGTGCTTGTATATCTTGTTTGGAAGGGAGCGACTTTACGTGAATCAAAATTTCTGCAATTTCATCCGTCAATTGAGACATTTGATCTGCAAAAGCACTGGAGGGAGGAGTAGCGGCCATGGTAGAATGGGGACTGGTAATAGTCGCAGGAGGCAGCTCAGAGGAGTCTGTGGCATGTGAAGCCAACAAATAGGAGAGCCAGTTCTGTTGAGCGGTATTTACACGTGATTTCTGCGGAGACTAACTCTGGATCCTTTCCTTGCTTTGCCCATTACAGACGGAGAGCAGTAAACGTCACATAGAAAGAGAGCCTTGTGAACAAAATGCATGATGAAGATCACATTCCCCCATTAGTGGAGCGGCATAGTGAGCAGAAAACACCTACATGAGGCCCAGAATGGTATCAGTTTGAAGTCCCATCAGGAGTGAGGTCATGATATATGCTTCCAATTAGGACTGTCCACAGTGAATCTGTGTCACAGATCACAACAGAAGAAAAGTCAGATATAATGCAGCTGTAATTTCTGAGGGCATGCCAGCTCAAACCGAAGAACAGTATTAATAACCATGCACAGTAATCAGCAGACATGGGAGAAATCAACTGATCGGTGATCGTATTGTAGAACTGCATCAACAGAGAGGCCAGTGTAGAAGCCAGGCATCCCTTTCTCAGGTCCCCAAAAAGTGCTGGTCAGCTACCTGCCTTTAAATACATCCAGCAGCAATCACATCTCAGGGGCCAGCAGTGTCATAGTAATTAACTGCAGTCAGAAAAGGGAGTCATACAATGGGACAGCTATGTCCAGACCCAGGAAACAGGGGGAAAGGGAATCACCATCCAGGAGGATTGGCACCTGTCAGACAGTGGATCACTCTGCTGTCTGTCTCTGTTCCCAGCACTAGAGGCAGCTTCTCTGCTCTAGTGTTTTCCCTCCTAGTGTCAGCTCAGTGTAGGAGGAGGTGCTTAGTGCACAGTCTGAGAGAGTTCTTTCTGGGAGAGACAACTGCACTGATGTGCAGCTTCTGCTCTCCTGAGTGTGTGACCTTGACTACCCCGCAGCCGCACCCTGTGTGTATACAGCAGCACAGGCGTGCGCAGAGACTGACTGGCGGGTGCCGCTCCGGACTTCCCCCCCCTCCACGGCATTATAGTGTTCTCTCACCTCCCCTGTCCTGGATATAGACTGCTCACCTGGTCCGCTCACCTGGGCCGCCCAGGTGAGCAGTTTATATCCAGGACAGGGGAGGTGAGAGAACATTATAATGCCGTGGAGGGGGGGAAGTCCGGAGCGGCACCCGCCAGTCAGTCTCTGCGCACGCCTGTGTACAGCAGGATCCTGTGTGTACTAAGACGCTGTGTTACTGCTGTACTTCTTCACATGTATACTGTGAGTTCCTGCTACTGCAGAACATCTATATACTTCAGGCTGTTATCTCTGTTATCTTAATAAACCAATCATCTTGGTTAAGTGCCGTTGTTTGGATTAACATCCCTATCCGACACCGCAACATTCTGCCAACAGGTTATGGGCCCAGGACCCCAAGTCGGAAAGGCATTTTAAAACAGAGGTACATAAGAAATAAAAGTGCAGCTGATTAAAGAATGAGTACTTTTATTGAATATAGAGAAGAATGTACAGTACAGGGAATGGCATGAACTTTACAAAGCTAAAAGGCTCCGAGAATTACACAACATGGAAATTGCAGATGCAGCTTAAGCGGGAAAAGTTGTGGAAAGTCACAACTGAGCCAGGAGCAAACCCAAACCCAGTTGAAGTGGATAAAGCCATCGGGAGGATAGGCTTGGCCATGGAACAACATGTCTACTCAATTATCAGCGGGAAAGTGTCAGCCAAAGACATGTGGGCAGCTCTGCAAATGGCGTATGAGGACAAAGGTCTAATGAGAAGAATAAACTTGAGGCGCATGCTGTACGAGACAAAGTTAAGTGCCTGTAAGGACATGAACGATTATATTGATAAAATACTGTCAATAGCTCAGCAGTTGCATCTGTGTGGGCACAGGTGGACAACGAGGAAGTGGCAATGGCAATGTTACATAATCTGACACCAGAATTTGATTTCCTGGTAGTAGCTTTGGAGTCTAACAAAAGCTAACAACAGAAATTGGAAGAGCCAAGCTGCTGCAGTTCCAAGAACATATTCCTGCCGAGACACATGCTGAGGGTTCTGCCTTATACACAAAAGGTACTAAGTCCAAAAAGCTCAAGTACAAGTGCTTTATATGTCACAAGGTGGGGCACAAGGCCTCAGTTTGCAGACTGAGAAATTGCAGTGGTACCCAGAAGAAGCGTGACAAACCAAATTAGTCAGCATTGATTGCAGCAGATAGTCACAAGAAGGATTGCTGGTATATGGACTCGGGGGCCACTAGGCATTTCAGTTGTAATCAAGAATGGTTAAATTCACTGACACTGTGTCAACCCATTACAGTAAAAGGGAGTCCTTACTGCTTCAAAATTTGGGACAATCACAGTGCGTCTAAGAATTAAAGGTGAAATACATAAATAAGAATTAAAGGTGAAATACTGTACATAAATAGTAAAAGGTTAAAAAAAAGGAGAATGTAGGTCCATTAAAAGATGAACTGGGAGCCTTGATAAATTATGACAAAATAAAAGCGGATATACTAAACAATTTTTTTTTCAGTACTCACCAGGGAGGATCAGACGGTTACAGTAGTGCATAACGACATAGACGATAATGATTCGTGGCTAGATACTTGTTTAAGTGAGGAATTAGTCCTGGAGAGACTAAGCAACATAAAGATTAATAAAAGAAATTTACACAGTACAATTATTGTACCATCTAGTTTAGATATTTTTATATAGTTATGTGTTTTTATATATATTTGTATATATTTATAAATACTTTTTTATGCCTGTTATGTACTTGTATTTTTTATATGTATATTCATTTGTACATCTATGTGATTGAAAATATTCATCTAATTGTTACCATGCAGTATTAGGGAAATGGATGTGTTTATTAGCCATGTACTGCAGTTAGAAATAGCTGATTGCTAATTATTAGAGATGTGCGGGTTCGGATTTAACGCTAGAATTAACGCCAGTTCGGTTTAATCCGGATTTTTTCTATTGGCTATCCAAAACACGTGACATCCGTGAGCCAATAAGATGCCGTTTTGAGAACCGAGTAAATCCGAGAAAAACCGAGGAAAACCGAACCCGCTCATCTCTACTAATTATACCCCTGGTGTGATGTGCATGTTGTGAATGGACAGAGCGTTCACATGACTTGGAGACCTGGTCTTTATAAACCTGAACTGTTGGAGCAAGCTGCACTCTTTTATAAAGGGGATAGGAATCCCCATAACATGTTAGAGACCTGCTGTTACGTGTAACCAGCTTCAGCTATGAACTTCACCAGTGATCGAGTGAGCGGCGCATATCATCTATACCCTGTCCGTGACTGCAGCCGGACCCAGCTGTGAGTGGAGGCCAGCTTCCGCACCAGACTCCCAGTGTTGTTCTTGCTGTGCTGCAAACTTTGTGATTTTATTGTATATCATCTTTTAATATTAAACATCAGCTTTTTGGACCGTACATTGTACTGGACAGCTGTTTCCCGGGGCGATCTAAAGATATCCTTATATGAACGCATGACAGAATTAATATGTAAGTGTTCATCTTTTATAAAGTTATCCTGTTTTATTATATATTAAAGAAATCATATCGGGGGTTAAAGATACCTTGTTTGGCCTGCGGGTAAGAACCCTAATGTAAGTTCTTAATTAAGAGGGTGTGTTTCCCGGTGTACCACTCGCGAATATTGAAGGATTTAAGAACAGTATACTGCAAGTGAACAGCGCCTACACACAGTTTTATTTTTTTTGTATTAGTGTCCTGTGAAGATTTATAGGTGTTCTCCTTTAAACTGTGTGGCTGCAGTTTACTGGTCAGCGCAGAAACCACATTTTGATTCTTGTGCATAAAGTTTAATAAATCACCAGGCCCAGATGGCTTTCACCTGAGGGTTATTAAGGAGCTTAGGACTCAGCTGGCAAAACCCTTATACTTGATTTTCTATAGTTAAATTATATCAGGTATGGTACAGAGGGATTGGCGTATAGCTGAGGTAGTACCATTATTTAAAAATGGATCTAAAAATCATCCTGGGAACTATCGACCAGTTAGTATAACCTCTATAGGGGGTAAAATATTGGAAGGAATTTTGAGGGATAGCATAGAGGATTATCTACAGAATTCTAAGTGTATTAGCAATAGTCCGCATGGGTTTGTCAGGGGCAGATCGTGTCAAACTAACTTAATTAGCTTCTACGAGGAAGTGAGCAATAATCTTGACCAGGGTAAAGCAGTGGATGTGATCTTTTTAGATTTTGCAAAAGCCTTCGATACAGTGCCTCACAGGAGACTGATCATCAAATTAAGGGAATTTGGACTAGGAAATACTATTTGTTCATGGATAGGAAATTGGCTGGATAACAGGGTACAACGAGTAGTGATTAATGGGATGTTCTCCAGCTGGTCACCAGTAGTCAGCGGAATACCACAATGGTCCGTAATTGGCCAGCTACTGTTTAATATATTTATTAATGATCTAGGAATAGGCCTGGAAAGCACAATGTCAATCTTTGTAGATGATACTAAACTGTGTAAGGTAATTCATTCAGAAATTGATGTGGAGACTTTACAAAATTACTTATTTAAACTTGAAACTTGGGAGTCTAAATGGGGAATGAGATTCAATATTGATAAATGCAAAAAAGTTATGCACTTTGGGATTAGAAACAAACTTGCATCCTACACTCTAAATGGGGAAAAGGGGATCTGGTCTGAAGATCGACAGTGTCTAGGTCGACAATGCTTAGGTCGACCACTATAGATCGACAGTCACCAGGTCGACATGTTTTCAAGGTCGACAGGGTTTCTAGGTCGACATGTTCTAGATCAACAGGTCAAAAGGTCGACATGAGTTTTTCAAAAAAAAATCTTTTTTTGAACTTTTTCATACTTAACGATCCACGCGAGCTATGATTGGGAATAGTAACCTGTGCCGATCGCAGTGGTAGCAGAGCGAGGCACCTTGCCCGAAGCATGGCGAGCGAAGCGAGCCATGAGGTGGGACATGGAGCACTAATTGGGTTCCCGGTCACTGTACAGAGAAAACGACACCAAAAAAACATGAAAAACTCATGTCGACCCTTTGACCTGCTGATCTAGAACATGTTGACCTAGAAACCCTGTCGACCTTCAAACCCTGTCGACCTAGTGACTGTCGACCAATAGTGGTCGACCTAAACATTGTCGACCTAGACACTGTCGATCTAATGATCCACACCCGGGGAAAAGATAGGGGTAACTGTGGTGGAAAAAGATTTGGGGGTGCTCATAGATAATAGGCTTAATAATCTCAAAATGCAGCAAAGAAGGCAAGTAGAGTCCTTGCGTGCATAAAACAGGGTATTGAGTCAAGGGACGCAGATGTAATCCTGCCTCTGTATAAATCATTGGTACGTCCGCATCTGGAATATTGTGTTCAGTTTTGGGCACCATATTATAAAAAAAGATATCGGGGAGCTTGAAAGAGTTCAAAGGCGCGCTACTAAACTGATAAAAGGGTTAAAGACACTGGAGTATGAGAAAGGCTTACTGGGTTAAATTTGTATTCCCTTGAAAAGAGGAGACTAAGAGGAGACATTATTAATATCTTCAAATATGTAAATGGTCAATACAAAGAGTTAGCAGGGGATTTGTTTATTAATAAATAGGATTTATAGGACACGTGGACACTCACTGAGGCTAGAGGAGAGAAAATTCCGTACACAACGTAGGAAAGGGTTCTTCACCGTAAAGACAATAAGGATTTGGAACTCCCTGCCGGAGAAGGTAATAATGGCAGACTCTGTAAATGCATTTAAAAACGGATTGGACATTTTTCTAGCTGAAAAAAGGCATCCAAGGCTATAGCATTTAATATATTGACATTATGTATATGGGAGTGATATTAAATATAGTTGTCAATAGGTACGAAACCATTATTTTGGTTGGTGCATTATAATGTACACTGCTTAATACGGATACAGGTTGAACTCGATGGGCATTTTGCCTTTTTTTCAACTTCACTATGTAACTATGTAACTGTTATTACAGACATCCAAAACATCTTGTTTGTGCCAGAATTGGGAAGCAATCTCATTGCTATAAGCGTCCTGGAGAAAAAGGGTTAAAGAGTCCAGTTTGCAAATGGCAAATATATGGTGCAAAATGAGAAAGGGACTGTAATTGCTTCAGCAACCCGATGCAACCAACTGTGTATTTCAGGAAAGCTAAAAGTGAAGTTTTCAATATAATTGTGGAATACAAGAACCTGCTGGAGACTCAGACGGGTCTGAAATTAAAAGTCTAGAGATCCGACAATGGCGGAGAGTATGACAACAGAGTTTTAGCACAGTTCCTGAAAAAATATGGCATACAGCATCAACTAACAATTGCTTAAACGCCAGAACAAAATTGTGTGAGTGAGCGTGCAAATCGTACAATTGTTGAGAGAGCACGGACTATGTTGAGTGATGCAGTCCTGGAGAAAAGATTTTGGGCAGAAGCAGTGTCTACTGCAGTATATCTTAAAAACCATGCGCCCACAGTAGCCGTAAAAGGTAAAATGCCATTGTAGGCGTGGTCCAAGAAAAAGCCAGCTGTCAATCGCCTCCGTGTCTTCGGCTGTAAAGCTTATGCACATATGCCGAAGGAGAAAAGATGGAAAATAGATCCAAAGTCATTGTAATGTATTATGCTAGGATACTGTGAAGAAAGCAAAGGATATATAGCAAGAAAAACCAACACTAGAGAGTTGGAAAGTAGACTCTTGTGTGGGAGCACTCTAATTCAGAGGATTAGGTATATAGTAATCAATACTGATAAAACATAACTTTATTAGTTCATTATTAAACAGTAATTATAGGAGTAAATTGTACGTAAATAATATAGCTACGCGAAAATATAACACTAAATTAAGTATAATTCATGAATTATACTTAATTTAGTGTTATATTTCCACGTAGCTATATTATTTACGTACAATTTACTCCTATAATTACTGTTTAATAATGAACTAATAAAGTTATGTTTTATCAGTATTGATTACTATATACCTAATCCTCTGAATTAGAGTGCTCCCACACAAGAGTCTACTTTCCAACTCTCTAGTGTTGGTTTTTCTTGCTATATATTTTTTGACTCTAGGGAGCACCACTGATAGCAACAGATATATGCAAAAGGATTACTAATCCACATGCACAAGGTTGCTATATCTAGAAGCAATTTAGCGTCATAAATCAGTTTTTCAGAGGGCATTGATAATTTATTGGAGACTAGTGCGGTCCCAAAAAAAAAACTCTTTTTCAAGAAAGCAAAGGATACAGGCTTTGGGACATTACAAACAAACATCTTCTAAAGTCTAGAGATGTGGTGTTCCATGAGACAGCACCAATCACTGGAACAGTGGAATAAGAGTCACAGCAACAGTATGTATCACTGGATGTACAGGCAGCAGAAATCGTGTCTGAACCTGAAAGAGTTAATGCGGATACCCAATCAAGAAACAGAAATTCCATGAAGAGCAATAAAGGTGTTCCATCCAAAAGATGTGAGGAATGAGTGCGGAATATGCAAATATAGCCTACTGTGAACCCCAAAATATAGAGGAAGCAAAATAAAGTAGCGACTGTAAAGAATGGAAGTCAGCAATAGGCTGCATTTTTGTTTCTTCCTCCCCCCGTTCCGCAGGTTGCATCTCAATCCTCCCATTATAAATATTTTTTCATCTAGTATTTTTTCATCAAGTTCTAAAATTATTGTAGGTAGGAGCTATACGCTTCTCATGAATGGTTATATATTACATCATTATTCAATCACCTTGGGTGTTGGTAGGATATTAGAGAAATATGTTGTATCAATATCCCTTGAGTATTATTCGAAATGTTAGGGTATGATCCAATACCTGTATGACATGTTATATATGTCTGTGTTTATATTCATATAATGTTAGTGATTGATTTAATAACATCCCTCTCACCCTGCTATGTCTTCTTTTTTAACTATGTGATAATTATAAGATCTTATTTTTAGGATTAACTATCTCAAAAGCATGGTAATGATATGGCTTTTAGACACCTATTATTATTATTATTATTATTATTATTATTATTATTATTATTATATTATTTTATTTTTGGTATATATGATTCCTAATTATATATATACTATATATTTTTTATATAAAATAAATATTTAGTAACTATATGTAGAGTCTCTCTGATGTTCTTACACCAAATAGAAAGAAAAGGTAATTTAACCTTTATTAGTGCTTTATATGGAAGACGAGTGATCAGATATGGATAGATATTTATTTGTCTTCCAATATAAGTAAAAGTTTGTTGGTCTGAATCCAGCGGACACAGTTTTCAATTAGTTGATTGACATTTGACATCTGCTGCAGCAATCAGAGAACTCTGGGGTATAAAAATGCCCAACACTATGGAGGCGGTACTTCTGATGAAACAGCCCCTGTCTCGAGGCTGAGAAAAGCGTCAAGCATCCGCCAGACGTTTGTGTCCGGTATCCTGGTATTATCAAATATTCAACACACAAGGAGTGTGTCCAGCGGCTCCCGCAAACGGAACCACGAGCGCACGGCTTTTGGCCACAGAGCCGCGCTCTGACACTGTCTTGTGAGTCTGATTTCCACCTGGTTCAATAACAGCCATTCGGTGTCGACGTATAGCAGTGTGGGCAGCCGGCGCCCACTACCATTAAGGAGACAGTGATCAATCTCCCCACCGTGGAAAGGCCTGGGTAAGCTATATGCACGGGACTGTACTAATAGCGGCTATAGCTTAAAAGTCACTGCAATCTATATGGAAGCATGTCCATTTAAGCTACCCAGTAAAAGCCTTTATTTTATTTGGATAAAAACTGTGAGCATTTAAGCTTTCCACTAAATGGTGGTCAATTCACATTTATATCACACTCATATCGTTAAAACGTGGATGGACTCTTAAAGGAAACCTGAATGAATCTATATGACTAATCAGCCCATGCATGGAGCTTAATAGAAGAAACATCAGTCAATTATAAATGCTGCTTTTTCCACTGGAATACAGGTGGTCATATTTTTTCCCAGGGAGTCTCTACAATGTGTCTTATATATTGTTACTATTTTAGTTACTAAATGTTTGATACATATTATATGAGTTAACCACATAACAGGATACTTGGTATTCACTGAATTGTGAAAGTTTTTACATCTTTTAAAAATAAATTTTATTAATGCTGTTTAATGGTAGCGCTTCTCTGAGTATTTCTTTGTTCTGTAACTTTTTTTGGTTGAGGATCAGCACCTCAACTTTGGGAAGCTGCAACCAGTGAAACAGTATTTATATTTTAGGTGTCATATAGCCATTAAACTAGCGCCCACCCACCTTTCTTCTTTTTTATCGTGCATTTATTTTTGCTGATTGGTGGGCAGCTCAGTTGTTACCATGTCAGGTCTCAAATGTATAACCGAACGTCTAGAAAGACGAAGTAAATATACTGTAAACTTTGGGGATAATATTGACAGTATTGATTCTGAAGATAATAGTGACATGTTTAAATTGTTCAACAAAATGGAGTCACTTTGTCTAGCTGAAACTCGACACTGGTGGGATCAGATCACTCTCCAAAAATATTTGGACAGGGATCTGATCCCAAGAGGTTTGAGAATATTTAAAAACTCCTCATTCAAAGAAGATGAGGGATTTATGGAAAAATGGAATAATGTTTTAGATGACTGTTCCAAAAACCTTATGAAACTGCTAATTAAATATAGAGCAGAAAGAGTTTCAGAGATACAAAAAGAGATTGAACAAGTTTATGGGGATTTAAAGAAATTTTCTCAACACCCCAGTTTTGAAATGAGAGACAGTAGGATTAATAGCAGAGTGGAAGATTTTGAAAAAGAGCTAATCAATAGAAAAGATGAAAAAATGTACAGGGATAAGGAAGACTATGACAGGGATCAGATCCGCACCTATAATAGAAAAGAGAATAGATCTAGTCACATGTTACCTTATAGGGACCTTTCGAGTAATAGGAATAATAGGAGAGATCGTTATAACCCCACCCAAAGAGGCTATATGAAACGAAATGTAAGTCCATCTAGACAACAAAATTATAGGCGAAGGGATACTTCCCAGGGAGGTCAGAAACAATATCACACTAAAATAAAGGAAGTTCAATATAGAGAGATCCCCACTTATAACAGGTTTGAGCCTCTAGGGGATAAAATACATCAGACATCTGAATCATTCTCCCCATATGGAGGTGCCAGGAGAAGGTCCCCAACTACCCGACAACGATAAAGTTTTTTAGGAAAGGGCCACTATACCAATCATCAGAGGTCCCCACAATTGCGAGAAAGGGAGGATTACGAGATAAAATGGAGTGGAAAAAGGGGAAGAGAGGAGGTAGAAGAAGAAAGAGAGGATGTAGAGGGGGGAGATTCAGCAAGAATTCCAAACAAAAACCTCAGGAGGAGATAAGCCCCACAGGGGTATTTAATCTCTCCGACAAACCTTTCTCTGTCGATGAGATAACATTGCTCAAAAAGGGCCTAAAATTTGCCCCTTCGGTAAAACCCGATTTGTTTGGTCTTTTTGTTGATCTGAATAGGTTCGTCAGAACTCTAAGCCGTAAGCGATACTTTGCCATTAAGGAATTAAATAGAAAGGATCTCATGGGGAATCCTATTGTATTGGATTCCAACGACCAAATCCCGTTGGAAATATTGGAATCTCTCCTTTCAGAAAATGTTGAAGGATGTGAGGTACCTGAAGCAACCATTAAGCTTTATGATGTGAATAATAGAGAAATTTTTAAGAAACCATCTGAGTTCTATCCCCTGCAATACCAAGGGCCATTTGTAGAGAGCTTCTATTCCTCCACTATGGAGGACTTTAGGAAGCTTTGTCAAAAAAATAGAATCTAGAGAAGGCAAAAGTAAATTCCATGGGGATAACCTCACTAAAAAAGAGAGATTAGCTCTCAAGAAACTAATGGCGGACACTGATTTGGTCTTTAGACAGGCCGACAAAGGTGGGGGGTTAGTAATACAAAATCGAAAGGATTACCTTTCTGAAGCTAATAGACAGCTAAATATTACATTATTTTATAAGAAATTGTCATCAGACCCCACCTCTGCCTATCAGAAAGAGTTAAAAATACTCCTGGATACAGCCCTTGTGGAGGGCACGCTATCAAAGGACACTTGGCACTTTTTGTTTTCTACGCACCCGGTTATACCTATTTATTATCATTTACCAAAAATCCATAAACATATCACCAAGCCACCAGGTCGACCTATAATTTCAGGTGTTGGGTCACTTACCACCAATTTATCTTCTTTTGTTGATGCACATCTACAAGGTTATGTAATGTCTCTCCAATCATACTTAAGAGATTCTTCTGATTTTTTGAATAAAATCAACAAAATTGTCTGGAAAGACACCTATAAAATTATAGTATGTGATGTAGAAGCACTATATACCAATATCCCACATGAAAAGGGGATATTGGCAGTGCAACATTATCTACAGAAAGATTGCACCATATCTGACTCATTGCGTAACTTTTTATTATCATCGATACAATTTATTTTAACGCACAACTATTTTTTGTTTGAATCACAATTTTTTTTGCAGTCATTAGGGACCGCCATGGGGACCAAGTTCGCTCCGAGTTTCGCCAATCTCTATATGGGCGCTTCGAGGAGCGCCACATTTGGGGTGGCGGATATGGAGTGAACTTGGTCTTTTTTGGATGGTATATCGATGATTTATGCATTATTTGGGATGGGGACTTTATCACTGTCACAGAGTTGATTAATAATTTGAATAATAATGATTTCAATCTAAAATTCACACACAATGTGAGTGACACCACTCTTAATTTTCTAGATATAACATTAAAAGTGATTAACAATCAGCTCCACACTGTCACATACACTAAGGAAGTTGATTGTAACAAGTATCTTCACTTTGATAGCTGCCACCACAATAGCTGGAAGACAAACATACCTAAAGGCCAATTCATGCGTGTTCGCAGGAATTGTTCTAATGATACTGATTATGCCGTACAGGTAGAAAATATGTTCACATCTTTTTTGAAACAAGGATACCCTAAAGATCTTTTAGATAGAACCCTTGTGGAAGTTAGTTCCAAGACGAGAGAAGAACTCCTAATACCCAAGAAGAATAGAACCACAAATTCCGCACCACAAAGAGAAAACAACTCAAAAGGTTCTCTCACCTTCATAACAAAATATAACTCATCAGCTACCGAAATTAAACGTATTATAAATAAAAATTATAGTTTATTGAGGCTCGATAAATATTTGAAAAAAGATTTACAAGAATCCCGGAAAGTAGTTTTCAGAAAGGCTGATAGTCTCAAACAGAAACTAGCACCCAGTATGCTTAAACCAGATCATAATAAGGCATTAGCTGTGTGTAATTGGTTAGATCTAGCCCCCAAACCAAAAGGGTTTTTAGGTGTGGTAAACCCAGGTGTCACACATGTGATCATGCTGCACATAGGTGTAACACCATCACATCATTTAGTAATAAAGAATCGTTTGAACTAGGTTCCTTTCTTAACTGCCAGTCTGGTTATGTTATTTATGTCATCTCTTGTGGGTGCGGTATACAATATGTAGGCCGCACCACTAGAACATTAAATGTTCGGTTTTTGGAACATAGGAGATTCCTCATTAAAGGGAACAGAACACACAGTTTGCCATGTCATTTTGGAGTATGCCCCAAGGGGATTCTTAAAGATATAAGAGTACAAGCTATTGAACAGATTCCCCCATCAGTTAGAGGAGGTGACAGATTTTCAAAGCTCTGTCGTAAAGAGGCATTCTGGATTTTCAAACTTGGAACTATGGTCCCTCTAGGCCTTAACGACACCATAGAACTTAATAATATATAATATCCCCTCTCCCTCCCCTGACCCCATAGGCTGCATTTTTGTTTCTTCCTCCCCCCGTTCCGCAGGTTGCATCTCAATCCTCCCATTATAAATATTTTTTCATCTAGTATTTTTTCATCAAGTTCTAAAATTATTGTAGGTAGGACCTATACGCTTCTCATGAATGGTTATATATTACATCATTATTCAATCACCTTGGGTGTTGGTAGGATATTAGAGAAATATGTTGTATCAATATCCCTTGAGTATTATTCGAAATGTTAGGGTATGATCCAATACCTGTATGACATGTTATATATGTCTGTGTTTATATTCATATAATGTTAGTGATTGATTTAATAACATCCCTCTCACCCTGCTATGTCTTCTTTTTTAACTATGTGATAATTATAAGATCTTATTTTTAGGATTAACTATCTCAAAAGCATGGTAATGATATGGCTTTTAGACACCTATTATTATTATTATATTATTTTATTTTTTGGTATATATGATTCCTAATTATATATACTATATATTTTTTATATAAAATAAATATTTAGTAACTATATGTAGAGTCTCTCTGATGTTCTTACACCAAATAGAAAGAAAAGGTAATTTAACCTTTATTAGTGCTTTATATGGAAGACGAGTGATCAGATATGGATAGATATTTATTTGTCTTCCAATATAAGTAAAAGTTTGTTGGTCTGAATCCAGCGGACACAGTTTTCAATTAGTTGATTGACATTTGACATCTGCTGCAGCAATCAGAGAACTCTGGGGTATAAAAATGCCCAACACTATGGAGGCGGTACTTCTGATGAAACAGCCCCTGTCTCGAGGCTGAGAAACGCGTCAAGCATCCGCCAGACGTTTGTGTCCGGTATCCTGGTATTATCAAATATTCAACACACAAGGAGTGTGTCCAGCGGCTCCCGCAAACGGAACCACGAGCGCACGGCTTTTGGCCACAGAGCCGCGCTCTGACACTGTCTTGTGAGTCTGATTTCCACCTGGTTCAATAACAGCCATTCGGTGTCGACGTATAGCAGTGTGGGCAGCTGGCGCCCACTACCATTAAGGAGACAGTGATCAATCTCCCCACCGTGGAAAGGCCTGGGTAAGCTATATGCACGGGACTGTACTAATAGCGGCTATAGCTTAAAAGTCACTGCAATCTATATGGAAGCATGTCCATTTAAGCTACCCAGTAAAAGCCTTTATTTTATTTGGATAAAAACTGTGAGCATTTAAGCTTTCCACTAAATGGTGGTCAATTCACATTTATATCACACTCATATCGTTAAAACGTGGATGGACTCTTAAAGGAAACCTGAATGAATCTATATGACTAATCAGCCCATGCATGGAGCTTAATAGAAGAAACATCAGTCAATTATAAATGCTGCTTTTTCCACTGGAATACAGGTGGTCATATTTTTTCCCAGGGAGTCTCTACAATGTGTCTTATATATTGTTACTATTTTAGTTACTAAATGTTTGATACATATTATATGAGTTAACCACATAACAGGATACTTGGTATTCACTGAATTGTGAAAGTTTTTACATCTTTTAAAAATAAATTTTATTAATGCTGTTTAATGGTAGCGCTTCTCTGAGTATTTCTTTGTTCTGTAACTTTTTTTGGTTGAGGATCAGCACCTCAACTTTGGGAAGCTGCAACCAGTGAAACAGTATTTATATTTTAGGTGTCATATAGCCATTAAACTAGCGCCCACCCACCTTTCTTCTTTTTTATCGTGAACCTGAAAGAGTTAATGCGGATACCCAATCAAGAAACAGAAGTTCCATGAAGAGCAATAAAGGTGTTCTATCCAAAAGATGTGAGGAATGAGTGCGGAATATGCAAATATAGCCTACTGTGAACCCCAAAATATACAGGAAGCAAAATAAAGTAGCGACTGTAAAGAATGGAAGTCAGCAATAGATACAGAGCTGTCAGCTCTGGATGATAACAGTACATGGACTGCAGTTGACAGGCCAAATAACCGTAAGACAATCAAGAACAAGTGGGTCTTTTGCAGAAAGCTGAATGCGGACGGGGCTATTGCTCATTATAAAACCCACCTTGTTGCTAAGAGATATACACAAAAATCCGGGATCAACTACGGAGAGATCTTTTTTGCCTGTCGCAAGGTACAGCACCTTGAGGTTAGTCATTGCCATTGCTATACTTCATGATTTATTGTTATACCAGTTAGACTTTGATTCTGCATTCCTAAATGGAGAGTTAATTGAGGAGATTTATATGGAACCACCTGAACATTATGACGAGAATATGTTCCAAGAGGAAAAAGTTTGCCTCTTAAAGAAATGTTTGTATGGCCTAAAGCAAAGTGGTCATTGTTGGTATGTAAAACTGGACGCTGTGCTGCTAAAGATGAACTTTGTTAGGTCAGAGACTGATCACTGCTTATATCACAAAAAAAGTGGTTTATCATAGTTGTGTATGTGGATGATCTATTGTTAGCAGGTCAGAAGAGCACATTATTGATGTAAAACAGCAGCTGAAACAGAGATTTAAGCGAAAGGATTTATGCCCTGCAAATCATTTGTTAGGCATGGGGATTGTACAAAACCTGAAAGATGGGACTGTTACAATTGATCAACAGACATATATTGAAGCAATACTTCGCAAGTATGGAATGTCTGATGCAAAACCAGTGAGCACTCCTATTGACAAAAGCATAAAGATGGTAAAGGTCATGTCACCAACCAGCCAGGAGGAGATAGAGGAAATGAGAGAGGTTCCTTATCAAAATGCTGTTGGTAGCTTGATGTATGTAAGTATTGGGACTCGCCCGGACATCACACATGCAGTGAGCCAGGCAAGCCAGTTTGCATTTAACCCTGGGAGGCAACACTGGATTGCAGTCAAAAGAATCTTAAGGTACTTAAAAGGTACAAGTTCATTAAAGTTGGTGTTTACAAAGTCAAAAGATACAACTTTGGAAGTTTTCTGTGATGCCGAATGGGGATTAGATGAGGATGACCAACATTCCTATACAGGATACTTGTTGGCAGGCGCAGCTGTAAACTGGGTGAGCAGAAAGCAACCCACTGTTTACCCTATCCACCACTGAGGCGGAGTATATGGCACCTACAGAAACTGCAAAAGAAGCTTTATGGATAAAGGAGGCTTTATGTGAGCTTAGCCTTCTTTACCACAGTGAGACTATCAACATTGCATGTGATAACAAGGGAGCAATTGATTTGTCTTCCAGCACCAAGCATTATGGATAGTCCAAACACATGGACATTAGACATCACTTTATCCATGAGTTAGTGGAAAAGAAGTCTGTTAATGTGGATTACATAGCAAGCGAGAGCAATGCTGCTGATATGTTGACAAAGGGACATCACACTTGCTGAACATGTTCATGACAAAATGTGGAATGGAATACTTTTGAGAAATGTTGATTTGTTTTACTGTTTGCTTACCATGCTTTATTAATGTGTTTTTGGTTACAGGAAAACTTTGAGAAAGGTTTTTGATGAAGTGTTATGCTAATGTATGTAACTGGAGACAGACTTGAGCGAGGGGGGGGGGGGGTGAGACAGTGGATCACTCTGTGGTCTGTCTCCATGCCCAGCACTAGAGGCAGCTTCCCTGCTCTAATGTTTTCCCTCCTAGTGTCAGCTCAGTGCAGGAGGAGGTGCTTAGTGCACAGTCTGAGAGAGTTCTTCCTGGGAGTGACAACTGCACTGATGTGCAGCTTCTGCTCGCCTGAGTGTGTGACCTTGACTACCCCGCAGCCGCACCCTGTGTGTATACAGCAGGATCCTGTGTGTACTAAGACACTGTGTTACCGCTGTACTGCTTCACATGTATACTGTGGGTTCCTGCTGCTGCAGAACATCTTCTATATACTGTGTTGTGGAAACTTGACAGCACCAGTATGTTATGAAATGTAGACCTAAATAATTGATCCCCAGGTATCAATACCTTGATTAATAGTTCTAGGTGGTGCACCATTAGTCAGTGTACATTTTAGGTGTACCCTTATATCAATAAAGTGATGAAAATAATGTTAAAATGTAAACTTTTATCTCATATTGTATATAGTTGTATCCTAGAACCAACAAAAAATAATAATAATAAAAGATTTAGGTATATATAGAGTACACATAACACCTAATAATGGAGAGATTGTGATTATTTTATAATATCGTAAAAAAATGTTTTACCTATTCAGCACATTTGACAAATATAGTGCACATAATTTTAGCCAAACCGGGTCTGTCTCCTACTAGACCTTTATAGAAGAATGTGAAAGTATGAGAAAGAAGGAAGTCTCAGAAGGTGGATCTGCTGTTAGCGTTAGGCGCAAAGCCAAATATTTCCCCAATTTCTACAACACTCGGTATTTCCAGGTACTAACCAAGCCCGACACTGCTTAGCTTCCAAGATTGGATGGTATTGGGCGTTGACAGTGTGGTATGATAGTAGTAATCATAAAGGTAATGACTGAGGGATCACTAATGAGAGTCCACCTGGCACCTGGAAAGGTGCCAGAAATTGATAAATATGATAGGATTATACCATAGAAAAGAAGTGTTGGATAGTCAGAAGGAAGTGTAGAAACGGATCTGCTGTCACTGTTAGACTGGGTTCAAATAAAAACTTGAGCCCAGAATTAGAGTTTAGAGTCCGCTGATGATAGAAACAGATTTGATAACTAAATCAGAAGAAAACCTCCAACTTCTTTCACACAATGGTACCAGACAAATCTATTGTCATGGCGATCACAATAAGAATACCGATATGTAGTTTTTTTTGCTATTGTGGATTCATTTTTTAAAAAAGGGAAAATGATCAGTTTACACATATATCAAATTCAATGCTTATTATCAGTTTTGTAGCTAGAACAAAATATATGATATTCCCTTCTTTGTCTTTCTATGTAGTAAAGAATAATTTCCTTTTATCTAGGATATCCAAATTCTCACTTCAAAGCAGCTTATAACAACACATACAATGTCTCAGGTGATAACCTCTATGGCAGTAAGTAGATTCTGGAATAATGCCAGAGGCTACTGCGCATGCGCCGGTCTCTGGGAACATGGTGCCCACGTCTTGTTCCTGTGAACATCTCCAGTGTGCATGCACAAATCACTTGGAAATGGTAGCGGCAGCCATTTTCCAAGTGATTTATGCCCGCACTGGAGTGCTGCTGCCACGGGACTTTGTAGTTGTAAGTATAATATATGGGTGCACACACTGCACCCATTATAGAAACACCTATGTTTTGACTGTTATCTGCTGATGTGAGTTCTGCCTGTAAACCTGACCTGCAAATCTTGCTTATGAAACTGTATCCTGCCTGAGGTGGAAATAAAAATGTGTTGGACTTTACCCCATCTTTGTGATTTCTGTGACATGTGGCACTTGAACAGGGGCCGGAATTGCCAGACGCTACCGACTGCACAACGGCTTGGTGAGTGAGTATCTTTCAACAGCAGTGGATATGTGTATGTGTGTTTTTTCCCAAGCTGTGCAGGCTATAAAACAGTTACTAATTCTTGTATATGGGGTTAGTAGCCCAGGGAATGGTGTGCAGGGTTAAGGATAACCAGCTGAGATAGTGTGGGAACTGGGAATCTAGCTTACCCTAGCCAGTTTATTAAGCCTGCTAAATTTGTATAAAAGAAGCAGGGAAATATGAAGGAGGTTTTTGAAGGTGTTTGCTGAATTGGCTACAGGCCAGCAAAAGCTGTCTGCTGGCCAACAGAATCTGGTTGCTAGCCAACAAAGATCAAAGGAAAAATGGAGGTCTGCACGAACCATATCAAATATCTTGTAAAGATTAAGGGGTCTATTCATACAGAAAACGAAAACAGAATTGCTACTTATCACTATACATCGCATCGCTTCGATGCGATGTATAGCTGTAATAAGTAGCAATTCATGTATACTCACCCTTTCCGACGATGCGCTGCGGTGTCTGGGGCTCCTGCGGTGAGGTCATCTCTAGCGGTCCTTCCCAGCGATGCGCGGGGTCCAGCGGCGGGTCCCTTTGCGCATGCGCAGGGTGTTGACCTTCCGGCAGGCCGCAGTGGTTGCTGGGAGGTCGGGGGCGGAGCCAGCGCGAGGTGCAGAGCAGCGATCAGGGAAGCATTGAGCTTCCCTGATGTCTCCGCACTACAGTTCAGGTTACGCCGTCCTGAGATGGCGAACCTGAACTCCATGGAGAAGCGGAAAGCAGAGCTTTCCGCACCTTCATGAATCGCACTCACCATACAAAGTTATGGTGATGCGATTCAGGCAGAGAGCAGGGATACCGCTGGAGAAA
Organism: Pseudophryne corroboree; assembly: GCF_028390025.1. Lineage (NCBI taxonomy): Eukaryota > Metazoa > Chordata > Amphibia > Anura > Myobatrachidae > Pseudophryne > Pseudophryne corroboree. The sequence continues at coordinate 429,478,136 of NC_086449.1, read as the reverse complement.
TCAGAGACTTCTCCACGGTAACCGGCTCTGTGAATTGCAGTAGGCAGAGAAAAGCCCTGTTTAACGCAAAACAGAGCTTTTCACTGCTGCATGAATAGACCCCTAATAAACTAATATAAGAACTGTTGAACTCAATATAAAACAGTATTTCGACTTCCGGTGGGTGGCGCATCTAAGATGGCCACATCTTAATTGAGCTCTACAAGCCCATCTGCCCACTTTACCACTATTTATTTTCACCTGACAAGTGGGGCTTGTTTCCCCTTACTGCAAGGTACACGCTGGTACCTCTCTTTTGTGTCTGGGTGGCTTGGAGGATTTGTTCCCCGGAGCCGGGCTCAACGTTGAACCACTGCATGGTGTGAGGCCATCACTCACCATTGGGTTTCTTTCCCTGATCCCCCTCGCCTTGCCTTACCTGCCCTCTCACTGCTGGGACCATCCATAAGCCAAGTGGTGATCCTCCGCTACCACTCTGCTGGCCGGAGTCTGATGCTCGGCGGGACCTGGGAGACCACGGCTCCACACCTTCCGCTGCTGTTCCCTGAACCCGCGGTGACCCTCTGCTGGCCGGAGTCTGATGCTCGGCGGGACCTGTGAGACCACGGCTCCACACCTCCCGCTGCTGTTCCCTGCACCCGCAGTGATCCTCTGCTACCGCTCTGCTGGCCGGAGTCTGATGCTCGGTGGGACCTGAGTGACCGTGACTCCACACCTCCCGATGCTGTTCCCTGCACCTGCAGTGATCCTCCACTACCACTCTGCAGACCAGAGTTTGATGCTCGGTGGGACCTGAGAGACCCCAGCTCCACATTTTCCACTGCTGTTCCCTATGCCCACTGGGGCTACCGCTCACTGAGCCCTGCTTGTAGACAGTGCAGCAGCGATACAGTGTCCTAGCAGCTCTCATCTCTCCTGTAGGGATAATTCTCCATGCTGAGCCAGTATCTGATGGGGTCTGTGGAGATCACAGGCGACTGTCTTCCTCTGATGGGGTCTGCGCCTGCAGCGTGAACCACCGTTTCTGCCTTCCCTGGCACTGTGTGACAGAAGGCTTGGGGGTCTATTCATACAGACAACGAAAACATAATTGCTACTTATCACTATACATCGCATCGCTTCGATGCGATGTATAGCTGTAATAAGTAGCAAATCATGTATACTCACCCTTCCGACGATGCGTTGCGGTGTCTGGGGCTCCTGCGGTGAGGTCATCTCTAGCGGTCCTTCCCAGCGATGCGCGGGGTCCAGCGGCGGGTCCCTTTGCGCATGCGCAGGGTGTTGACCTTCCGGCAGGCCGCAGTAGTTGCTGGGAGGTCGGGGGCGGAGCCAGCGCGAGGTGCAGAGCAGCGATCAGGGAAGCATTGAGCTTCCCTGATGTCTCCGCACTACAGTTCAGGTTACGCCGTCCTGAGATGGCGAACCTGGGCCCTCATTCCGAGTTGTTCGCTCGCAAGCTGCTTTTAGCAGCTTTACACACGCTAAGCCGCCGCCTACTGGGAGTGAATCTTAGCTTATCAAAATTGCGAACGAAAGATTCGCAATATTGCGAAAAGACATCTCTGTGCAGTTTCTGAGTAGCTCGAGACTTACTCTGCCAGTGCGATCAGTTCAGTGCTTGTCGTTCCTGGTTTGACGTCACAAACACACCCAGCGTTCGTCCAGACACTCCTCCGTTTCTCCAGCCACTCCCGCGTTTTTCCCAGAAACGGTAGCGTTTTTTCCCACACGCCCATAAAACGGCCTGTTTCCGCCCAGAAACACCCACTTCCTGTCAATCACATTACGATCACCAGAACGAAGAAAAAGCCGTGAGTAAAATTCCTAACTGCATAGCAAATTTACTTGGCGCAGTCGCAGTGCGAACATTGTGCATGCGCACTAAGCGGAAAATCGCTGCGATGCGAAGAAATTTACCGAGCGAACAACTCGGAATGACGCCCCTGAACTCCATGGAGAAGCGGAAAGCAGAGCTTTCCGCACCTTCATGAATCGCACTCACCATACAAAGGTATGGTGATGCGATTCAGGCACAGAGCGGAGGTACCGCTGGAGAAGTCAGAGACTTCTCCACGGCAACCCGCTCTGTGAATTGCAGTAGGCAGAGAAAAGCCCTGTTTAACGCAAAACAGGGCTTTTCACTGCTGCATGAATAGACCCCTTGGAGTCTGCTACCGCGGAGGCCGTGAGCTGGAACTGGTGCAACTACTTCTATTCCCTGAAGGTGTGCAAGACGGAGGTGATCTCACCTGCTTGCAGCTGGAGCCAGCCGTTGGAAGCACCTAGTCGGTGGGGAATAATGCTCCGGTGACGGAGGCATCCTGATCTCCCTGTCTAACGCTGGAACTGCCTTTTCTCTGCTTTAAGATTCGTCTTGTGCTGGTGCCTGGTGGATTCATCTCCTATTAAGCTTGTATTTGTTTTCCCCTCCTATCAACACACTTTCCCTCCCCACCTAGTGTTTTGTCCTGACCTCCCCCCCCCCCCCCCATTCTTTATTGCCCCTTTCTGCATCTTTGTCCCTTTCCTCTTTTCCTTCCTTAATAGGTGACAACCGAGCCCACTATTACCCTTTCACCATAATAAGTGGCGTCTAGTGGCCTCTGACCTGCTGGCTTATTCCTCAGGAATCATCCTGTTTATACTGCATTGAAACTCTATTCAACGACTCAAGTCCACAGGTCAAGTACCAACCAACTTTATTTACAAAGTTACTGTTCATTACAGTGCCCTACTGACGTCTTTATACGCCACTGACATTTATTGACACCTGTCTTCTATCGCAAGGAAAAACTGTTGCAAATAAGTGGCATCTAAAATTACACAAACTATACTTGTTCTCACAAAATCTGCTTAGGTTTTCACCCTCCCATATATATATTTTTTTTTTTCACTTATCCTAATATAGCTATATTACTTGACAGTATATCAGTCTTTATTGCCACCTAGTGGTCATCTTACTGAATTATTTTGTTAGGTCTATACCTGTATTAGCTAAGAAGGTCAAGAATATCATAGCTATTGATGCCATCTTGTGGTCATTTTATTGTATAACCTTCGTCTTAATCATTGGTGTCACATTCCTAATATTGATATATGGTAACCAGTACTTCCTATACAGTTTGGAATACCTGTTCTATTTTACCGTATACTTCCATTATTGAATTTATTTGACTTTTGTTATTTTTATTACTTATCTAATTTAGATTAGTAGAGCAACTGGTACCTGCTGTTACTTCACAGCCATTTATCCACTCAGGAATTTGTATTTGTATTATTCCTTCGTAAATCATATTCTGTTTCAGCCATTTTTTGGATTCGGTAACCTGATACCTACATAGGGCTGATCCATTTTCCATTGCTGCCACCCTGTGGTGATTGTTTCCCTGGCCATTTTTATTGTTGCTGATTCTGCTTGACACCACAACAATATGTGACAGAGCTGTTAGTTCGGCTTTACTATTCGTCTTTTCTGAATCTACTGTGTCCTCCTCATATCAGATAGTATTCAATTTTTTTGTTATATTGAAGCAACTCATTATTTTTGTTTTTGCTTATGTCTTTGCCTGCACTGCCTTGGTGGAGCCCTGACTTCCCTGGTTGTTCGACAGGGGGCTGGCTGGCATTTCTGCTAAGACAGTCGGGCGATAACTGATTGTTGACTAACTGAAGCTCTTAGATTCATACTTATTGGTTTCCTTAGACAGAGGGACTACAGTTAGTCTTTCTTTATACATAATCTCGTTATTTACTTCCAAACTCTATTCTACACTGTATAACTTAGAGTACTAGAACCCAACGTGTGACTAAATATGGTTTAGTTCTCAAACTGTTTTATGGGGACTGTACCTAATCTGTTATTTTAATCTTCTGGTGAGCATATATTGCTTTTCTTTAATCCGTGTCTCACAAAAGCTCTCTGGTTCATGGATAAATTCTTGCACATGCCCACCTATACTCGTTCCTCACAAAAAAAATCCTCAGAAGCCATGGTTAAAAACAAAACCCAAAAATCTGGAGGTTCTTCACCCCAAAATAATACCCAGATGGCCCATCTGCCTGATAAAACTGGGCCTGCATCCGAAGCAATCCCTCTGCATCTATTTCCCAAACCGCAAAAGAAATTCTTTCAATCCTCATGCCTCACATAGACAAAAAAATGGACGAATTTAAAGACTCGTTCCAGTCAACTCTCAGAGAAGTAGCCTACAACACTTCTAGAATCTCAGAATTAGAGCAGAGGGTGAGTTATGTGGAAGGTTCTACTCTTATAGTTCAAACTTACCATGATTCCTCCACCACTGTGATCAGGGAACTCTAAGATAAATTGGAGGACCTTGAGAATAGAAATCTGAGAAACAATATTCGATTCATTGGCATTCCGAAATATATAAAACCAGCCGCTCTCAGTGATTTTCTTACTGATACTATTCTACTCGCTTTAAAGATATTGGATTCAGTTGAATTCCCACAAATTGAAAGGGTACATTGAGTGGGAATAGAAAGGGAAGGTCCAAATCTCTGCTCTAGACTAGTAATAGCTTGGTATCTTGACTTTCGCACAACAGAAATGGTGCTGAGAGCGTATAAAAAATTGGATCAATTTGTGGTTAATGATATTTGTATTTTTATCTTCCAAGATTTTTCGGCCGCAGCCACCCAGAAACGGAGTTTCTCCCCAGTGTGCAAATTTTTGATTGAATCTCAAAAGCGTTTCGCGCTCCTTTATCCAGCCAAGCTTAGAGTTACGGATAATGGACGTACTTTCACCTTTGATGACCCTGACAAAGCTCGTAGGCATTTTATGCCACTGCCTAGTCTCCATAGTTCACCAACACAATCCCCCAATAGATCCCTACATTGATTAGGATTACAGGATTGGCTCTACGCAGTTATCTATATCTGTCATAATGCTATTTTTCCCCGTTTTTCTATTTGTATGTGTTTCAGTTTTGTTTGGATGACTTCAGTGTTACACCTGAAGTCCTCCATGGTTATCCAGGTTAAGGAAAATTTGAAAATGACATTGAAGCAGTCCATTTTGCTTATTACTATATATTGTATGTTTAAGATTTTATCTCTCTTCCGTTATGTGAACAACTGGTTTGCTACAACTGATACATATGTACCATGGATATACAAAGCCGTGGCCTACCTTCTAGGGATGTCTCTCACTCGCTAGGATGAGAGTTCCCCATGCTACTGTTTACTATTTTCTATAAGTACTGTGACTAAAATGGGGGTTGATAATGGCACAATATACATGTATTCTTCCTTCTCTGCCTCTTTTGACTCAATTAAATGTGTATCTTGGAATACCGGGGGTCTCAACTCCCCTATCAAATGGCAAAGGGTTCTAGCTCACTTAAAAAGATCTAACCCAGATGTAATTCTTTTGCAAGAAACCCACTGGAGGGTTGGGGACAGCTCATCTCTTCGGGCAAATTGGTTGGGTGACTGTTATTCAGCTTCATACACCAAAAAAAACAGAGGTGTAGCTATACTATTTTCTAGATGCATATTTTATTTGATTTTAGACATGGTCCAAGACTCAGGCAGTAGAGTCCTGCTTATGGATATTAAAATAGGAGACATCTCATATACTATATTAAACTTATACACCCCCAATACTCACGTATCGGAATTCCTAGATAAAATATCTTTTCTCTTAATTCAACTTGAAACATTTACTTTAATAATTGGTGGAGACTTCAATACAGTAAAGGACCCACTATTAGATAAATCCCAGACCCCATCTAATCCTAATTCCCCAGCATGGACTGCATTATCCAAATTTATGTTACACTCACATGTCACTGACATATGGAGGCTTTTTCATCCAACAGATAAGACCTTTACCTTTTTTTCAGGAGTTCATCATTCAACATCAGGAATAGACTATCTTCTAGTGGCCGATAGCTTAGTCACGGAAGTAGATTCGGCTAATATCAGGGCCATTATCATATCTGACCACGCTCCCATTGAGTTCTCTTTTAAATTACCTGTCTCAAGCTTTCAGCATCGCACCTGGAAATTCCCTGCATACTTGTTCCATTCGGAACATTTTCGGCAATATCTGCAACACCACTGGCAGGACTACGTAAACAACAATATCTCTCACTGGGACAATCCTGTCCTTTTTTGGGAGGCCTCTAAATCTGTAATGCGTGGCCACATAAATTCGTATATCTCCAATCACAATAAAACTAAAAAAAAAACAATATGACTCTCTTCAGGATGGCTTACAAAACTAATTTTCTATCTATTTAAATAATACCTCGGAAGAGAATTTCGTCATATATAACTAAGCGAAATCTTTATTGGAAAATTTCCTGTTATCTCAGGCTCAATTGCGTTTGGATTATACGAAAAATAGATATTATAGATGGGGAGCACGTACCGATCGCCTATTGGCTTCTTTAACTAAAACGTATAAACAAAGAAATCACATAGTCTCTATTAAGGTGGACAACAATTCCCCTCACCTGACAAAGACTTCAGATATCGCATCAGTGTTTTGTAGATACTATAATGATTTATATTCAGCAATGCCCTCGAATCAATTAACCATTGATTCTTTACTTAAGGAAGCCAAGTTGCCTAAACTAACATCTGAACAAATTGCATTATTAGATGCAGACATCACTTAATTAGAAATAAGTTCGGCGATAGCATCTTTACATACTTGCAAAACTCCTGGACCTGATGGGTTCTCAGGGGAATATTTTAAAATACTGAAGACTGACATTCTTTCCACGCTATTAGAACTTTATCATTCAATACATAAAAACAATCCTACTTACTCTTCATTCAATGATGCTTTTACTACTCTAAATTCCAAAACCTGACCGTGACCTAATCCTGCTAAGTTCTTACCGTCCTATAACTCTACTTAATGTGGATTTTAAAATTCTATCCAAAATTGTTTCCACTAGACTGCAATCATTCTCTACTTTTATCTTCTCTACACACCAACTAGGATTTATTAGCAGACGACAGTCGGTGAAAGGTATTTGTACAGCGATCGCAGCAATCGTAGCCGCTAATAATCACCCGATGACTCCAAACATGCTTTTGAGTCTCGATGCCCAAAAAGCTTTTGACACAGTATCATGGCCCTTTTTATTTAATGTGTTGTCTCACCGTGACTTTGGCCCAAACTTTATTAATTTAATTTAATTACTTATGAATCTCCGACCACCTCCCTCTTGATCAATGGTACTAAGAGTGAACCGATACTTATGTGTCATGGCACCCGACAAGGAAGTCCCCTTCGTCCTATTTTATTTAATCTGTCCTTGGATCCTTTGTTGCGGATAATTGAATACTGGCCTCTGTTGAAAGGCATCTCCGTAGGCCAAACTGAAATCAAACTCACAGCGTTTGCTGATGACATATTAATATATCTCTCCAATCCCAGATCCTCGCTGATTCCACTTTTGGAGTTAATCAACAAAATGGGTTCTGTGTTTGGCTTCACGGTCAATCTTGATAAAACACAGGCATTCTATTTAAAAAAAAAGGATTTCACTGACCTACATGGGCAGCACATATACCTGTGAAATGGGCTAAAAAACAAATCTTTTATTTAGGCATACTTCTCCCCAAAATATCAATAATTTATATGACACTAACATGAAGAAAATAGTCTCTAAACTTTCCGCTGAGTTGGAGGGGATGAGCTGTCTCCAGTTATCATACTTGGGTAGAGCAAATCTATTACGCATGGTGTATTTCCCCAAACTTTTATACCCCCTACAGGTTCTCCCAGTATTACTATCTCAAAGAGATCTCAAAGAAATTACTTCAACATTTCGTAAATTTATCTGGTATAATTGACGAGCTAGAATTGGATTGTTCAAACTTTGCCAAAAAAAACTTAATGGTGGAATTGGTTTTCCGGATGTCTTATTATATAGCCATGCCGCACACATTCGTTATCTTAAAGATTGGTTTACCAACGACCAAATTTATGCCAATTCTCTTTTGGAACAAGGCTTTACACCGACGATATCCCTTGTGGCATTTCTACACTTAGCAGAAACTGATGTTCCTATGGAACTGTTCAATAACCCTCTTTTAATGACTACACGCAAAGTATGGCTGATACTTAGACATAATTATAAGGTTCATCAACATTACATCATTCATCTACCTCTTTTGAAAAACCCACAATTCCAATCTGGTGAGGCTGCCCAACTGTTCACTAGATGGGCCTCGGAAGGGCTATTTTACATCGGTCAATTGGTCAACCCCAATTCCCATAAACCTGTTATATTCGGATGCTTCCACAAAGTTTAAAACTATAGTTCCCCACAGGATGGCATTCTTACAAGCGCAACATTATGTAAACTCGGTTATAAAAAAGATTCCAATAAATAACTGGGATAATACCCTAGATAATTTCTTATAAAAACCTCCTTTGTCTAAGGGGGCTGTCTCTTAATATTATACATTTCTTGGTGGTTCAGCGGTTCCGGAGCTCTGATCTACATTTCCCTCATAAGATCTGGGAGGGTAACTCCATATATGCCTGGGTTGATGTCCTATCCACTCAAGTGGTTACATGCTTTTAATCATCTGAGTTTGAGAGTGTACTGCAATAAATTTTTATGTCATTTTATCTGGCTATATTGCACTATATTCTTTTCTTTTTTAGATATTGAAAAGTAAAGTACGTTTACCGATCATTCCTCATCTGGTTTGAGCATTTATATATTGAAGAGAAGGAAATATTTTGAATATAAGACACCAGGAGTGCAATACCAGTTTGATTACTTTTGGTACTTTGGAAGAACTCCTAAGAGAAAGATCTCATTGTGTGATGTGGATATATTTTCATGTAAGGCACACATTTATATATGTGAACATTTGTTTTTGTGCGCTATCAATGAACATCTATCTGTTTTATTGTATATCTCTATAGACCAGTGCAGGGTCTTGTTTGGTCACTAGAGCTGCATTTGAACTAGTTGGCGCTGTTGCGAATCACCTTCTAACATTTGATAAATTTCTTCATGACAACATTGATTATTCTTTGATAAAATCAGGGATGACAAAATGATTGGACCACTACCCCTCTTTAACAATAGAAGACCTCTTGAAAATGCTACTTGTCTCGGTCACTACGTTTCCAGCAGCAAAATATGCAGAGAAGTATTATAACATATTCCATCACTCATACATATCTCCTCATAGAGGGTATACAATTGGTTTATTAGCGGATTCCTCTTGTCCTAAATGCGGTCACCCCTCCGCTGATTTATATCATTGCCTTTGGGCTTGTCCACTATTTAAGTGGTTTTGGTTACAAATCTGGGAGTTTTCTATAGAACATTTAGTCAATTATGCTCCTCTTACACCTGAATGGCCAATTTTCGGCATACTGCCCACGGGTACTAGAGCCCCCAAAGCAGTTAAAAAACTTTTATTAGCAATTTCCTTGGCAGCCTGAAAATCCATCCTACAACTATGGGTACAAAGCTCGATCCCAACCCTAGAGATATTTAGGGAAAAATGTTTCTTTATTTGCCACATGGATTGGATTTGCCTCTCTTCAAAAAGAATCCCATACAGAAAAGTTATTTGACACTTGGGAAAGTTTTATTGAAACTCTACCCATTCCTACCAAAGAAGCGATTATGCAGTGTTTCCACAATACTTTGTGGTATGAAACGAGAGTCTATCTGCGAGATCCCCCAGTGTTGTTATAATCCTCTGTTTTATGGGTGTTGGCCGCGGCTCTGGATCTTGTCCAGTTTATGTTCACTTATTGTCTATTTGGTACTAAAATTTTGACCTGTATCTGTAATCGTTAATCGGATTATCTTGTCATTTGTGTCAAACAATATGAGATTTATTATCATTGTATCTACGTATTCACATTACTTATGTTTCAAGAAAACATGTCGAATGTTATCTATTTCTCTGCTTCAATAAAAGAAATGTTTAAATAAAAATAAAACAGTATTTCATTGGTGGTGCTCACAAATGTTTTTGTAGATTAGACTACAATTGAGTTTGAGAGAAAGACAAAAATACTTTTTGGGAGCTCTCTTATTGAATATGATAATAATAATAAATAATGAGTAGTACTAATGAAAAAATATTAAATTTAACTTTTATTAGGTACCTATATTAAAAAAAAATATATTCTTTCAATACCAAACAAGAGTCTTTGTGATCATTAAAAGTCTTGATTAACCTGTTACCAAATAAGGTTCAAGATATGATAAACTGGTGAAAATATAATTTCAGTCTATAAGGATCCATATATGTGGTATAGCTTGATGAAAAAAAGGAAATTCATCACTTTAAATGTTTTATTGCAGTTGTATTTTTCTCTAAGCCTCACACATATTTATGATTAAATTACCATGCTCAATTTCATCTGATCTTGGAAGCTAAGTAATCAACTCATATATAAAGTACAACTAAAAAAAAACAATTTTGTGATGCAGTCATCATGCTCAATCTCATCTGATCTTAGAATTTAAGCTATGATCATATATCTCAAATAAAGGGCCTTATATCTGTGATTCTACAATCTAACTACTCCAGGGATGGACTGGGGTCCAAATTCGGTCCTGGTATGTGTTTGCCAGGGGTGCGCGCGCCGTCTACGGAGACGCACGGGCACTAAAGTTGGGGTGTGCTCGCCATACGCCCCCGTTTCCATGGAGATGGGCGGGAGGGTGCGGGGGGTGCGACCAGCACACGGGGGCGTGCCGCAAGTCATGGGGGGTGTGGACTCGTGGCACACCTCCATTTCTATGGAGACGGGAGGGGAGGCGGGGGAGCGAACAGAACAAAGAGCCAGAAGCTGCGCTGCGCGCGCCCTTCCCGGCTCTCTGCCTGACAGGGCCAGCCCACAAGCCAATCGACCCTTCTGGCAATTGGGGAAAAAAATCGTCAGTTAAGTGGTTAAGATAAAACACTTGTTTGTAGTTCTCCTGGAGATGAATATTAAACACAATATCCCGTTGGAACAGGTGCAGCCGATATGTAAGCAGTCCGTTTCTGCAATAGCCTTTGCTACTAGCAACGGCAGAAGATGGGTAGTACCTCAAAGAATCGTCTGGAACCGGTACACTGCCTGGTTTCCTTTTATTCCTCAGTCACAGTCACTCCTAGCTAGCAGTAGAGAATAAGTGAAGTCTCTGACGTGGCATCAGCTGATTGACGGCTTTACACAGGGTTGATGACAGCCGGTAGTAGAAGGGTAGCTGACAGGAGAGCTGTCCAAAACGGTTTCACGGATGCTTGAGCCTTATAAATTTGGTCACTATGAACTAGCAAATGTAGAGTAGCAGTCCTGCAACTTAACTCAAGCAGTAACACAGCTGGCTTAGGCTTGCATACACAATCAATAACGAACCAGCAATAGCAGTGTAGCAAACAGGTGAGTTAACTAAAGCAGGTACATGACTAGCTTAGGCTTGCATTCACAGTCAATAATGAACCAGCAGTAGCAGAGTAGCAGACAGGTGAGACAAGAACACAGGATGGCTTTGGCTTTAATAACTCAGTCGCAGATAACCAGCATTAGCAGATATATAACAGACCTGTGAAGCAATAATACAGGCTGGCTTTGGCTTTAACTGACTCAGTCACAGTATAGCTTACAGAGGACTCACTCCTCCCACACTGTTGTCTGCTTTAAATAGATCCTGGCACTCCTGTACCTCTCCTTGCCTCCACGGTCACTGGCTCCTGAGGCCCCAGCAACAACCCACCCCCTGGTCAGTCTGCCCTGCAACCTGGGAACCCAATAGTAAGGGCCCAGTTTCCCGGGCTTCCTTGTTGCTGGTCAGAGGGTTGACACACCAAAGTCAAGTGGAACCAAAACCTCCCGGCCAGGGCTGACAGGGCCAACAAAAGTTCAGCCCCTGAACTACTAGGGAGCTATGTACTGAACATGGGTGGGAAACCCACTAGACAGTGAGCACCCTATACAGTATATATAAAAACATTATTATGTGGGGGTATTACAGACCCTGATAGGGCCAATGGAGAAATCTGCTCGAGGGCATCAATACTAGTGGTAGTGGACTATGCAACCAGTTACCCGGAGGCTATACCACTATGGAATATGAAATCTAGCACCATTGCCCGGGAATTATTGGCACTGTACATCCACCTGGGAATATCGAAAGCGGTCTTAACGGGCCAAGGTAGCCTTTTTGTCTCTAAATTAATGAAGTATTTGTGCCGACTGTTAAAGGTGGATAGGATTACTACCTCACTTTACCACCTGCAAATAGGCGGCCTGGTAGAACACTTTACCCAGACCCTTAAATAGACTATAAAAAGGCAGTATCTGAAGAAAAGCTAGTTTGGGACTTACTCCTACCCTACTTAATGTTTGCAGTATGAGAGGTGCCCCACTACTCTACGGGGTTTAGTCCTTTTGAACTCCTCTATGGGAGGCAATCTAGGGGGATTTTATATTTGGTAAAAAAAGGGTGGGAGCATGTCAAGAACCTAATGTGTCCTAATTGTATGCTAATTTAAGGCAGATTGCGCCACTCCTGAATGATCACATGGATAGGCCCAAACAGCATCTAAAACATAATTATGACGTGACCGCAGCTAACCGATCTTTTAAACCAGGAGACAAGGTACTGGTTCTTGTGCCCACCAGTGAAAGTAAATTGTATGCTCCATGGCGGGAACCTTATGAAGTCATAGAGACAGTGGCACCTGTAAATTATAGGGTTTGACAGGAGGGTAGAAGGAAGGAAGTACAAATCTACCATGTAAGCCTGTTAAAGCGATGGAAAGATAGTGCTGGTCAGCACTCTTTGGTGGCCAAGAAAACCCTAGAAAGTCTGGTATCCATTGAAGTTACCCTTAATCCTAACCAGAAACAGGAAGTGGTAAAGTCAGTGGCACGGTACCAGGATGTATGCTCTGCCATCCCAGGGAAAACCAAATCATTCAGCATGATGTTTTAACTCCTCCCAGGGTGGTAATAAAACAGAGGCCATACCGTAAACCCGGGGCAAAATGGGCAGCGGTAAAATGAAAAGTAGAGGATATGCTGCACCTAGGGGTCATAGAGGAATCAAACATTGAATGGAATAATCCTATTGTTTTAGTGCCTAACCCTTCTGGTGCTTTGATGATTTTCGCAAGTTAAAGTTTCTCAGTCTGAGTCCTACCCTACAGATGGAGACACACTCATCTTGGCCTTTCTGCTGCGCCTAGGTACACCATGGTTTATTAGCATAAACCTTTCATCTATTGTTCTCAGCTGCAATGCAATACAGAGAGAACAATACATCAGGGGATTAAGTCATTACAGCAGGGGATTAAGTCCGACTGCCCTGGCTCAGTTAATTCTATTAAAGGCCAAAATAAAGATGGCTCCATCTGTATGCCCTGGGTGGACGAGCTGTTGGAGAACCTAGCAAACAGCCAGGATCTCACCACTCTGGATTTGACAAAAGGGCATTGGTAGATTCCTTTGACTGAGGCTGCTAAGGCCAAACCAGCCTTCTCTACCCCAGAGGGCTTAATTCAGTACAAAGTGCGGCCGTTTGGTTTGCCTTGAGTTCCAGCAACTTTCCAGAATATCCAGACGACATAGTTATCTTTAGTTCTGAATGGGAGTCACACCTTTCAACGATAGAGGCGGTGTTACAGTCTTTACAAGCACACGGTTTTACTGCTAATCCTGAGCAGTGTGTCATTGGAATGGTGGAGGTGAAATACTTGGGATATATTGTAGGCAGAGGGCAGATAAAACCTCAGCCCAGTAAGGTGGAGTCAGTCCTCACATGGCCTAAACCCAAATGTAAATCCCAGCTCAGAACATTCCTTGGTCTGTGTCAGGTCTCTGGTTTTGTCTGTCCCTGGCGGGGGCACTAGTGGGTCAGTGTTGGTGCGATGTACAAAGCGTGGAGGCAATATAAAAGTCCTGCGCATATGCGCTGATGTTTATTAGCACAGAGCAGATGGTATAATAATGAATAATAACTGAAAACCGGCAATGTAGAAAACAATGATTGATAACTGAATCCAAACAACTGAAGTCTCTTGCAACAAAATATAAAATAACTTGATACTGAGTGCAGATGAAATAAACAGAACTCCAGTAATACTTGAAAGCACACAGTCTCTATATAGCACAAGTCCATATAGCCACACTAGGCTTAAGCAGGATACAGTCTCTAAGCAATAAGTTGGTATAACTGCTGAGATGCACAGATGATATGCTGATAACGAAGTGCACAGGTAAGGTAATGAAATGAACACCTGAGGAGAGTCTCTTACTGCTGATGAGTTTGTGGCTGGATGTGGCTGGAGTCCGGAGTAAACAGGAGAGCTGTAGAATGGTAACTGGAACAGTGAAGATAACCACGGGGGAACGCTAGAAACAGGAACCAGGAGAACTAGGCACACCGTATGTGACTCGTTGTCTGAGGCGATGTGAGTGAGCCACGGACTGGAGCTTATACCCCTTGCTCTGCAGGGATTGGTCACTGAACTCTGGCTGTAAACACAGCGCTGGATTGGATGCCTGGATCAGCCGAGTGCAGGTGTCATGGCAGCATCCATACAGGCCGGATGCCAGCACACAGCAGAATACACACACAGGACCAGACTCAGGGGTACTCAGCGACACGGGAGATGGCGCTTGCGGCCAGCGCATCCACACAGCCGCTACTGGGGCCATGACCCCCGGAGGCCTGCACACCAGCGCGCTAGTAAGTGAGACGCAGCCGAACGCCGATTACTGACAGTACCCCCTCCTTTATGGGTGGGCACCGAACACCCACGAGGCTTGGCAGGGAAGAGTCTATGGAAGGCTTGTACCAACCGTCAATCAGATATTGCAAATGACCATAGCGATGCCGAGAGTCCAAGATCTTTTCCACCTCGTATTCCACACCCCGATGAGTTTGTACCTTTGGAGCTGCTGGAAGAGTTCTCTGGAAACGATTGAGAATTAATGGTCTGAGGAGAGAAATATGGAATGAGTTGGGAACTTTCAAATAAGAAGGCAGTTTTAATTTATAAACCACCGGAATAATAACACTTTCTACTGGAAATGGCCCAATAAACCGTGGAGCAAATTTCATTGAAGGAACTCTGAGACGGAGATTTCGGGTACATAACCAGACTTTGTCGCCCGGTTTTAAACTTGGGATTGCTCGTCTCTTTCGATCAGCAAACATTTTATACCGTTGAGAAACTTTAAGAGATAAATGAATCTTCTTCCAAATCTGAGAAAACCATTGAAGAGCAGAAGCAGCCGCAGGCACATCTATGACAGGTAAATCTTGGAAATCCGGCACTCTAGGATGCTGACCATAAACTGCAAAAAAAGGAGTAGTATCTGTGGAAGTATGATAACGGAAATTATGAGCAAACTCCGCCCAAGGCAATAAATCTACCCAGTCATCCTGTGAAGAGGAAATATACAGTCTCAAATAGATCTCAAGCTTTTGATTTACCCTCTCTGTCTGCCCATTTGTTTGAGGGTGATAGGCCGTGGAGAACTTAAGTTTAACTTGCAGCGCAGAACACAGAGCCCTCCAAAACTTTGCCACAAACTGTACACGTCGATCAGATATTATTTCTGTTGGAAGTCCATGTAACCTAAAGATTTCATGAAGAAATAACTGTGCCAGCTTTGGAGCAGAGGGCAACCCCATGAGTGGAATGAAATGTGCCATTTTTGAAAACCTATCGACCACTACCCAGATGGTATCATACCCTTTGGAGGGAGGAAGATCTGAAATAAAATCCATCGATAAATGAGACCAGGGACACCTGGGAATGGAATTTGGAGCAATTGGCCCGCGGGAGCCTGACGAGGAACTTTATGCTAAGCACATTTGGGACATGAAGCTATAAATTCTTGGATATCTACTTTCATATGAGGCCACCAATAAGTTGTGAGATAGGAACTTGAAGGTCTTTAGAACTCCGGGGTGACCGGTAAATTTGGACGTATGAGCCCAGGACAGAAGGTTTAGACAAAGCTCAGGAGAAACAAACATCTTGCCTGGAGGTGGAACTTGAGACACCCTCGTAGCTGCAAATACCACAGGATTTAGTACTGGTCGAGCAGTTTGTTCTGATGATTCCTCACTTGAGCTCATAGAGCGAGACAATGCATCTGCCTTAACATTTTGTGAGCCAGGTCTAAACATTAACTTAAAGTCAAAACGAGAGAAGAATAGGGCCCACCTTGCTTGCCGAGGATTCAGACACTGCGCTGCCTTCAAGTAGAGGAGGTTCTTGTGATCCGTGTAGATGGTAATAGGGAATCTCGCACCCTCCAGCAGATACCTCCATTCGTCAAGGGCCAATTTGATTGCCAACAGCTCCTGGTCACC
Source organism: Pseudophryne corroboree (assembly GCF_028390025.1). Taxonomy (NCBI): domain Eukaryota; kingdom Metazoa; phylum Chordata; class Amphibia; order Anura; family Myobatrachidae; genus Pseudophryne; species Pseudophryne corroboree. Next base: position 429,461,787 of record NC_086449.1, on the reverse strand, counting down.
GATGGTATAGTTCATTTCAGCGGGCAAGAATCTACGAGAGAAAAACCCACAAGGGTGAGTCTTACCATCAACGCCCACCTGCGACAGGACTGCGCCCACACCAACCGTTGAGGCGTCTACTTCCAAAATGAAAGCCTTGTTGACATCTGGCTGTTGTAACACAGGAGCTGAAATAAAAGCCTGTTTAATTTTATGAAAAGCAGACAGTGCTTCGTCAGACCATTGGGAAGGATTTCCCCCTTTCCGAGTAAGGCAGGTAATTGGAGCTATTAATGTGGAAAAGACCTTAATAAACTTTCTGTAGTAATTAGCGAAGCCAATAAAACGTTGAACTGACTTGAGTGTTGTTGGAAGAGACCAGTTCTCTATAGCTTCGAATTTGGCCGGGTCCATTTGAAGGTCTGTTCCGGAAATGATGTATCCCAGAAAAGATATTGAAGAAGCTTCAAACGTGCATTTAGACAATTTGCCATACAGATGATTCTGTCGAAGACGTCGAAGAACCTCTTTTACCTGTTGGCGATGAGAAACTAAATCATGGGAAAATATCAAGATGTCATCGAGGTAAACTACCACACACTTATACAGGAGATCTCTGAACACTTCGTTGACAAAGTTTTGAAACACAGCCGGGGCATTACTCAAACCGAAGGGCATCACTAGATATTCGTAGTGGCCATCACGAGTATTGAAGGCGGTTTTCCACTCATCACCACTTCAAATCCTGATGAGATTATAAGCCCTGCGAAGATCCAGTTTCGTGAAGATGGAGGCACCTCTGACTCTGTCGAACAACTCTGTAATAAGAGGTAACGGGTAGCTATTTTTAATCGTGATGTCATTTAAACCCTGATAATCGATACAGGGGCGTAATCCTCCATCTTTCTTCTTAACGAAGAAGAATCCCGCACCAGCCGGGGAAGAGGATGGACGGATAAACCCCTTCTGTAAATTCTCCTTTATATATTCACTCATTGCTTGGGTCTCTGGAACTGAAAGAGGGTATGTACGCCCTCTAGGTGGCTTGCTCCCTGGAACCAAATCGATGGGGCAATCCCATTCTCGATGGGGAGGCAAGATATCAGCAGCTTTCTCACTGAAGACGTCAGTGAATTCCCGATAGGCCTCTGGAAGGCCAGACTGAGGTTTTACACTTGCAGATTTTATTGGAAATACTTGCGCTAGACATGAATGAAGACAGGAGGAACTCCATGCTGTTAACTGTAATGTAGACCAGTCAAATTGTGGATTGTGCAATTGGAGCCAAGGCATACCCAGTACAATCTCATAAGTAGCTTTTGGTATTACCAGGAATTCGATGAGCTCGGAATGCAGGAAGCCTACTCCCAGAACTACCGGCTTGGTTTGCTGAATGATGGAACCTTCAGCAATACGGCTTCCATCCACGGCAGTGAGATAAACTGGACGAGACAGCTTTAACACTGGGAAATAAAGTCTATCCACTGCAGCTTGTGTGATGAAATTCCCAGCAGCACCACAATCCATTAAAGCAGACAGAGACTGGAGTCCATCTTGAATTTCCAAAGTGACGGGCAATATAAGGTCTTGAGATGAAGGAGCTTTATTCAAGGTCCCTAACTTGACTCCTCCTTTACAAGTTAGGACCTGGCGTTTCCCGACCGAGCAGGGCAGGAACCAATCAGATGACCAGCAGCAGCACAATAGAGACACAATCTTTCCCTTAATCTTCTGGACCGCTCCTGAGGTGTTAAACGAAACTTGTTTACCTGCATGGGTTCATCAGCAGTAACAGGTAGAGACTGTACAGGAGGCATAACTCGGTGATTGCGAAGATCACCTCGGGAGCGTTCACAGGCTCGCTCGCGTAAACGTAAATCCAACTTGACACATAGGGAAATTAGGGCTTCCAGTTGCTCTTGTAAGTCTCGGGTAGTCAACTCATCCTTTATGCGGTCGGACAGACCATGCCAGAAGGCGGAAACCAATGCCTGGTTGTTCCACTTCACCCAGATGCCAATGTCTGGAACTGGATAACGTACTGACCCACAGTACGTGTTCCCTGGCGGATCTGAAGGAGGTCTGAAGAAGCAGAGGTCGTACGCCCAGGTTCATCAAAGATGCGTCGGAATGCGGCAACAAACTCCGTATAGATATTCAGCAATGCGTCTGCTCGCTCCCACAGCGGAGAGACCCAGTTCAGAGCAGAGCCAGACAAAAGAGAAACAATATATGCAACCTTTGCTCTGGGTGTTGGAAAGTTCTGTGGCAGCAATTCAAAGTGGACTTCGCATTGATTCAGAAATCCACAACACATTTTAGGATTACCATCAAATTTACTTGGTGTAGGAAGATTAATACGAGACACTGGAACAGAAGCAACTGGAGAGCTAGAAACTGAGGAACTAGGAACAGGAGCAGAAACTGAAGAGGACACTGGAGGAGCTGAAGTTGGATATGATTGTTGCAGAGTATCTAAACGAGAAGACATTTCTTGCAGTATAATCTGCTGCTGCGCAGCCTCTTGACCATCCAGTCGTGACACTAAACCTTGTAGTGCCCCTGACCCCACACTCTGACCACCGTCCAGGTCCATGGGCCTCAGACAAACTGTCAGGTCTCTGGTTTTGTCTGTCCCCGGCGGGGGCACTAGTGGGTCAGTTTTGGTGCGATGTACAAAGCGTGGAGGCAATATAAAAGTCCTGTGCATATGCGCTGATGTTTATTAGCACAGAGCAGATGGTATAATAATGAATAATAACTGAAAACCGGCAATGTAGAAAACAATGATTGATAACTGAATCCAAACAACTGAAAGTCTCTTGCAACAAAATATACAATAACTTGATACTGAATGCAGATGAAATAAACAGAACTCCAGTAGTACTTGAAAGCACACAGTCTCTATACAGCACAAGTCCATATAGCCACACTTGGCTTAAGCAGGAGACAGTTTCTAAGCAATAAGTTGGTATAACTGCTGAGATGCACAGATGATATGCTGATAACGAAGTGCACAGGTAAGGTAATGAAATTAACACCTGAGGAGAGTCTCTTACTGCTGATGAGTTTGTGGCTGGCTGTGGCTGGAGTCCGGAGTAAACAGGAGAGCTGTAGAATGGTAACTGGAACAGTGAAGATAACCACGGGGGAACGCTAGAAACAGGAACACAGGGAGGGCGTGGCCTAGCACTGAATGAGAGCAGACGCAGCATCTCTGAGCTCCTGCTCGTATTGTGCTTTAAGTACCCTTTTGGCCCGCTTTTATTCACCTTTTCTTCCCCCACTCCTCCTCCCAACTCCCTCCCTTACCCTCTGCAGCTTCCAGCACGCCCGGAGAGTCCCACAGACGCCGCTGCCACTCGCGGCCTACCTGCTGACATTCAACCAGGGCCTCGATTTTGGAAGCAGCCCATCTGGAGCTCCGGGACATCCGTGCCGAACGGACCACCTCTACCTCCCCCCTGCCGGGTCGGATCGGCTGCCGCGGGAGTGGAGCCCTCCTTGCCTGGCGGGCGCCCGCTCTGTGTGTGACGGCCGGACGGGAGCTGACATCCGCAACGGCTATCACATCACTGCTGCTGCGGGTGGCGGGCCTGTACGTGCTGCGGCGGGAGCTTCACAGACTGCACCTTACTGGCTCTGGCTTCTTTAGCTTCCCACACTGCACAGAGAACAGCCCGTGCCTGCGATCAGCCTTGGGGACCTCTACATTGAACTGGGCCTTTATCGACTCCAGCCTACCCTCCATCCGGAGCCTGAGGATCTGAGGTGAGCTCCAGTGCAGCTGTGTGGCCGTGGCGGTGCCTCCCGGCGGCCTGCACACTTCCACCCCCCTGTCACTGCCTTCTCGACTCCCGCTGTGTCCGGCATCCCGCTGACCACTATCTCCATACCGCACTAAACTTTCTACCTCCTGGTGATCTGTGGCCTTCCCGCTCCTCGGGGACTGGGGCCTCGGGTTGGCGGTGCCCCCACCGCGGACTTCCAGAGCACACTCTCCACTGCTCCGGGCTCGGACCCCGCTTTGGCCCCTGCTTCACCCATTCGGCTGTCCTGCATTGCCTCCACCATTCCTCCGCCAAGCTCATGTCTGCCCTGGTGGTTGTAGGAGGCCCCTCTGCTGCTGCGGCCTGTACCCACTGGCTGGTCCGTACCCAGGCCTCACCTTGCGGGTGTGCTCCCTATATTGGCCCTGGAGATGGTGAACGACCCAGCTACAACGCTATATCTCCTGCACCCATCACCCGTGTTTGTCTGGTCCCCTCCTGTGGTGGATAGGCCTCACTGCATAGGATAGTGTGCTCTCCAGTTACTCTCCCCACCCGCTCCTGCCTGCCTCTTCATGCCATACAGGCCCCTTATAGTGCTGTGGTTCTCTGACCCTGCCTCACCTACGGCTCTTTTGTTGACTCTCTCATGATCTCCCCCTGAACCTGTTACACCACCCCCCCTGGTCCTGAGCCGAGCTGCTGGAGCGCCCTTTCTACCTTCTATTTTGCTGACTACCCATATTCCCACACTCTCAAGATGCCTAGAAGTGGTAAAAAGTCCCAGGGGTCCGACCTCACGCCCTTCCTTACTAAAAAAAAGCACCCCGGCCAAGAGTAGATCCGATACTTCTGAACACTCTCACGGTCTCTCCGACTCCGATCAGGAAGACGACGATCTCACACCCCTCACCCGGCGGGACTTTCTCTCCCTCCTCAAGGAGGTCAGGGATGTTAAGACCTCTGTCCAAGCCCTCCACTCCCTGAAGTCCGATATTGCGGAAATTGGCTCCAGAACTGATCAACTTGAAAGGTGGGTGGAGGAGGTGGTGACGTTCCAACAGTCAGTCGAGACGACTTCCCCCAGATTCGTCAAGATATTGCCCAACTGCGGGAGGAGCATGAAGACCAGGATAATAGGGCAAGGAGAAACAACTTGAGGATTCGGGGTATTCCCAAAGAGATTGAAACGACCCACCTTGACCTTTACCTCAAGCGTCTCTTTGCCCAGCTGTCCCCTGACACTCCTGAAGATCATCTCCTTCTAGACCGTGCTCACCGAGCCCTTCGACCTCGCTCGCAAGATTCTTCTCAACCCAGAGACGTCATTCTCAGAATGCATTACTTCACTGCAAAGGAGGCCATTATGAAGGAAGTTCGCCTATTGGGCTCTGTCTCCTTTCAGAATGTCTCCCTACAGATCTTCCAAGATCTATCCCCGCTCACTCTGGCCAAACGTAGAGACTTTAAACCCATCACTTCTTTGCTCTCCCAACACAACGTCAAGTACCGCTGGGGCTTTCCTTTCCGCATTTTGGTCTGGCATCAAGGAAAATTACTCACGGCTAGGAACCCGTCTGTGGCCCAATCGTTATTGTCCAAGCTAGGCATTCACACCGACCTACAAGAATCTACTGCTACACGCCTGCCCCCACGAGAGCAGCGGAAGGCACCCCCGCCCCCCCCGCTCAGAGTGGTTTACGGTTCCAGCTGCTGCGGCCTCTCCAGCTCCGCCTCCAGTAACCTGATTTGGCCCCACATTTTGTATTTTGCCACCTTGTACCTACCTTTGTGACGGCCTCCCACGGTTGTACTCCCCAGCTGGGGAGCTGTTTTACTTTAGATTTACCATGTTCTGGATTTACGAACCCGTACTCAGCTTTCTATTATTATGTTATTAACTTTTACTGAAATGTGATACACTGTTTTTTCCATGTTCCCTTTTTTATTTTTTCTCGCATCCCTTTTCTGCTCGCGCTCCATCTGCTCTTCAATCTTGTCTTCTTTTCCAGCCTTTTCACTCAGGTTCTCCAGGGGAGGTCTGTCTCCCACCGTTTGCTACGCGCATTGTGATGCATCGTGTGGATGCTTTGCCGCGCCCCCTGGGGGCTTATTGCCCTCTAGCTGACCTAGGTGCCCCTCGGACACCTAGAATCCCTTCCACTTGTCAGCTCCACTGGTCCTGGCCTCCACTGCCGGATGACCAACTACCCCTCCCTTCTTCCCGGTTTTCCTCTCCCCCTCCCTTCCCTCCGACCACGGTGTCTCTCACAACATTTTCTCTATTCTTGCCTGCTCCTCAGTTGCTCGCCCATGGGTCTTCGGGTCCTTTCTTTTAATGTGAAGGGGCTTAATAGCCCCCAAAAATGGGGAAAGCTCTTCGCTTCGCTCAAGCTTCATAAAGGTGACCTGGTCTTTCTCCAAGAGACACATTTCCTACATAATTCCCATCCTACACTACGTTGTAAGCCATACCCTGACTCCTTCTATGCATGTGACCATACAGCCAAAAAAAGAGGGGTCGCGATCCTGATTGCCCGTCACCTCACTTTTGAACTCCTTGACTCCCACGTAGACAGAGAGGGACGTTTTCTTGTACTAGTGGGGAAACTTAATAATAAATTATGCACATTAGCTAATATATATGCCCTTAACCAACATCAAGAGCTGTTTTTCGCCAAATTAGATACCCATCTTACTCAATTTCGGAAGGGAGACCTCATACTCGCAGGGGATTTCAACTCTGTTCTAAACTCCAACTTGGACCGCTCTCCTTCCCTGCCCTCTCCCTCCTCATTGGACTCTCTCCACTCTAGATCCCTCCTCCGTCTCATGAAGTCACAGCTCCTCTATGACTCCTGGAGGGTGAAAGACCCATCAGCTCGTGACTACACATTTTATTCTTCACCCCATAATTCCTACTCTCGCATTGATATGATCCTGCTCAGCCACGACTTTGCTCTGCACCTTCACTCTGCCCATATCCATCCACTTATCTGGTCCAACCATGCCCCCATAGCCAGATTAAGAGGGGGATGCAGGGCATACTGTACCTCGGGCCCCCCTCTGTCAGGGGGCCCCCCAGGCCAGAGCATACTGACATCATTAGCTTTCCCTTTTATGCATCAGCAGAACCAGACAGCCAGAATGCGCGCAGGATAGAATGCAGTGCAGGCAAAGACACAGGAGTATCAGATTTCATGAACTATCAATGGAACTTCAAAGTACAAATAATAAATAGGCAGGTGCGCGACCAACAGCAGCAGGTAAGAGGAAGGTCAATTCCTCAAAACTAAACAGTTGAAGGAAAATGTATACCAGCGCTGGCTGAACAAAATAATAATATAAAAGATGGTTTGCTCTATGTAAAAAAGTAACAATTTATTAACATATCTCATGTAAACAAATCTAAAAAGAAGGAATTCCTGTTGCCACAAGGTGGCGATAAAACTGAATGATGTCTTATCTGGATAAAATTTCATGGATTTCACATCCTCCTATATTGAAATTGTCCATTCCTAAAGGCTAGGACACCCTCTCTTTGTGCATTCACTGTAATAGGTAAATAATTACCAGGTCCCCACGTTGGTAAGCATCAGCGTTGGAACAAGTCCATTTGTAGCTGTAGGGGTAGATGAGACCGGTTCGGTAAATGGGTCCAGTGATGAGAGAGAAGTCCAAAATATGCCAAGGATGACAAAGGCTTTGCGGGCCGGTTTGGAGAGTGAAGTCCAGATGAGTGGAGTAAGCTCAACGCGTTTCACTGGTATAATCCAGCTTCCTCAGGAGCAAAAGTTCCATAGGCATGGGGTACTCTATTTATACCCTTACTGATAAATTGATAAGCACCACCTGTTTGGGTCATTACTAATACATACGGGCAAACCATCCAAAAAAAACAATATACAAAACTGGCAATATAAAGCACAATCTTAGTGTCTATTTATAAAATATATTACATTTAAAAACGAGTATTATTACCTTATTTAAACAACAGGAAATGTAAGATAGTGCCGATCATGTGACTTGCCTCGTCACGTGATCGGCAAAAAGGCAGTCCTATTGGTCAGTAGATGTATCTCAGTGGTCACGTGGTCTCTAACACATGACCGTATTCCTAAAAAAAAACCTTCCTCCAAGGTACAAACTAACTCCTAAAAGGACCCCGGCAATCTTCCGTTCCATAGGTCCGTCTGTATCACCTGACGGAGCACCCACGTGACGTGACGTGCGTCGTCATCCCGTTCGTCACGTGAGCGCATTCCCCGTACTGTGAGCTGCCCTTCAAAATAAGGACCCGGAAGTCTAAAGGGTCTCCTAGTAGAATACTAGACCTGCCCCGGGCTTCCCTCATAGCAGTCTTTGTACTTCCTAGTTGTCATGGAAACCCGTTTGACAGGGCTGGTTTTTCAAGCCTCTATTCGGGTTTTACAGGTTGAGATTATACTATTTTATTAGAGATGTGTTTTCTTGTCAATATAAAAGACAATGTAGCATAAAAATCAGATGAATAAACATTATGAACTCATCAGTTGTCAAATTCCCTTTACTTTATACAGATATAGACATAGATTTCTTCCTCCTGTATGTAACATTATAAATCCACATGCAATTGGATATTTTGACTGCCATTATGTATGAATAGATTTAGATCACCCAGTCTATAATCCACATACAGTTATCCATAAATGTCGCTCCAATTTGTACAAAACAATATATATTATTATTATTCCTTAATTGTTTTCCTTTTAATTTTAATTTTAATTTATTCATTTATATAAAAATCTGAGTATCTGCACGTAGCCTCTAAAAGAGGTCTCCATCAGTTCAAGTTGGTCTATCAAATACCCAAAAGGGGAAACGAATAAAATTACTAATAATCATATGACACTCTTAATATTAATGATGTTATCATAAAAAACATATATATAAAAATGGTGGCACTGAAATCAAAATACATATGAAAATATTCCATGACCCCTAGATGACAGGGTTTAGTTCAATGGCTTCGTTCAGTCCATCTGGATGTAGCGAATTATATTTAAGCATCCAGAAGAATTCCCTGCGGCATAGTTGATTAAACCTATCACCTCCTCTATCTGTTGGTGTAATGTGTTCAAGGCAAATGATAGAAAGACAGGCTGGATTACTTTCATGTTTCTCTAAATAATGTCTTGAGACACTATGTGCCTCCAGTTTTCGTATTATGTTTCGGCGATGTTCCATGAAACGTGTATGTAATCGCTCTTGTGGTCCTGCCCACATAATTCAGGCCACATCCGCATGTTAACACATATATCACAAATTTGGAATCACAATTCATGAAAGATTTAAGGGTATATTTCTCAGAAGAGCCTGGAGTAGAAATATGTGTGATCTTGCGGTCCATATGGTGACACATAGTGCATCTACTTTTCCCACATCTGTGGAATCCTACTGGTTTGCTGGTTAGCCAATTAGAACCATCTCCTTTTCCCTTCATTAATACAGGTCTAAAATGACTAGGGGCCAGAATGGTCTTAAGGGTCCTATTCTTTTTGTATATAATCTGTGGTTTATTAGGTAGTAGACTTCCCAAGACTTTATCATGTTTTAGTATCTTATAGTTCCTATCACTGACCTGGTCGAAGGGTGTTGTGGACTCGGGGCTTCTTCCGGTGACAGGGAAGAGGAACCGCTACTGGGTCGCAATAGAGATGGCCGGATGTAGGTCTTCTTCATACAGGATGAAGACGGTAAGCAGGAAGCACGGAGGAATGATGAAGGTCTCCTGAAAAACAAGACTAGTGAAAGTGCTGAGTGCTGAGGTACAGAGATGCTGGTATTATTGAGGTGCTGAAGGCACTGAGGTGCTGAGACACCGAGGTACTGAGGTGTTGGAGTTCTGTGATACTAAGGTGCAGAGGCTCTGAGGTGCTGAGGTTCTATGGTGCTGAGGCACCGGAGTGCTGAGGAACAGAGGCACTGAGGTGCCGAGGTACTGAGGTGCTGATGGCGCTCAGGCGCCTTGGTGGCACGGAGCTGCGTGATAGCGCTCGGGCGCTTGGAGGCACGGAAGTGCGTGATGGCGCTCGGGCGCTTGGAGGCACGGAGGTGCGTGATGGCGCTCGGGCGCTTGGAGGCACGGAGGTGCGTGATGGCGCTCGGGCGCTTGGAGGCACGGAGGTGCGTGATGGTGCTCGGGCGCTTGGAGGCACGGAGGTGCGTGATGGCGCTCGGGCGCTTGGAGGCGCGGAGGTGCGTGATGGCGCTCGGGCGCTTGGAGGCACGGAGGTGCGTGATGGCGCTCGGGCGCTTGGAGGCACGGAGGTGCGTGGAGACACTGGAGACACTGGAGACACTGGGACACTGGAGACACTGGAGACGCTGGAGACACTGGGACACTGGAGACACTGGAGACACTGGGACACTGGAGACACTGGAGACACTGCGGAAAATAGGAACAAGGGAGCTCTGGAAATCACTGCTTCTGACAAGCAGAACGATGATACACAGGCGCCGGCTCCCTGCTCGGCGTCTGGCTTTGAACCTCCCGCCTTGGTCTGATTGGCGGAGCGGGCAGATGACGTCAGCCCCGCTCCGCCTACCTAATCTAAAGCAGCATGGCGGCGCCCTCGCTCCGGGAGCCGCCGGAGAGACCCGCCGACCCGACGCCGGACCCCCGAGGCCGCCGGAGGGGAGAGACGCCAGGCCATCCAGGACACCCGCAGCGGTAAGCGCGGCCGCCGCTGCCCGTGGGGTGTGACAGTTCCTACTAACAATGGTTTTAATTTCATTGGCGCATCTGTTATATTTACAGATAAACGCCACCTCTCTTTCTTTTATGTCTTGTTGGACATCTTTGTTTTTAGATGGAATAAGTAAATCTCGTCTATCCATATCTAGGACCTCCCCTAGAGCCTTATCAAGAATGTGTTGTGGATATTCCCTATTTTTAAAGGAATCTATAAGTTGGTTGGCCTGTGTCTTAAAGATGTCTATATTCGAACAATTGCGTCTAAGCCGCATTAGTTGTCCTTTGGGGATATTGTTCTTCCATGGGGCATAATGGGCACTTCTATAATGTAAGTACGAGTTAGTATTAACTGATTTAGTAAAATTCGATGTAATAATAGTGTTTTCTTTAATTTCGAGGGTCACATCCAGGAAGTCAACACGGCCCCTATTTGACCCAAACAGGTGGTGCTTATCAATTTATCAGTAAGGGTATAAATAGAGTACCCCATGCCTATGGAACTTTTGCTCCTGAGGAAACTGGATTATACCAGTGAAACGCGTTGAGCTTACTCTACTCATCTGGACTTCACTCTCCAAACCGGCCCGCAAAGCCTTTGTCATCCTTGGCATATTTTGGACTTCTCTCTCATCACTGGACCCATTTACCGAACCGGTCTCATCTACCCCTACAGCTACAAATGGACTTGTTCCAACGCTGATGCTTACCAACGTGGGGACCTGGTAATTATTTACCTATTACAGTGAATGCACAAAGAGAGGGTGTCCTAGCCTATCAATGGAACTTCCCAACCAAAGGAGAAATAGGAGGGTGGAGAGAGCTGTAAGTGACACAGAGTGGGATCCCTGTGTCACTTACAGCTCTCTCCACGCCTGGGTGTCTGATTCCTGTGTAACTTATCTAATGAGGGTCTAGAGAGAGAGAGAGACACACACACACACACACACACACACACACACACACAGAGTCCTCCTGAGTCCTGTCCCAGTGTGTAAGTTGTACAGAGGCTGCTGCTATTTTTGCATGTGACAAGATAAATTATACATTTTATTTTTCTGTGTGTATTTTAAGGTTGGTTAAGTTGTCTTTGTTCCACTACAAGAATATTTTATAAAATAGTTGTCTTTCAATTATGTGGAGCTATAAACAGTACCCAGGCATTATTAAACTATTAATTTAAATCTAGTATACACCATTGGGCTAAATGTAATATACACAATCCATTCCTACCCCCATGACCAATTCCAGGAGGGACAAATGCTCTCTACCTGGACTTCCTTCTTAAGTTATGATTGCAATCACCTGGGTTGAATTACCTTTCTTATCAATTAAATAGTTTAACCAGGTGACACCAATCTTATATTAAGCGGGAAGTCCATGTAAAGTGCATTTTGTCCCTCCTGGAACGGGTCATGTTGGGAGGTATGCACAATCTTATACACAGCCCCCCCCCCACCCCCCCACCTTCCACTGGGGCCCCCCTGTCTAAAGTGCCCCGGGCATCCCCAAGGCTTAATCCGGCCCTGCATGCCCCTATCTCTTGTGATATCTCAGGCCTTCTCTCTCGCCCTCGTCCTATGACATGGCGCCTAAACGATTCTCTATTGCACAACCCGAAGATTCTGTCCCATCTCCGAGACCAGCTTTCTGACTACTTTGCTTTGAATGACTCCCCGGATACTTCCAGATCCACTCTTTGGTTGGCTCACAAAGCGGTTCTTCGGGGTCATCTGATCAGCCTGGCCTCCCAGACCAAAAAGCAGTCCCTTACCCAGATTAACACCCTTTCTATTAAACTCCACACCCTAGAGGCTCAACATAAGACATCTCCTGACCAAACTGTTTTGTCTGAACTCCGTACAGTTAAGGCGGAACTTGATCTCCTTCTCTCTAGGCAAGTGGCTAAACGTCTTAAATGGCTTCGCCAGTCTTTTTATGAGAAAGGAGACAAAGCGGACAAAATCCTGGCATCACGACTCCGATCCACTAGGGCCAAAACGAATATCATTTCAATTAGAGATCCCCACAACCACTTAGTACACGACCCCGTTGCAATAAGGGCCGCCTTTCAATCCTATTATACTGATTTACATAATCTTCCATCCCCCTCAACTACCTCGTCCTCTCCGTCCCATTCTGACCTGATCTCCCACTTCCTCTCTGCTTCTAATCTCCCCACACTGCCTCAGAACGCTATGGCTCATCTTAATAGTGAGATCTCGGTAGAGGAAATTGTTCCGACTATCAACCTGCAAAAAATTGGCAAGTATCCTGGCCCGGATGGGTTCACGGCTCTGTACTATAAAAAAAAATCTGACTTGCTCACCCCCCACCTTCACTCACTGTTTAATGGGATAATCCATGGCGGCTCTTTTCCTCCTGAGATGCTGGAAGCTAGATATGTGGTGATCCCTAAGGACGGTAAGGATACCCTTAATTGTGCTAGTTATCGCCCTATCTCCCTCTTGAACCTGGACCTAAAAATATTTGCTAAAATTCTAGCTAACCGCCTGAACCCATACCTCCCATCTCTGGTTCACTATGACCAAGTGGGGTTTGTTCCGGGCCGCCAGGCGAGAGACAACACCAGACGTGCAGTTGATCTCATTCATATCTCAAACTCCAGGGGGTCCCCTACGATCCTGCTCTCTTTAGATGCCGAAAAGGCTTTTGATCGGATCTCCTGGAGTTTTCTGAAAGCCGCTCTTGAGGCCTATGGCCTGTCTGGTGCCTTCCTCGCTGGTGTCCTGGCACTATACTCCACCCCCTCCGCTACGGTCTTGATCAACGGCGTCCCGTCTGCCCCAGTCCACATCTCTAATGGTACGCGATAGGAATGCCCTCTATCCCCACTGATATTTGCCCTTATAATTAAGCCACTCGCCTCTCAAATTAGATCCCATTGGGATATACATGGAGTCCAGGTGGGCCATACCAACCCCAAAATTTCGCTCTTCGCAGATGACGTTCTCCTCTCCCTGACTCAACAGATCATATCGCTCCCGAACTTATTCTCAGTCCTCCACTCTTATAGTCTTATATTGGGCTATAAGATTAACTACTCCAAGTCAGAGGCCATGCTGCTCCATGTCCCCCCCCGTCACCCCCCTCAGGAGGCCGAAACTCTTCGAACTAGCTTCAATTTTAAATGGCAACCTACAAAGATCAAATATTTGGGGATTTATTTGACCTCTCACTACGACTCTCTCTTTCGTGAAAACTTTCCACCTCTTCTCTCCAAGACACAATCTAATTTATCGTCTTGGAATAGTCTCATCATCTCGTGGCTGGGTAGGATTATAGCGGTCAAAATGAATATAATCCCCAAATGGCTTTATCTCTTCCAGACCCTCCCTGTAGCTGTCCCTGCATCCTTCCTCCGCAATATCCAGAAAGCCCTTGTCCATTTCATTTGGAATCACAGGCCCCCTCGCATTGCTGCTAACATTCTGAAAAGACCGGTCTCCGCCGGTGGTAGGGGTCTCCCCGACATTAAAGTCTATTATCTGGCCTCTCATTTCTCCCACATTGTCACCTCCTATGCTCCTTCTGGTTCAGTCTCCTGGCTGGATATCGAATCAGCCTTTATTAACCTTCCAGACCTGACCCCCTTGTGGGGTCTAGCTCCCACTTCCCGACCCCCAACATCCAAACTACTCCCCACTATTAAATTTAATCTTAGACTCTGGGACTGTTACTCTGGGAAGATGAATCTCACCTCATTTCCCTCGCCCTTGACCCCAATTTGGCAGAACCCCGTTTCCTTCGGGATCCTCGACCACGAGGTTCCGTACATGGACACTCTTTGGTCTTAAATTCCCAGCTGATTTTGCCAAACGGGGCCAATGGTTACCTCTACCTGATCTTCAACAGATGACCCCTTCACAGACACTCAACCCTTTCCAATTCTTACAAATTTGCCACTTCTTGTCTTCCTTACCCTCCTCTGCTCTACTTCGGGACCTTACCCCCTTTGAGAATATATGTAAAAATCGCCACCTCTCCAAAGGCTTAATATCCCAGCTTTATTCCCTCTTCCTGGACTCCACCCTTCCCTCTTCCAGGTCCCACGAAATGGCTTGGGAACGAGATCTTGAGTCGTCCCCGGATGACGAGGACTGGGATGACATGAGACTGGGGATAGCTAAGAGCTCTATTGCAACAACTATCAAGGAGACGGCATACAAGATCTACCATCGCTGGTACTATACCCCTGATAGACTCAACAAGCTTTTCCCGTCTTCCTCTCCGAACTGTTGGAGGGATTGCGGTTGCAGAGGTACTATGCTACATATATGGTGGGCCTGCCCTATTATCGTTCCCTTCTGGGACTTAGTTCACTCCCTCCTGAATTCCCTTTTGGAATCCCCGGTGCTGAAAGATCCCTGGATTTTTTTGCGGTGTTACCCTCCCCCGATCCCTGATAAATTCTCCAAAAAATTGGCTACACATATTTTAACTGCGGCAAAATCGTTGATCGCTCTTAATTGGAAAAAGACTTCCCCCCTTCTCTCTCAGCCCTCAAAGACAAGGTGTGGCACATTGCAGCTATGGAAAAGATCACATACTATCTCCATGATCGAGGGCACGCTTTTGATCAGGTTTGGGCCCCCTGGCTCCTTGCAGAGCGTAGATTATCACCTCCTCCCTCCTGTTAACTCCCTCCGCGGACCCATGGGCGACAAGTGTTGCTCTTTCTCCTTCCTCTTTCCTTTTCTCTCTTTTTCTATTCTTCCCTGAAGGTTCTCGAAATAACTATTACTATATGACTGTAACGTGGTCCCCCCCATCCCTCCCCCCCTCCCTACGTTTGATGCCTTCTTGATAATGTTTTTTTTTTTCTTTCAAATGTTGTTCTTCTCTATTCGAAAAATAATATGGTCTATGTTGGACGGTGGTTCTGTAACCGTTTGTCCTTTTCTTTTTTGCATTGCCTTTCCAGTTTGTTACACCAACCAAAATAAAGAATTTAAAAAAACAAAAAACAAAAACAGGAACACAGGAACCAGGAGAACTAGGCACACCGTATGTGACTCGTTGTCCGAGGCGATGTGAGTGAGCTACGGACTGGAACTTATACCCCTTGCTCTGCAGGGATTGGTCACTGAACTATGGCTGGAAACACAGCTCTGGATTGGATGCCTGGATCAGCTGAGTGCAGGTGTCATGGCAGCGTCCATAGAGGCCGGATGCCGGCACACAGCAGAATACACACACAGGACCAGACTCGGGGGTACTCAGCGACACGGGAGATGGCGCTCGCGGCCAGCGCATCCATGCAGCCGCAACTGGGGCCATGACCTCCGGAGGCCTGCACACCAGTGCGCTGGTAAGTGAGACGCAGCCGAACGCCGATTCCTGACAGTCTGTTGGGTTACTACTGCAGATTTATTTGTGATTTTGTCACTAGGGCAGCACCACTAACTGAGTGTCTGAAATAAACAGTCCCCAGACAAGATAATATGGTCTAGACCAGCAAAGGGTGCATGGCAGGATTTAAGGTATGCCTTTTGTGCAGAGCCTGTTTTGCAGGCTCCTGATTTCAAAAAGCCCTTTATATTGCAGACAGATGTCTCAAGTACAGGATTGGGGGCAAACCTTTCCCAAGTGGTAGAAGGGGAATAGCTTTTCCTGGGCACCATCCTCTGCCTTAGACAGAAATTGGTGTCCAGGGAAAGCAAGTACTCAACTGCAGAACAGGAGTGCTTGGCAATCAAGTGGGCAGTAGACTCATTAAAATATTATTTGTTGGGGCGGGAGTTCTTACTAACTACAGATTTATTTATTTATTATTTATTTATTAACAGTTTCTTATATAGCGCAGCATATTCCGTTGCGCTTTACAATTAGAACAACAGTAATAGAACAAAACTGGGTAAAAACAGACAGACATAGAGGTAGGAAGGCCCTGCTCGCAAGCTTACAATCTATAGGGAAATAGGCATAGATACACAAGGATAGATGCTACCTATTGCATAATGGTCCACCAGATTGCTAGGTTCTTAATGGGTTGTATGATGATACCCCACAAAGTTATCCAAGTGTCAGGAGGGTGTGAGACTAAAGAAAGACAAGATATGTGATGTTATGAATACTCTACAAAGGATGTAATTAGATAGGGAAGCACTGAGGGTTATGTGGGTGGGTCTGGAATTTGATAGGCTTGTCTGAAGAGGTGAGTTTTCAGGGAACATTTAAAGGTTTGGAGACTAGAGTAGAGTCTTACTGTGCGTGGGAGGGCATTCCGCAGAGTGGGTGAAGCCCGGATAAAGTCCTGTAATTTTGAGTTTGAACAAGTAATGCGTGTGGATGAGAGACGTAGATCTTGTGCAGAGCGGAGAGGTCGGGTAGGGAGATATTTTGAGATGAGTGAAGAGATGTATGTTGGTGCAGTTTGGTTAATAGCCTTGTATGTGAGTAAAAGTATTTTATATTTAATACGGTAGAATACCGGTAACCAATGGAGGGACTGACAGAGCGGATCTGCAGACGATGAACGTCTGGCAAGGAAGATTAGCCTTGCAGCTGCATTCAAAATGGATTGTAGTGGTGAGAGCCTATGTTTGGGAAGACCGGTCAGGAGACTATTACAATAATCAATGCGGGAGATAATGAGAGCATGGATTAGAGTTTTTGCTGTGTCTTGTGTAAGATAAGGGCGTATTTTGGATATGTTTCTTAGATGTATGTAACATGATCATGAGACAGATTGAATGTGGGTAACAAAGGACAGTTCAGAGTCAAGAATGACACCTAGGCAGCGAGCTTGTGGGGTAGGGGTGATTGCAGAGTTCTCAACAGTGATAGAGATATCAGGTTGGAAACTACTATTGGCCGGTGGAAATATAATTAATTCTGTTTTGGAAATATTAAGTTTGAGGTGGCGAGATGTCATCCAAGATGAAATGGCAGAAAGGCATTCAGTGACACGGCCCAATACAGATGGTGACAAATCAGGTCATGCCCCTACACAGTGGATGCACACGAACAAGGTAGTGAATGTTCCTGAACTGCTGGTTTTTGTCCTTGCAACCATTCAAATTTGAGGCGCAGCATCGTCTGGGGAAACCACCTCAATGCTGATGCCCTTTCCAGAAAGTTTGTGGGTCCCGATCCTCCAATCAACCCTATGGTGAAGCTAGGGGAGGAGGAGAAGAAGGGGGAGGAAGGTGAACTCTAGAAAAAGGTAGAGGGTTGTGTACCCAGACGAATGCCACAGATAGATGTGGGTAAGGCAGGGAGCTCTCCTGAAAAGTTCTTAGCTTCACCAGGGTGGTTGAAGCTAAGGGGGAAGGAATGTAGCAGGGATAAGTTAATGTGGAACATCAGGATTTCCCAGGTTTAGCAGAGCAGCAGCAGCAGGACTGAAGGGTCCAGTCCAGGTTTTAACTCAATCAGTTGTCAGCCAGAAGCTAGGCTAATTAATTAACAGCACTTGTAACCTGCCTTTAAGTATGTGTACAGTGAGCAGAGACAT
The DNA here is from genome assembly GCF_028390025.1 of Pseudophryne corroboree. NCBI lineage: Eukaryota > Metazoa > Chordata > Amphibia > Anura > Myobatrachidae > Pseudophryne > Pseudophryne corroboree. The sequence continues at coordinate 429,443,825 of NC_086449.1, read as the reverse complement.
TGGGGGTCATTCCAACCCGATCGCTCGCTGCAGTTTAGCGCAACGATTGGGTCGGAACTGCACAAATGCGCCGGTGCCGCAGTGCGGGAGAGGGATGGATGGCGGTGTTAAGCCGCCGTTTAGGGGGCACAGTCTGACCAACGCAGGCGTGGCCGTACCGTTGGAGGGGCGGGCCGCGACAGCTGCGTGACGTCATACGCAGCCGCTGCGACCCGGGGCAGCATAGAGGTTCTCCCGGCCAGCCGCAGGAACTGCGCTGGCTGGGAGTAACTCCTGAGATGCAAAAGCATCGCCGCTGTGCGATGCTTTTGCATTTCTGCGGGGGGAGGGGGGCGGCACTGACATGTGGGGCGGACTAGCCCTGTGCTGAGTGTCCCCTTGCATGTCTGAGTGCCTGATCGTAGCTGTGCTAAATTTAGCACAGCTACGGTCAACTTGGAATGACCCCCATTGTTCCTGACGTCAGTTAGTGCCCAAGTGATAGGTGGGAGTGTGGGGTTACGTTAGGAGCCATTTTGAATATACACTGTTTGTTACTACAAGTATTTGGACTGTTATCTGCTGTTGTGAGAACTGGCTGTAAACCTGACCTGCAAATCCTGCATATAAAGCTGTATCCTGCCTGAGGTGGAAATAAAAATGTGTTGGACTTTACCCCGCTAACGGCGGCCAGCGATGCAATCACTTAATAAGGGAAGCTGGCGCCATTTTCCCCGGTCACGCAGCAGCCCCAAAAACGGACAGGTCCACCCATATTTTCCTGCACCACACTTGCAACGGTGCATCGCATAACGGATAAGTACCTGCCTCTTTTTCTCAGCATTGAGGATACCATTAATCCTGACCAAATCACCAGTTCCATTTGCTGAAGTGCAGCCCCAAACTTGCAAAAAACTTTCACCATGCTTCACTGTTGCCTGCAGACACTCAATATGGGCCCTCATTCCGAGTTGATCGGTCGCAAGGCGAATTTAGCAGAGTTACACACGCTAAGCCGCCGCCTACTGGGAGTGAATCTTAGCTTCTTAAAATTGCGACCGATGTATTCGCAATATTGCGATTACAGGCCCTCATTCCGAGTTGATCGCTCGGTATTTTTCATCGCATCGCAGTGAAATTCCGCTTAGTACGCATGCGCAATATTCGCACTGCGACTGCGCCAAGTAATTTTACAATGGAGATAGTATTTTTACTCACGGCTTTTTCTTCGCTCCGGCGATCGTAATGTGATTGACAGGAAATGGGTGTTACTGGGCGGAAACAGGCCGTTTTATGGGCGTTCGGGAAAAAACGCTACCGTTTCCGGAAAAAACGCAGGAGTGGCCGGGGAAACGGGGGAGTGTCTGGGCGAACGCTGGGTGTGTTTGTGACGTCAAACCAGGAACGACAAGCACTGAACTGATCGCACAGGCAGAGTAAGTCTGAAGCTACTCTGAAACTGCTAAGTAGTTTGTAATCGCAATATTGCGAATACATCGGTCGCAATTTTAAGAAGCTAAGATTCACTCCCAGTAGGCGGCGGCTTAGCGTGTGTAACTCTGCTAAAATCGCCTTGCGAGCGATCAACTCGGAATGAGGGCCACTAACTACTTAGCAGTTTCAGAGTAGCTTCAGACTTACTCTGCCTGTGCGATCAGTTCAGTGCTTGTCGTTCCTGGTTGACGTCACAAACACACCCAGCGTTCGCCCAGGCACTCCCACCGTTTCTCCGGCCACTCCTGCGTTTTTTCCGGAAACGGTAGCGTTTTCAGCCACACGCCCCTGAAACGCCGTGTTTCCGCCCAGTAACACCCATTTCCTGTCAATCACATTACGATCGCCGGAGCGATGAAAAAGCCGTGAGTAAAATTACTTTCTACATAGCAAAGTTACTTGGCGCAGTCGCAGTGCGAACATTGCGCATGCGTACTAAGCGGATTTTCATTGCGATGCGATGAAAAATACCGAGCGAACAACTCGGAATGAGGGCCATTGTACCTGATCTTAACATAATTGAGTCTGGGATTACAGGAAGAGACAGAAAGAGTTGAGCAAGCCTACATCCACACAAGATCTGTGGTTAGTTTTCCAAGATGTTTGGAACAACCTCCCTGCCAAGTTCCTTCAAAAACTGTGTGCAAGTGTACCTAGAAGAATTGTAATTTTGAAGGCAAAGGGTGGCCACACCAAATAATGGGGGTAATTCCAAGTTGATCGCAGCAGGACATTTTTTAGCAGTTGGACAAAACCATGTGCACTGCAGGGGAGGCAGATATAACATGTGCAGAGAGAGTTAGATTTGGGTGGGTTATTTTGTTTCTGTGCAGGGTAAATACTGGCTGCTTTATTTTTACACTGCAATTTAGATTGCAGATTGAACACACCACACCCAAATCTAACTCTCTCTGCACGTTATATCTGCCTCCCCTGCAGTGCACATGGGCCCTCATTCCGAGTTGATCGGTCGGTATTTTTCATCGCATCGCAATGAAAATCCGCTTAGTACGCATGCGCAATATTCGCACTGCGACTGCGCCAAGTAATTTAACAATGAAGATAGTATTTTTACTCACGGCTTTTTCATCGCTCCGGCGATCGTAATGTGATTGACAGGAAATGGGTGTTATTGGGCGGAAACACAGCGTTTTATGGGCGTGTGGATGAAAACGCTACCGTTTCCGGAAAAAACGCAGGAGTGGCTGGAGAAACGGAGGAGTGTCTGGGCGAACGCTGGGTGTGTTTGTGACGTCAAACCAGGAACGACAAGCACTGAACTGATCGCACAGGCAGAGTAAGGTTGAAGTTACTCAGAAACTGCAAAGTAGTTTGTAATCGCAATATTGCGAATACATCGGTCGCAATTTTAAGAAGCTAAGATACACTCCCAGTAGGTGTAGGCTTAGCGTGTGTAACTCTGCTAAATTCGCCTTGCGACCGATCAACTCGGAATGAGGGCCATGGTTTTGCCCAACTGCTAAAAAATTTCCTGCTGCGATCAACTTGGAATTACCCTCCATGATTTGATTTAGATTCTCTTCATTCACTTTGCATTTTGTTAATTGATAAAAAATAAACTATTAACACTTGATCATCCATAATGGCAGATAAGGAAAATGTGTTTGGGGTTTGTATTATTTGCAGGACTTCCCCCACAGTGGACAATAGGGCAGATTTACAAGCAAAGTGGCTGTAATTGCAGGAAGCCGCGGAAGACAGTTTAACTAATCCGGGATTTCTGAGTGTGTGAGTGGAAACCCGTTCCATTGTTTATACGGCGCCTACCGCTTCTGTCACATTGAGGGGCAGATTTATCAACAATTTATATTTTTTGCTAAAATAATGTGAAAAAGGGTGTTTTTAAATCCTTTTTACATTATTTTAGTTTCACTTAAATGTGTTAAAGGACTCTTGGAGCAGTTTTTGTGAAAAACTGCTCCAAACTGCGCCCACAAGCAGAGAAAACTGTGCAGGGACCCGGCAGTGTGATTAGCTACATGTGTCCGATGGGGTTGTGGCTGAAATGCCATTGTTTGGGATACCAGTGGTCAGAATACAGACCGCGGCATCCCGATGGTTAGAATCCCGACAGGAGTTGGATAAGTAAACTAACCCTCCCCGCTAACCCCCTAACCCTCCATTACCACAACCTAAACCTACCCCCCCTCAGCCTAACCTTAACCCTCCCCGGTGGTGCATAAACCTAACCACCCCCACCCTGCAGGCTAAACCCAACCTCCCCCTTTAGCCTAACCCTCCCTGTGGTTGCCTAAACCTAATCACCCTATCCCCACAGCCTACCTACCCCCCATCACCACCACCGATTCAGATGTGCCATCTTGTACACAGAGACACCTACTGCTGGTGTCTCAAATCCGCTGCTCACATACATAAGCAGCGACACCAGATGCACCCCGATGCTTTCCCAGACTGAGTGCCTCTCCTAAGATGCCAGGGCCTCTCCATCTGTGGAGCGGTTTACCTCTCTGGTGGCCCGGTAGTCACTGGTTCAGGATCCCAGCTGTTGGAATGCCGGCACCGGGATTGTGATCTTATTCAGGATGCCGGCACTGGCATTCCGAACAGTGTAGGGATTCTGGTGTCGGTATTTTGATTCCATTCGATGGGAAAAATCATACTCACCTAACCAGGGATCGGTCATTGGGGCTCTCTGCAGCTCCTGAAACCACCAGTGCAGTAAAGTGATGCTGCAATGCGGCAGCTCACTTTACAGCACTGGAGGTTACAGCAGCAGGGAACCCTGTTGACCAGCGGCCCTCCAGAAGCACCGATCACTGATCCCTGCTTTTAATGAGAATAGCGCAATGGTGGGGTGGTAGCATAGGAGTGGGGATAGTCACGACTGGGGGGTGTGCCCGGTGGCAGCAGTTGTGATGTCAGTGGCGGCGCATGTGCAGCATATACTCTGGGTATTTTTCACCAAAAATACCAACATGTCTGCGGAATGGCATTGTAGGGACAGAGCTTTCTTGCAAACTCTGTCCCTGCATGTGTTTATTGATACATCCATGCGATGTATTTAATAAGTGCATTGCGGATTGGGCCAATATTATCACTTCACATCCACATCCTCAGATGCGGATAGTGATAAATCAGCCCCATAGTATTTGCACTAGCACCAGGCGCCAGCCCCATGCTAAGTAAAAGAGATCCGTCAGAAACAGGTTTTCCTTCCCCATATGCACGACTCAGAATCACTTGGAGCTTTTGATACATAATCACGACACTCCCACAAAGTTCTCTTAACACTCTCACATCAGGATTGTTATGTGCAATTGTATTTCCACCACCCATTTCCCACCCTGAACCTTTCTATTTCATGTAAGGACAAATTTGGCAATTTCTGTCTGACTCAGAATAGGATGGACATTCGCAAGAAAGCGTAAAGTCGCTTCTGTGCCTGTGCTGTATGCAAAACTGAACGTTTGCATCTGTATTAAGAGATGGACCTGACTCAATGAGTGAGACCAGTCTGCAGTTTTAATGTATATGTGGAGGAAACATCCCTCTGCAGCAAAGAAGTTCAATATTGTTACAAGCATAGATGCTGGAATGGGGGGGTTCCTCAGTACCTCAGAACCCCAGAACCCCCTGTGTCCTTTCTCTCGGTATCCAATTACCATGCATGTACAGTAGGTCTGCAACATAAAGTAAATGGATCACTGTACATATTGCAGGGACATACTCGTATCGGATCGCCTGTGATTTTTTAATACATCTGGGAGAAATTAATTTCTTACTGCTTGAACAGCCATGATAATAAATTCTATTTAGATAGTGTGTGTGGCGCCCCGGGTCATAAGTACAGGGCCGGCAAAAGGGGGGGGGGGGGTCAAAGGGGACACCTGTACCAGGCCCCAAGGATCAGAGGGGCCCCAAGGATCAGCCACCTAGTGCCCGGCAGGGATGTGAGCCGTCTTATCTAAATAGGGCAGCGAGCTGTAGACGATGTGGGCACAGCCTCAGAGTGACAGGAGCCTCTCACACACTGTGTGCGGTGCAAGTGTGCACCTGCTCATTCTGGGCCCAGCTCTATTGCAGGCAGTTATGGGATATGGTAGCAGCTCCACTGCCAGGATTCCCACGCCCTGCGCCAGCCTTTTCTGGTGGAGTGTGTAGTCCGCATGGTACCTGCTGTGTGGTGTGAGGGTCTGGATACTGGGTAGAGCAGCGCAGGTGAGTCTCTCCCCGGGGTAAGAGTGGATTGGTGAGGGGATACAAGGCTTTGGGATGGGATGGGGGAGCTGGGAATTCAGCACGCAGTCATTGGGGAGAGACAGTCTGTGTAGTCTGTGGGAAGAAGGATAGAGGGAGACTGGGGAAGAAGGAGAGATATACATATTTATATACGCGTATAGATAAATAAATAATATATATATTTTTCTCATAGTTTCTTATATAGCGCAGCAAATTTAGTTGCGCTTTAATATATATATTATCTGAGGGGGCCCCAGGGATGTCACTGTACCGGGCCCCACGATTTCTGTTGCCGGCCCTGCATAAGTAACCTGACAAAAGTATTTCATAATCTGGTATTTTTTATTTGTCATATCATTTTGTTTTATAGGAGCTGATTCTGTTATGTAATTCTACTGTGAATGTTTTTGTGGAACACATAAAAGTACAGTCCATTAAACAACATGACACCCAATTTATGTTAATTAAATGTTACGTCTCCACAGTTAAATAAATGTTTTGATGACATTTTAGTATAGGATCTGCTGATTACTCTCGGTAAACTACATGCGCTCTATTAGGGATTTTCCTATTGCTTTGGAATGCTGCATGTAAGTAGGTAATTATTACTATTTCATGCTGTTTTGTAACATGCTGGGGTCATAGTAAGCAAACAAACAGTAAAGTTGATGCAATATTATTTTTCACCAGTGGTGAGATTCAAATAAATTAACAACAGGTTCTATGTCCTAATGACCATTTTAAGTATACCAAAAGATAAACCCAAAGGTATTTTAATAATTCATGCATTTAATACTCAAATAAAAACAATATTGTTACCCTCAGGCCCAGAATATTACATGGCCCATGCAGCTTCTGTTTAGTAAGTGTGTTTACTCACAGTTTAACATAACAGTTACTGTATTATAGCAGAACCAGAGCCGGCCTTAGGCATAGGCAAATTAGGCAATTGCCTAGGGCATTTGGTATGCTTAGGGGCACCAGCAGCTTCTGCTGATTAAAATGATATGCAGCATGCCTATATTCTGTGTGTGACTGCGGCTGTATCTGTATATGAAATGCTACGTTGCAGTGTATTCCTGAAAATCACTGTAAGTTTAGCATTTCGTATGCAGATATAGCTGCAGTTGCACACAGAATATAGGCATGCAACATATCATTTTACTCAGCAGAAGCTGCTTGTGCATCCTAGCCACATAGTAATGCAAATAAGAGGCATTTTCATAAACAGAAAGCGCCCGACGGTAGCAGAGCTGCCTGCTGACTCATGCCAGGCATTTCCTGCAGAACTAGTGGCGGTGCTAGGGGGCACCAGACAAAATCTTGCCTAGGGCATCATATTGGTTAGGGCCGGCTCTGAGCAGAACTTAGGTATGACTAGGTGGTCACAGTCAGTCAGTAAGTCAGTCACCCTCGCACTGATGTGAAGTGATTTCAAGTGATCTTCTTTTCTTATCTCCTCCTTGGCTGACCTAGGAACTATGAAGAGCAGCACTGCTCCTCCACTCAGTCTCTGGTGCAGCACAGAACAGCCAGGACAGGGGCACGCGGCGTGACATCACATCGCGCGCTCTGCGAGGAAGATTATAAGCCTGGGGTGGGTACACAGTCACTCTCACAGTGCAGTGCCAGCAGGGCGGACCGCAACCGTAAGTATTAGCGTTTTGCGGGTCCACGATAAGCAGCAGCACCACCAGTACAGCCCAGGAGTGAATGACCGGGGCGGGCGACAGGCGGCAACATTGACAATAAATAATTTGAATTGGCCCTGGACCATTAATCCAAGGCACCCTTGCAAGTTCCCTGAGGCACCCCAGGGTGCCATGACACACAGGGGTCGATTCAATTCGGCAACTTATGAATAGCGCCGGAAATTAGCTCCCGACGCTATTTAATTCAGCTGCTAGTTACCCGCAATTGTCGGGAATTCTTCTCTCATCCCCGATGGGATGAGAGAAAAAACCCGACAAAAGTGCTGCCTCGCGGCCGGCGCGAGGCTGATTCTGTCGGGAATCAGCCTCGCGCCAGGGAGTTAAGTCGGAGAATGCCCGTTCTCCCGACAATTCAACCTGTTTAGTCGGCGAGAACGGGACATCGCCGACTTAACTGGAGCTGAATTGAATAGCGTCGGGAGCTAATTCCCGGCGCTATTCATAAATTGCCGAATTAAATCGACCCCACAGTTTGAGAACCAACATCTTAACCAACTATCATTTGCCTCATACAAAGTGCAGTGTATGTGACTGATAATCACACCATTCCAGACTTCAAGTCTCCTGCTCTGCAAAACATTGGAGTGGCCGAAGAACCTGGACATAATGTACACATTGGTCTCCTTATACACTGGATAGTGTATGCAGGGCCGGTTCGAATGCCCTTGGCGCCCCGGGCAGGGAATGGGGGCGTGTCTTACTACAGGGGGCGTGGTCAGTCACGCCCCCTGTACAGCAGAAGCGCCGCTTAAATGCTGAGCGGTGCGCGATGACGTCATCGCGCACCGCACAGCAAAAGGTCCTCTCCGCGAAGGGAAACTAGACGCGTAGTGTCTAGTTCCCTTCGCGGAGAGGACCTTTGCTGTGCGGTGCGTGATGACGTCATCGCGCACCGCTCAGTAATGGTCCTCTTTGCGAAGGGAAACTAGACGCTACGCGTCTAGTTCCCTTCACGGGACCAGAGCCGCAGGAGCCGGGGGGACACAGCGGGCAGCGGAGGGCACAGCAGTGGCGGATCTTGCCATGGTGCGGCGCCCTCCGGATGGCGCCAGCGCCCTCCGGAAGGCGGCGCCCCGGGCAAAAGTACTGCTTGCCCGTGGCAAGATCCGCTACTGAGTGTATGTTATACACTGTAATTAAAAATACAGATGGTCTATAGCAGTGTACCCCTAACCATGCATAATCTGCACAGTGTCTTCCAGCATTAAACTACATTGTTAAAATAAAGCTGTCCAATATTTGAGGCCTACATGCAAAAACAGTCTGTATTTGCACCCCGCACATTGCAAAATGGTTTGTTCATGTGCACAGGACAAGTACACAGAAAAAGGCAGAAAAAAAGGCAAAGTACACACCACAGTGTCGCTGACACAATTTGCTGTTTCGGAATTACAAATCGTCTACATTTCTGGGGGGTGGGGGTCAGGCCAGCAACAGAATTCTTGGGGCCCGGTACTCTTGACCCCCGCACCCACACATACCTTCCCTGCCTGTTCCAATACCTGTAACACCTAAGTACCAAATAATAATATTACAGCACAGACTGGGCAGGAGTAGGACACATAAGGGGCAAAGTCACGAGCCATCAGACATTTACTTACGCTTTGGGGAAGATATAATTAGCCATGGGTGTAGTGGTTTAATACCCGAGGCTATTCAATTACTTGCCAATTTCCTTGCGCTGTAAGCCCACAGCTAACGCATGTGCTGTTAACTCATAGCTCCTGGGTTAAGCGCCAAGAGCTTTGGAATTACATTGTGGCTGGTGCTTACTGCATGGAGTAGCTCCAATAATTGAATAGTTCATGGCAGTTCCGTGGCTAATAGAATCTGCCCCTCTGCTTTACATATCCCTAGGGCTGTAACACTGAATACTAAGCAGCAGCCTTCTCTGCCTACTGGATAAAGAGAGAGAAGGAGAGAGAAAGAGGGGAGGGAAAGAGAGGGGAAAGATGGGTGGGAGAGGAATGTTAAGAGAGAGCGAGAGGGAGTGTAGGGAGAGAAGGATGGTGTGGGGAGGAGAGTAGAGAGAGGGGGGGGAGAAGAGAGGAGAGGGGGGAGGAAGAGAGAGAGAGGAGAGGTAGAAGAGAGAGAGAGGGGGAAAAGAGTGACAGAGGGGGGAGAAGAGAGCGAGAGGGGAGGGACAAAAGAGAGATGGGGAGAGAGAGAGGTGCAGAAGGAGAGAGAAAGAGAAGAGAAGAGAAGAGAAGAGAAGAGAAGAGAAGAGAAGAGAAGAGAAGAGAAGAGAAGAGAAGAGAAGAGAAGAGAAGAGAGAAACCAGGTTTGAAATGGCAATTGAAGAAAATAAAAATACACCAGTCAGTGCATACTTCTTATTGTACAGCAGTCTGTGTCCACGGAGCTGCTGTACATGCTGAGGCTGTCTGCAGCGGATGGTGGTGCGTGCTGTTGAGCCACAGCCCAAGTTGTGTGCTAGCTCCCACCCAGCTTGCCTCTTCCTGCTCCTCTTCGGTGGCTTTAGCAGCACTAACTGATGCATGTGCCGCTGCATTACTTAAGTATGCATGCGGTCTGTGCAGGGATAGCAGTGCGGTTATAGAGTGCGTTGTCTGCCCTACTGCCATGAAACAGAGACAGACAGTAAGGATGACGCGGAGCGCTACTGCTGCGCACGCGCATAGGCAGCAGGTGCTTGGTATTGCACCAGCCGGCGCGATCAATACTGTAATTCAAACTCAAGCGGTTGGCACTGGGCTCTTTCTAGCTCGGGGCCCTTCTGAGCACTGCGGCCCAGCACAGGTGTACCCTTTGTACCCCCCTGTTTCCAGGCCTGGTGGGGGTAATTCAATTGTTCCCGATAGCCGGCATTATCAGAGATTTTGTTTCACCTGCACAAATGCAAGCAAAATCCTCATAATTGACCATTTTTTGTGACCGCAAACACAGAAACACATGGATCCGAGAACATTGGGACACTTTTCATGCTGTAAAAATGGGGTGTCATTGAATTACCCAGAAACAAAATTGCATTAAAGTTCCATTTTTACTGTGCAAAAAATTATCAGGAACAATAGAATTCCACTCTATGGGGTACATTTACTAAAATTCGTATTTTTCCGAATGAGGTTAAAGTTCAAACACGAATGACTTTGAAAGTGTAAAATTGCAACTTTTTGAATTTTTTACGACTAATTTACTAAGCTGTCGTATTCTGCATGTTCGTATTTTCCGATGTCGATGTCATTCGTATTTTTTGGCAGTGTTTTACGGGAGTGAATTGTAAAACACTGCCGACATTAACACAATGAATCTCGGCCGAATCTGTGAGATCCGTGCTGGGCTTCATTGTGCACCATTCGTAAAAAATAAAACATTGTTAAAAATCCAAAAAAAAAATGCATGGGGTCCCCCCTCCTAAGCAAAACCAGCCTCGGGCTCTTTGAGCCGGTCCTGGTTGGAAAAATATGCGGGGGGGAAATGACAGGGGTTCCCCCATATTTAATCAACCAGCACCGGGCTCTGCGCCTGGTCATGGTTCCAAAAATACAGGGGACAAAAAGTGTAGGGGTCCCCCGTATTTTTGAAACCAGCACCGGGCTCCACTAGCCAGGTACATAATGCCACAGCCGGGGGACACTTTTATATTGGTCCCTGCGGCCCTGGCATTAAATACCCAACTAGTCACCCCTGGCCGGGATACCCTGGAGGAGTGGGAACCCCTTAAATCAAGGGGTCCCCCCTCCAGCCACCCAAGGGCCAGGGGTGAAGCCCGAGGCTGTCCCCCCCATCCAAGGGCGGCGGATGGGGGGCTGATAGCCTTTTTGTCAAAATGTGAATATTGTTTTTAGTAGCAGTACTACAAGTCCCAGCAAGCCTCCCCCGCAAGCTGGTACTTGGAGAACCACAAGTACCAGCATGCGGAGGAAAACCGGGCCCGCTGGTACCTGTAGTACTACTACTAAAAAAATACCCCAATAAAAACAGGAGACACACACCTTGAAAGTAAAAGTTTATTACATACATCCACACCTCCAAACATACATACTTACCTATGTTCACACGAGGGTCGGTCCTCTTCTCCATGTAGAATCCATGGGGTACCTGTGGGAAAAATTATACTCACATAATCCAGTGTAGATCGGTCCTCTTCTGTTCTTTTTGTAATCCACGTACTTTGCAAAATAAAAAAACGGACACCCGACCACACACTGAAAGGGGCCCCATGTTTTCACATGGGACCCCTTTCCCCGACTGCCAGGAACCCCCCCTGACTCCTGTCTAAGAGGGTTCCTTCAGCCAATCAGGGAGTGCCACATTGTGACACCCTCCTGATTGGCTGTGTGCTCCTGTAGTGTCTGTCAGGCAGCACACGGCAGTGATACAATGTAGCGCCTATGCGCTCCATTGTAACCAATGGTGGGAACTTTGTGGTCAGCGGTGAGGTTACTTTCGGTCTTTCCTCCGCATGCTGGTACTTGTGGTTCTCCAAGTACCAGCTTGCGGGGGAGGCTTGCTGGGACTTGTAGTACTGCTACTAAAAACAATATTCACATTTTGACAAAAAGGCTATCAGCCCCCCATCCGCCGCCCTTGGATGGGGGGGACAGCCTCGGGCTTCACCCCTGGCCCTTGGGTGGCTGGAGGGGGGGGGGGCCTTGATTTAAGGGGTTCCCACTCCTCCAAGGTACCCCGGCCAGGGGTAACTAGTTGGGTATGTAATGCCAGGGCCGCAGGGACCAATATAAAAGTGTCCCCCAGCTGTGGCATTATGTACCTGGCTAGTGGAGCCCGGTGCTGGTTTCAAAAATACGGGGGACCCCTACGCTTTTTGTCCCCCGTATTTTTGGAACCAGGACCAGGCGCAGAGCCCAGTGCTGGTTGATTAAATATGGGGGAACCCCTGTCATTTTTTTACCCATATTTTTTCAACCAGGACCGGCTCAAAGAGCCCGAGGCTGGTTTTGCTTAGGAGGGGGGACCCTACGCATTTTTTTTCAACAAATTTAACACTTTCCCACCCCTTCCCACTGATAAACATGCACGGATCTCATGGATCCGTGCATGCCTATCAGAACACGGTAAAAAAAAGCAGGTCTGTTTTATTTTAGCACTTTTTTACGATTTGTATTTTTTCACGGCAGTGTTTGGCTATTGCCGGCAGTGTTTGTGAATTACACTTTTTAGTAAATTACCGAGTTCTACCAAATAACAGGCGTATTTGACCGATGGTGTATTCATTCGTAATTTTTTTCTTTGAGTTCCAAAAAAATACGAATGCCCTCATCACTGCCGTGATTTGAGTTTAGTTAATTCCCGAGATGACACTTTAAAGAAAAAACACCATCTCGGTCAAAATCGGGAGCTTAGTAAATTTCCCTATCTGTTGGTAAAATCCTAAGGATTTGGAGAAATCTGAATATTTCTAGAAACACAATTTATTTTGCCTACTTTGTAAAATTTAAATGATTCTCAATTGCATGACAATGGTTTCAGTTTGACAGAATTCACTCTTTGTCAAGATGCAGACATTGGGCCTCATTTAGAGTTAGGGGTAAATCCATCTGGAATGTGCAGTTATGCACCTTGGCAAAATCATATTGTGCTGCAGGTGTAGCAGTATTTTACCTGTAGTCAAAAAACAGGATTTTGATACCTACCGGTAAATCCTTTTCTCCTAGTCCGTAGAGGATGCTGGGGTCCACTTCATGACCATGGGTATAGACGGTTCCGCAAGAGCCATGGGCACTCTTGAGACTTTTCAATGGGTGTGAACTGGCTCCTCCCTCTATGCCCCTCCTCCAGACCTCAGTTATAGGAACTGTGCCCAGGGAGACGGACATTTCGAGGAAAGGATTTACTTTAAACTAGTGGTGAGATACATACCAGCTCACACCTCAACCATGCCGCACAACATGGCATTCAACAGAAACACACGCCAACAGGCATGAACCAATTACAGCAACATGCTGAAACTAATATAACACAACTTGTGTAACTCTAATAACAAAACTGCAGGTAAAGTACGCACTGGGACGGGCGCCCAGCATCCTCTACGGACTAGGAGAAAAGGATTTACCGGTAGGTATCAAAATCCTGTTTTCTCATACGTCCTAGTGGATGCTGGGGTCCACTTCATGACCATGGGGTTTATACCAAAGCTCCAGTAAGGGAGGGAGAGTGCGGATGACCCTGCAGCACCGATTGACCGAACTTGAGGTCTTCATCGGCCAAGGTGTCAAACTTGTAGAATTTAGCAAATATGTTTGACCCCGACCAAGTAGCTGCTCGGCAAAGTTGCAATGCCGAGACCCCCCGGGCAGCCGCCCAGGATGACCCCACCTTCCTAGTGGAATGGGCCTTCACCGACGTCGGTAACGGAAATCCAGCTGTAGGATGAGCGTGCTGAATCGTACTTCTGATCCAACGCACAATAGTCTGCTTGGAAGCATGACACCCAATCTTGTTGGGAGCATACAGGACAAAGACTCTGTTTTCCGTATTCGAGCCGTTCTAGCGACATAAATCTTCAAAGCCCTAACCACATCTAGAGACTTTGACTCAGTGAACGTGTCAGTAACTACTGGCACCACAACAGGTTGGTTTATGTGGAAAGATGAAACCACCTTCGGAAGAAAATGTTGACGAGTCCTCAACTCTGCCCTATCTTCATGGGAGATCAGGTAAGGGCTCTTGTGAGACAAGGCCCCCAATTCAGACACCCGCCGCGCGGATGCCAATGCCAAAAGCATCACCACTTTCCAAGTGAGAAACTTCAACTCTATCTCTTGTAGAGGCTCAAACCAATCTGATTGAGGGAACTGCAACACCACGTTAAGGTCCTATGGTGCCACTGGAGGCACAAATGGAGGCTGGATGTGCAGAACCCCTTTCACGAAGGTCTGAACCTCTGGAAGAGAGGCCAATTGTTTTTGGAAGAACACGGACAAGGCCGAAATCTGGACCTTGATTGATCCCAATCGTAGGCCCGCATCCACACCAGCCTGCAGAAAATGGAGAAAACGTCCCAACTCAAACTCTTCCGTAGGAGCCTTCTTGGATTCACCCCAAGACACATATTTTCTCCAAATACGGTGGTAATGTTTCGACGTTACTACTTTCCTGGCCTGAATAAGGGTGGGGATGACTTCCTTGGGAACACCCTTTCGGGCTAGGATCCGGCGCTCAACAGCCATGCTGTCAAACGTAGCCGCGGTAAGTTTTGATACACGCATGGCCCTTGCTGCAGCAGGTCCTCGCGAAGAGAAAGAGGCCGAGGATCTTCTATGAGCAACTCCTGAAGATCTGGATACCAAGCCCTCCTTGGCCAGTCTGGGGCAATGAAGATTGCTCGAACTCTTGTTCTTCTTATGTTCCTAAGCACTTTTGGGATCAGTGGAAGTGGAGGGAAGACATACACCGACCGGAACACCCACTGGGCCACCAGCGCATCCACTGCTATTGCTTGAGGGTCTCTCGACCTGGAACAATATTTCTGAAGCTTCTTGTTGAGACGAGATGCCATCATGTCTACTTGAGGAACTCCCCAAAGACTTGTCACCTCTGTGAAGACCTCTTGGTGTAGGCCCCACTCTCCTGGATGGAGATCGTGTCTGCTGAGGAAGTCTGCTTCCCAGTTGTCTACTCCCGAAGTGAAAATTGCCGACAGAGCCTTTACATGTCTTTCTGTCCAGAGGAGGATCTTTGTCACCTCTGCCATTGCCGCTCTGCTTTTCGTTCCGCCCTGCCTGTTTATGTACGCGACTGCTGTTACATTGTCCGACTGGATTTGCACGGGATGATCTTGAAGAAGATGTACCGCTTGTTGAAGGCCGTTGTAAATGGCTCTCAATTCCAGCACATTTATGTGAAGGCAGGCTTCCTGACTTGACCATTTTCCCTGGAAGCTTTCTCCCTGAGTGAGCGCTCCCCAGCCTCGGAGACTTGCATCCGTGGTTACCAGGAGCCAGTCCTGAATCCCGAACCTGTGTCCCTCTAGTAGGTGAGAACTGTGTAGCCACCACAGGAGCGAAATCCTAGCTTTTGACGACAGGATTATCTTCCGGTGCATATGTAGGTGGGATCCCAACCACTTGTCCAACAGGTCCCACTGGAATACCCCGGCATGGAACCTGCCAAACTGTATGGCCTCATAGGCCGCCACCATCTTCCCCAACAACCGAATGCACTGATGGATCGACACAGTCGATGGTTTCAATATCTGTTTTACCATTTTCTGGATTTCCAGAGCCTTTTCCACCGGAAGAAATACTCTCTGAACTTCTGTGTCCAGAATCATCCCGAGAAAAGACAATCTTGTAGTCGATTCCAACTGTGACTTTGGGTAATTTATGATCCAACCGTGTTGTTGGAGTATTGACAGGGAGAGTGTGATGTTTTGTAACAACTGCTCCGTGGATCTCGCCTTTATCAGGAGATCGTCTAGAGAAGGAATTATATTGACTCCTTTTTGACGCAGGTGAACTATCATCACCGCCATCACCTTGGTGAACACCCTTGGCGCCGTGGAGAGACCGAAAGGTAATGTCTGGAATTGGTAATGGCAATCCTGAACCGCGAATCTCAGATAAGCCTGGTGAGGAGGATAACTGGGAACATGCAGGTAAGCGTCTTTTATGTCTACAGACACCATGTAGTCCCCCTCCTCCAGACTGGAAATCACTGCCCTCAGTGATTCCATTTTGAACTTGAATCGTTTCAAGTAGAGATTCAGATTTTTCAGGTTTAGGATCGGTCTGACCGAGCCGTCCGGCTTTGGAACTACAAAAAGGCTTGAATAAAACCCCTCCCCTTGTTGTGACAAAGGTACCAGGACTATGACCTGATCCTGACATAATTTTTGGATTGCTGCTGTTACCGCTTCCCTTTCTGGAAGAGAAGCTAGCATGGTCGATTTGAAAAATCGGCATGGGGGAACGTCTTGAAACTCCAGCTTGTATCCCTGGGACACTATTTGCAGGGCCGGCGCTACCATTAGGCAGCTTTAGGCAGCTGCCTATGGGCGCTGGCCACTGGAGGGCGGCATGCTCCAATTAAATATATTTTACAAAAAAAAAAAATATTTTGATAAGTAAGCCCAGACCAGGGGCGGCCGCGGCGAGGGTCTAGCCTGCCACAGCCGTCAGTCACCTCACCGGCGCCAGTGTATTGATTTCCCTACTCCATGTCTCTAATAGAAATAGACGGAGCTGCGCGTATGAGAGAGCAGGTCAGGAGATGGGCGCCGCCCACACTGACAGCCTAACACGCATCCTAGGCGCCATCAGCACGAACATGCCGTGCGCTTGTGCGGCGCCCGTCTCCTGACCTGCTCTCTCATACGCGCAGCTCCGTCTATTTCTGTTAGAGACATGGAGCAGGGAAATCAACACACTGGCGTAGGTGAGGTGACTGACGGCTGTGGCAGGCTAGACCCTCGCCGCGGCCGCCCCTGGTCTGGGCTTACTTATCAAAATATTTTTTTTTTTGTAAAATATATTTAATTGGAGCATCTGAAAGGCAAGAGAAGTCTCCCTATCCCCTCCCTGCCGCCCCGCGCCTCCCTATCCCCTCCCTCCCTGCCGCCCCGCGTCTCCCTATCCTCTCCCTCCCACCTCACGTCTCACTATCCCCTCACTGCCGCCCCACGTCTCGCTATCCCCTCCCTCCCCGCCACCCCGTGCCTCCCTATCCCCTCCCTCCCTGCCGCCCCGCGTCTCCCCATCCTCTCCCTCCCACCCCGCGTCTCACTATCCCCTCACTGCCGCCCCGCGTCTCGCTAACCCCTCCCTCCCCGCCGCCCCGCGCCTCCCTATCCCCTCCCTCCCTGCCGCCCCGCGTCTCCCTATCCTCTCCCTCCCACCCCGCGTCTCACTATTTCCTCACTGCCGCCCCGCGTCTCGCTATCCCCTCCCTCCCCGCCGCCCCGCGCCTCCCTATCCCCTCCCTCCCTGCCGCCCAGCGTCTCCCTATCCTCTCCCTCCCACCCCGCGTCTCACTATCCCCTCACTGCCGCCCCGCGTCTCGCTATCCCCTCCCTCCCCGCCGCCCGGCGCCTCCCTATCCCCTCCCTCCCTGCGCCTCCCTATCCCCTCCCTCCCTGCCGCCCCGCGTTTCCCTATCCCCTCCCTCCCACCCCGTGTCTCACTATCCCCTCACTGCCGCCCCGCGTCTCGCTATCCCCTCCCGCCCCGCGCCTCCCTATCCCCTCCCTCCCTGCCGCCCCGCGCCTCCCTATCCCCTCCCTCCCTGCCACCCGGCGTCTCCCTATCCCCTCCCTCGCACCCCGCGTCTCACTATCCCCTCCCTGCCGCTCCGCGTCTCGCTATCCCCTCCCTCCCTGCCGCCCCGCGCCTCCCTATCTCCTCCCTCCCACCCCGCATCTCCCTATCCCATCCCTTCCACCCCGCGTCTCCCTATCCCCTCCCTCCCACCCCACGTCTCCCTATCCCCTCCCTCCCTGCCGCCCCGCGTCTCCCTATCCCCTCCCTCCCACCCCACGTCTCCCTATCCCCTCCCTCCCTGCCGCTCCGCGCCTCACGATGTTGGAGTTGCCTACAGCATCGGCAGCTCCGGAGACAACAGGCAGCGCTGTTACCTCTATTTCCGTGCCCTCAGCATCTCCGGCAGCATCTGCTTCCTCCGGGACTGAGGAACCAGGACCACTAAGGCGAGGGGTGGGGGGAGTTGTGCTTGGTGTCAAGTGTCTGGGCAGCTCACCCCCAGATCACTTGGACTGCAGCTCCCCCCCTTGTGATCTGGGGGCGAGCTGCAGTCCAAGTGATCTGGGGGTGAGCTGCAGTCCAAGTGATCTGGGGGTGAGCTGCAGTCCAAGTGATCTGGGCAAGATCACTTGGACTCCAGCTCACCCCCAGATCACTTGGACGCAGGGACAGGGAAAAATAAATAAAATAAATGTAAAAAAATGATATATTTATATCACAGCTGCCCGCCTCCCACCGCTGACCAGCGCTCACTTCTGCACGCTGCACCGCCATTGAAAGCTGACCACCGCAGACCACAACTGGCGGTGGTCAGAGGGACATCAACGCCTCAGCGAAGAAGGACAGCTTAGTACCGCCGCATCCCCCGCAGACCATGGGCTCATCCGCCATCGACAACCACAGTCCCTTCCGCACCTCCGCTGCACATATCAGGTAATGTTACCCTATGTCCCTGCTGTTACGCTCTCAGTCCCTGCTGTCACTCTCTCAGTCCCTGCTGTCACTCTCTCAGTCCTTGCTGTCACTCTCTCTCCCTGTCCCTGATTTGTGGGTCATACCGTTTGCTATAATGTGAATTTCGGCTCATACCATGTGCTATAATGTGAATTTCGGCTCATACTATGTGGTAAAATCAGAATTTTGGCTCATACCGTATGCTGTAATGTGAATTTCGGGTCATACCGTGTGCTATAATGTGAATTTCGGCTCATACAGTGTGGTAAAATCTGAAATTTTGGGTCATAGCGTGTTCTGTAACGTGAATTTCGGCTCATACCGTGTGCTGTAATGTGAATTTCGGCTCATACTGTGTAGTAAAATATGAATGTTGGCTCATACTGTGTGCTGTAATGTGAATTTCGGCTCATACTGTGTGCTGTAATGTGAATTTCGGCTCATACCGTGTGCTGTAATGTGAATTTCGGCTCATACCGTGTGCTGTAATGTGAATTTCGGCTCATACTGTGTGCTGTAATGTGAATTTCGGCTCATACGGTGTGCTGTAATGTGAATTTCGGCTCATTCTGTGTGGTAAAATATGAATTTCGGATCATACCATGTGCTGTAGTGTGAATTTTGGCTCATACCATGTGCTGTAGTGTGAATATCGGCTCATTCCGTATGCTGTAATGTGAATTTCTAGATAGTATAAGAATTTCTAGATAGTATAAGGGGTCCTAATACACTGAAGGACACGCCCCCATTTGAGTGGCCACACCCCCTCTTCCGGAGGCGCGCGCATAATTGCAACCTTCACTTTTCCATACCCCCACTTCAAAATGTCCACTTCGACCACTGTATATGTATGTGTGTGTGTGTATATGTATATATATATATATATATTATATATAAAATCTCAGTGCCTCCCCAGCCAATGACCTCACCGCACGTCACTGCCACAAAGTTCTAGTTACAACCCTGGTGCCTATCTATAATACTGTATAAAACTACAGACTGTGGTATTATACTATATATGGATGTGGGGCTGGATGCTTTTTAACTTGTGTGCATTTAATATAATATTTGTCAGGTTATCTTTTGCTGTTATTTGGCTGCTTCAGGAGGATCAACATACTGTTAACACAGCCTCTAGATAACGTGATCACTCCACTGTCCAAGCAACAGGGGAAGGGGAGGGCCGGGAGGACGGGAGGACGGGGGGGGGGGGGGGGGGGGTGTAGGCAGAAATTTTGCCTAGGGTGCCGAGAAACCTTGCACCAGCCCTGACTATTTGCAACACCCAGGGATCCAGGCCAGACAGAATACAACCTTGGCTGAACAGTTTGAGATGTGCCCCCACCCGAGCGGCCTCCCTCAAAGGAGCCCCAGCGTCATGCTGAAGATTTGGCAGAAGTAGGGGTAGACTTCTGCTCCTGGGAACCTGAAGCTGCTGTGGACTTCTTTCCCTTTCTCCTTCCCCTACTCGCAAAGAAGGGGGAACCTCTCGCTTTTTTGTATTTATTGGGCCGAAAGGACTGCATGTGCGGTGATATGTCTTTTTTGCCGGTGCAGGCGCAGAGGGCAAAAATGTTGACTTACCTGCGGTAGGCGCCGAGACTAACACATCCAGTCCATCGCCAAATAAGGCCTCACCTTTATATGGGAGAGCCTCCATATTTCTTTTGGAATCTGCATCCGCGTTCCACTGGCGAATCCACAACGCCCGCTGAGCCGATACTGCCATGGTAGCGGCTTGTGAACTCAAGAGTCCAATATCTTTCATCGCTTCTAGCATGTATGCGGCAGCGTCTTTGATATTCCCTAACTTAAGGAGTATCTCATCTTTATCAATCGTGTCAATTTCTGATAACACGCTTTCTGAACATTTTTCAATAGCCCGACTCACCCACGCGCAAGCAATTGTGGGCCTGAGCAGCGTACCACCGGCAACATAAATGGATTTCAATGTAGTTTCCATCTTTCGGTCTGCTGGCTCTTTTAGTGAAGCCGTGCCAAATGCAGGGAGAATTACCTTCTTCGTCAACCTGGACAGTGCACTGTCTAACACAGGGGGTGACTCCCATTTTTTCCTGTCCTCCACCAGGAAAGGATAAGCTATCTGAATTCTCTTGGGAATACGAAATTTATTTTCGGGATTCACCCACGTCCCTTCACAGAGTGTATTAAGCTCGTGGGAAGGAGGGAAAGTGACCTTAGATTTCTTTTATTTATAGCAATAAGCCTTCTCCTGTGGTACAAGAGTGGCTTCTGTGACTTCCAGAACTTCCCTTATTGCCACAATCATATACTGTATATTTTTTTCCAATTTATGATCTATTTCTCTGGAGTCACTATCGTCGACACAAGAATCAGTGTCCGTGTCGGTATCAGTATTCACAATATTCGCAAATGGTCTCTTATGTGACCCAGAGGGGTCGCCTGCGGATGGAAGAACAGAGCCCTGAAAAATCACATCCTCCACAGATTTTCTCCAACACTCAGCATGAGATTCAGACTTATCTAATCTCCTATTGATATGATGCATACTATCACGTATTTCTTTCACCCATGCAGGCTCTTGGTGTGCCGGCAGCGCCACCACATTACACTTCTTTGTCCCTAAAATGTTTTCCGAGGAGGAGGAACTCCCTGCCTCTGACATGTCTTACACACGTGTACAACACACACACAGACACACTGGGACTTATAGGGGACAGACCCACAGTAAAATCTGTCAGAGGGACACAGTTTAGGAGCAGCCAGTTCACAACCCCAGCGCCAGTATCTAATGCCTGTGAACACAGAATGCCCACTGACATGCAGCACTTTTTACACAGTAAAAACACACTTGTAAAGCACCAAATTCGCTTGTGCTCCCCCCTGTTTTGCACCCTGATACTTGTAGTCAGAAGTGAAGGAGGACCAGCGATGTCTCTGCAGCCTGAGGAGAGAGAACATGGCACTGAGCAGTGTGCTGGCTGCCTGAGGAAGAAGCTCCACCCTTTTTACCTCAGCAACTTTTCATAATATTTATACTGGCGGGGGCAGGGCTGTGCCTGGGCATCTTATGCCCCCTTTTTGCCAGTTTATAGAGGTGTTTTTGCTGCCCAGGGCGCCCCCCGTGCCCTGCACCCTGCAGTGCCTGTGTGTGTGGGCAGCAAAGGCGCGCTGCACTCCCGCCAGCCGCCCTGTACCTCAGCCGTCACTTTTCTTGATAGAAGATCTGTCTTCTTCTTCTCACCTGTCTTCTGACTTCTGGCTCTGTGAGGGGGGTGACGGCGTGCTGTGGGAGTGAGCATCTAGGCACGGCTAGTGTTCAGTTCCCTTCAGGAGCTAATGGTGTCCTGTCAGCCAGAAGCAGAGCCATGAAACTCTTTAGGAAGTTGGTTCCTACTTCTGCCCCCTCAATCCCACGAAGCAGGGAGACTATTGCCAGCAGTTCTCCCTGAAAATAAAAAACCTAACATAAGTCTTTTCAGAGAAACTCAGTAGAGCTCCTCTGGAGTGCATCCAGTCTGCCTGGGCACATTTCTAAAACTGAGGTCTGGAGGAGGGGCATAGAGGGAGGAGCCAGTTCACACCCATTGAAAAGTCTTACGAGTGCCCATGGCTCCTGCGGAACCGTCTGTACCCATGCTCATGAAGTGGACCCCAGCATCCTCTAGGACGTATGAGAAATAATAATAATCATCATCTTTGGGGACTGAAAGATGTCAGTTACCAATCTCCAGCAAATTTTGTTGCGTTTTAATATATATATTATCTGAGGGGGCCCCAGGGATGTCACTGTACCGGGCCCCACGATTTCTGTTGCCGACCCTGCATAAGTAACATGACAAAAGTATTTCAGAATCTGGTATTTTTTATTTGTCATATCATTTTGTTTTATAGGAGCTGATTCTGTTATGTAATTCTACTGTGAATGTTTTTGTGGAACACGTAAAAGTACAGTCCATTAAACAACATGACACCCAATTTATGTTAATTAAATGTTACGTCTCCACAGTTAAATAAATGTTTTGATGACATTT
This sequence comes from Pseudophryne corroboree, assembly GCF_028390025.1. Lineage (NCBI taxonomy): Eukaryota > Metazoa > Chordata > Amphibia > Anura > Myobatrachidae > Pseudophryne > Pseudophryne corroboree. The sequence continues at coordinate 429,421,268 of NC_086449.1, read as the reverse complement.
TAGTATAGGATCTGCTGATTACTCTCGGTAAACTACATGCGCTCTATTAGGGATTTTCCTATTGCTTTGGAATGCTGCATGTAAGTAGGTAATTATTACTATTTCATGCTGTTTTCTAACATGCTGGGGTCATAGTAAGCAAACAAACAGTAAAGTTGATGCAATATTATTTTTCACCAGTGGTGGGATTCAAATAAATTAACAACAGGTTCTATGTCCTAATGACCATTTTAAGTATACCAAAAGATTAACCCAAAGGTAGTTTAATAATTCATGCATTTAATACTCAAATAAAAACAATATTGTTACCCTCAGGCCCAGAATATTACATGGCCCATGCAGCTTCTGTTTAGTAAGTGTGTTTACTCACAGTTTAACATAACAGTTACTGTATTATAGCAGAACTTAGGTATGACTAGGTGGTCACAGTCAGTCAGTAAGTCAGTCACCCTCGCACTGATGTGAAGTGATTTCAAGTGATCTTCTTTTCTTATCTCCTCCTTGGCTGACCTAGGAACTATGAAGAGCAGCACTGCTCCTCCACTCAGTCTCTGGTGCAGTACAGAACAGCCAGGACAGGGGCACGCGGCGTGACATCACATCGCGCGCTCTGCGAGGAAGATTATAAGCCTGGGGTGGGGACACAGTTACTCTCACAGTGCAGTGCCAGCAGGGCGGACCGCAACCGTAAGTATTAGCGTTTTGCGGGTCCACGATAAGCAGCAGCACCACCAGTACAGCCCAGGAGTGAATGACCAGGGCGGGCGACAGGCGGCAATGACCGGGGCAGCAGGCGGCGTTGTGGGAGGTGGCAGGGTGAGGTCCGTGCGCCGCGTGCGCGTGACGTCATGTCATCAGCACCCGTTGTGCGCCCCCAGGATTATGCACTCCAGGCTGCAGCCCTGTGATCAGGCACTGTGTGAGGGCGGTGCTCATTAGCAAACGGTTCTCAGAACCATACCTAATATTAGGTATTGGTTCTGCGGAACTGGTGCGAACCGGCTGTTTTTCACATGTGTAAATAATATAATTTTTTCAAGCAAATAATTATCATCTAATATTATTCAGTAGTTACTTGTGTAATGTTAAACATGCTATGCAATCAAGAACTTAGAACTTGTAGTTACAATTAAGTCACACCTAGGACCAAATGTAATAGAGTGAGAGTTTCAGAAAGTGAGAGATTTGGTAAGGTTTTTCAGGTTTTTTTTTTAAAGTGGCAATCATTTATATAGCAAAACCAGGTTGATCTTTCTGTGTAAATGATTGCCTGCAAAACCTTACCAAATCTCTCACTTTTTGAAATTCTCACTCTATTACATTTGGCCACTAATGTTTGGCAGTTATGAATACATTTTTATGGTCAGTGTAGGCTTGCCTCCACAAATCAGAAACAAATGATCTTGAATAAGGTGAAATAATCACATGACTTTCTGGGGCACAGGTCCTGAAGTAAAAATAAATAAAATAATATTAATAATCATCTATTAAAAGAACTGAACATTTATAATATGCTATCACTAAATGTAATTCAGTTGGTCCATTAGTAATGATAGTAAACAAGAGTTTACAATTAACCCACACCTATGAGTTTCTTAAAATCTATGTTACATGAGTTAGTAATGAGAATGGACCCTGGAAGCGATTAAATAAGAGCTGGACACAGGGGCGTTTTAACAGAGGAGGGGGCCCATGTGTCGACTCCGGGTGGGTCCCCTCCTCTTCATGGCGCAGTAGACTCTGGTATTGTGCCAAAGTATACTGCACATGCGCAGGTCTCTGGAAACATGGTGCCAGCCATGTTCCGGAGACTAAATTCCTACTGCGCATGTGTGGCGGCCATTTTTCTGGTTATTTTTGACCATAGCTGCAGTTCCGACGCGGGACTCCGGGGTGGTAAATAATAAAACATAGGTGCAATGTGTGAGCCCCCTGGACCCAGGGCCCCATGTGGACTTTGCACACTGCACACATTATAGAAACACCAATGGATTGACAAGAGGACACCATCTTGGGCACTGGTACACAGAGAGACTGCAACTACTGTATACAAGGGTATATTTACAAAGCGGCAACATTGACAATAAATAATTTGAATTGGCCCTGGACCATTAATCCAAGGCACCCTTGCAAGTTCCCTGAGGCACCCCAGGGTGCCATGGCACACAGTTTGAGAACCAACATCTTAACCAACTATCATTTGCCTCATACAAAGTGCAGTGTATGTGACTGATAATCACACCATTCCAGACTTCAAGTCTCCTGCTCTGCAAAACATTGGAGTGGCCGAAGAACCTGGACATAATGTACACATTGATCTCCTTATACACTGGATAGTGTATGTTATACACTGTAATTAAAAATACAGATGGTCTATAGCAGTGTACCCCTAACCATGCATAATCTGCACAGTGTCTTCCAGCATTAAACTACATTGTTAAAATAAAGCTGTCCAATATTTGAGGCCTACATGCAAAAACAGTCTGTATTTGCACCCCGCACATTGCAAAATGGTTTGTTCATGTGCACAGGACAAGTACACAGAAAAAAGCAGAAAAAAAGGCAAAGTACACACCACAGTGTCGCTGACACGATTTGCTGTTTCGGAATTACAAATCGTCTACATTTCTGGGGGGTGGGGGTCAGGCCAGCAACAGAATTCTTGGGGCCCGGTACTCTTGACCCCCACACCCACACATACCTTCCCTGCCTGTTCCAATACCTGTAACACCTAAGTACCAAATAATAATATTACAGCACAGACTGGGCAGGAGTAGGACAAATAAGGGGCAAAGTCACGAGCCATCAGACATTTACTTACGCTTTGGGGAAGATATAATTAGCCATGGGTGTAGTGGTTTAATGCCCGAGGCTATTCAATTACTTGCCAATTTCCATGCGCTGTAAGCCCACAGCTAACGCATGTGCTGTTAACTCATAGTTCCTGGGTTAAGCGCCAAGAGCTTTGGAATTACATTGTGGCTCGAGCTTACTGCATGGGGTAGCTCCAATAATTGAATAGTTCATGGCAGTTCCGTGGCTAATAGAATCTGCCCCTCTGCTTTACATATCCCTAGGGCTGTAACACTGAATACTAAGCAGCAGCCTTCTCTGCCTACTGGATAAAGAGAGAGAAGGAGAGAGAAAGAGGGGAGGGAAAGAGAGGGGAAAGATGGGTGGGAGAGGAATGTTAAGAGAGAGCGAGAGGGAGTGTAGGGAGAGAAGGATGGTGTGGGGAGGAGAGTAGAGAGAGGGGGGGGGGGAAGAGAGGAGAGGGGGAGGAAGAGAGAAAGAGAGGAGAGGTAGAAAGAGAGAGGGGGAAAAGAGAGACAGAGGGGGGAGAAGAGAGCGAGAGGGGAGGGACAAAAGAGAGATGGGGAGAGAGAGAGGTGCAGAAGGAGAGAGAAAGAGAAGAGAAGAGAAGAGAAGAGAAGAGAAGAGAAGAGAAAAGAAGAGAAGAGAAGAGAAGAGAAGAGAGAAACCAGGTTTGAAATGGCAATTGAAGAAAATAAAAATACACCAGTCAGTGCATACTTCTTATTGTACAGCAGTCTGTGTCCACGGAGCTGCTGTACATGCTGAGGCTGTCTGCAGCGGATGGTGGTGCGTGCTGTTGAGCCACAGCCCAAGTTGTGTGCTAGCTCCCACCCAGCTTGCCTCTTCCTGCTCCTCTTCGGTGGCTTTAGCAGCACTAACTGATGCATGTGCCGCTGCATTACTTAAGTATGCATGCGGTCTGTGCAGGGATAGCAGTGCGGTTATAGAGTGCGTTGTCTGCCCTACTGCCATGAAACAGAGACGGACAGTAAGGATGACGCGGAGCGCTACTGCTGCGCACGCGCATAGGCAGCAGGTGCTTGGTATTGCACCAGCCGGCGCGATCAATACTGTAATTCAAACTCAAGCGGTTGGCACTGGGCTCTTTCTAGCTCGGGGCCCTTCTGAGCACTGCGGCCCAGCACAGGTGTACCCTTTGTACCCCCCTGTTTCCAGGCCTGGTGGGGGTAATTCAATTGTTCCCGATAGCCGGCATTATCAGAGATTTTGTTTCACCTGCACAAATGCAAGCAAAATCCTCATAATTGACCATTTTTTTGCGACCGCAAACACAGAAACACATGGATCCGAGAACATTGGGACACTTTTCATGCTGTAAAAATGGGGTGTCATTGAATTACCCAGAAACATAATTGCATTAAAGTTCCATTTTTACTGTGCAAAAATTATCAGGAACAATTGAATTCCACTCTATGTTGGTAAAATCCTAAGGATTTGGAGAAATCTGAATATTTCTAGAAACACAATTTATTTTGCCTACTTTGTAAAATTTCAATGATTCTCAATTGCATGACAATGGTTTCAGTTTGACAGAATTCACTCTTTGTCAAGATGCAGACATTGGGCCTCATTTAGAGTTAGGGGTAAATCCATCTGGAATGTGCAGTTATGCACCTTGGCAAAATCATATTGTGCTGCAGGTGTAGCAGTATTTTACCTGTAGTCAAAAAACAGGATTTTGATACCTACCGGTAAATCCTTTTCTCCTAGTCCGTAGAGGATGCTGGGGTCCACTTCATGACCATGGGTATAGACGGTTCCGCAAGAGCCATGGGCACTCTTAAGACTTTTCAATGGGTGTGAACTGGCTCCTCCCTCTATGCCCCTCCTCCAGACCTCTGTTATAGGAACTGTGCCCAGGGAGACGGACATTTCGAGGAAAGGATTTACTTTAAACTAGTGGTGAGATACATACCAGCTCACACCTCAACCATGCCGCACAACATGGCATTCAACAGAAACACACGCCAACAGGCATGAACCAATTACAGCAACATGCTGAAACTAATATAACACAACTTGTGTAACTCTAATAACAAAACTGCAGGTAAAGTACGCACTGGGACGGGCGCCCAGCATCCTCTACGGACTAGGAGAAAAGGATTTACCGGTAGGTATCAAAATCCTGTTTTCTCATACGTCCTAGTGGATGCTGGGGTCCACTTCATGACCATGGGGTTTATACCAAAGCTCCAGTACGGGCGGGAGAGTGCAGATGACCCTGCAGCACCGATTGACCGAACTTGAGGTCTTCATCGGCCAAGGTGTCAAACTTGTAGAATTTAGCAAATATGTTTGACCCCAACCAAGTAGCTGCTCGGCAAAGTTGCAATGCCGAGACCCCCCGGGCCCTATCTTCATGGGAGATCAGGTAAGGGCTCGTGTGAGACAAGGCCCCCAATTCAGACACCCGCCGCGCGGATGCCAATGCCAAAAGCATCACCACTTTCCAAGTGAGAAACTTCAACTCTATCTCTTGTAGAGGCTCAAACCAATCTGATTGAGGGAACTGCAACACCACGTTAAGGTCCCATGGTGCCACTGGAGGCACAAATGGAGGCTGGATGTGCAGAACCCCTTTCACGAAGGTCTGAACCTCTGGAAGAGAGGCCAATTGTTTTTGGAAGTACACTGACAAGGCCGAAATCTGGACCTTGATTGATCCCAATCGTAGGCCCGCCTCCACACCAGCCTGCAGAAAATGGAGAAAACGTCCCAACTCAAACTCTTCCATAAGAGCCTTCTTGGATTCACCCCAAGACACATATTTTCTCCAAATACGGTGGTAATGTTTCGATGTTACTCCTTTCCTGGCCTGAATAAGGGTGGGGATGACTTCCTTGGGAACACCCTTTCGGGCTAGGATCCGGCGCTCAACAGCCATGCTGTCAAATGTAGCCGCGGTAAGTTTTGATACACGCACGGCCCTTGCTGCAGCAGGTCCTCGCGAAGAGGAAGAGGCCGAGGATCTTCTATGAGCAACTCCTGAAGATCTGGATACCAAGCCCTCCTTGGCCAGTCTGGGGCAATGAAGATTGCTCGAACTCTTGTTCTTCTTATGTTCCTGAGCACTTTTGGGATCAGTGGAAGTGGAGGGAAGACATACACTGACCGGAACACCCACTGGGCCACCAGCGCATCCACTGCTATTGCTTGAGGGTCTCTCGACCTGGAACAATATTTCTGAAGCTTCTTGTTGAGACGAGATGCCATCATGTCTATTTGAGGAACTCCCCAAATACTTGTCACCTCTGTGAAGACCTCTTGGTGTAGGCCCCACTCTCCTGGATGGAGATCGTGTCTGCTGAGGAAGTCTGCTTCCCAGTTGTCTACTCCCGAAGTGAAAATTGCCGACAGAGCCTTTACATGTCTTTCTGTCCAGAGGAGGATCTTCGTCACCTCTGCCATTGCCACTCTGCTTTTCGTTCCACCCTGCCTGTTTATGTACGCGACTGCTGTTACATTGTCCGACTGGATCTGCACGGGATGATCTTGAAGAAGATGTACCGCTTGTTGAAGGCCGTTGTAAATGGCTCTCAATTCCAGCACATTTATGTGAAGGCAGGCTTCCTGACTTAACCATTTTCCCTGGAAGCTTTCTCCCTGAGTGACAGCTCCCCAGCCTCGGAGACTTGCATCCGTGGTTACCAGGAGCCAGTCCTGAAACCCGAACCTGTGTCCCTCTAGTAGGTGAGAACTGTGTAGCCACCACAGGAGCGAAATCCTGGCTTTTGACGACAGGATTATCTTCCGGTGCATGTGTAGGTGGGATCCCGACCACTTGTCCAACAGGTCCCACTGGAATACCCTGGCATGGAACCTGCCAAACTGTATGGCCTCGTAGGCCGCCACCATCTTCCCCAACAACCGAATGCACTGATGGATCGACACACTTGATGGTTTCAATATTTGTTTTACCATTTTCTGGATTTTCAGAGCCTTTTCCACCGGAAGAAATACTCTCTGAACTTCTGTGTCCAGAATCATCCCGAGAAAAGACAATCTTGTAGTCAATTCCAACTGTGACTTTGGATAATTTATGATCCAACCGTGTTGTTGGAGTATTGACAGGGAGAGTGTGATGTTTTGTAACAACTGCTCCCTGGATCTCGCCTTTATCAGGAGATCGTCTAGATAAGAAATTATATTGACTCCTTTTTGACGCAGGAGAACCATCATCTCCGCCATCACCTTGGTGAACACCCTTGGCGCCGTGGAGAGACCGAAAGGTAATGTCTGGAATTGGTAATGGCAATCCTGAACCGCGAATCTCAGATAAGCCTGGTGAGGAGGATAAATGGGAACATGCAGGTAAGCATCTTTTATGTCTACAGACACCATGTAGTCCCCCTCCTCCAGACTGGAAATCACTGCCCTCAGTGATTCCATTTTGAACTTGAATCGTTTCAAGTAGAGATTCAGATTTTTCAGGTTTAGGTTCGGTCTGACCGAGCCGTCCGGCTTTGGTACTACAAAAAGGCTTGAATAAAACCCCTCCCCTTGTTGTGACAAAGGTACCAGGACTATGACCTGATCCTGACATAATTTTTGGATTGCTGCTGTTACCGCTTCCCTTTCTGGAAGAGAAGCTAGCTTGGTCGATTTGAAAAATCGGCATGGGGAAACGTCTTGAAACTCCAGCTTGTATCCCTGGGACACTATTTGCAACACCCAGGGATCCAGGCCAGACAGAATATAACCTTGGCTGAACAGTTTGAGATGTGCCCCCACCCGAGCGGCCTCCCGCAAAGGAGCCCCAGCGTCATGCTGAAGATTTGGCAGAAGTAGGGGTAGACTTCTGCTCCTGGGAACCTGAAGCTGCTGTGGACTTCTTTCCCTTTCTCCTTCCCCTACCCGCAAAGAAGGGGGAACCTCTCGCTTTTTTGTATTTATTGGGCCGAAAGGACTGCATGTGCGGTGATATGTCTTTTTTGCCGGTGCAGGCGCAGAGGGCAAAAATGTTGACTTACCTGCGGTAGGCGCCGAGACTAACACATCCAGTCCATCGCTAAATAAGGCCTCACTTTTATATGGGAGAGCCTCCATATTTCTTTTGGAATCTGCATCCGCGTTCCACTGGCGAATCCACAACGACCGCCGAGCCGATACTGCCATGGTAGCGGCTTGTGAACTCAAGAGTCCAATATCTTTCATCGCTTCTAGCATGTATGCGGCAGCATCTTTGATATTCCCTAACTTAAGGAGTATCTCATCTTTATCAATTGTGTCAATTTCTGATAACACGCTTTCTGAACATTTTTCAATAGCGCGACTCACCCACGCGCAAGCAATTGTGGGCCTGAGCAGCCTACCACTGGATTTCAATGTAGTTTCCATCTTTCGGTCTGCCGGCTCTTTTAGTGAAGCCGTGCCAGATGCAGGGAGAATTTCCTTCTTTGTCAACCTGGACAGTGCACTGTCTAACACAGGGGGTGACTCCCATTTTTTCCTGTCCTCCACCAGGAAAGGATAAGCTATCTGAATTCTCTTGGGAATACAAAATTTATTTTCGGGATTCACCCACATCCCTTCAAAGAGTGTATTAAGCTCGTGGGAAGGAGGGAAAGTGACCTTAGATTTCTTTTCTTTATAGCAATAAGCCTTCTCCTGAGGTACAGGAGTGGCTTCCGTGACTTCCAGAACTTCCCTTATTGCCACAATCATATATTGTATATTTTTTGCCAATTTATGATCTATTTCTCTGGAGTCACTATCGTCGACACAAGAATCAGTGTCCGTGTCGGTATCAGTATTCACAATATTCGCAAATGGTCTCTTATGTAACCCAGAGGGGTCGCCTGCGGATGGAAGAACAGAGCCCTGAAAAATCACATCCTCCACAGATTTTCTCCAACACTCAGCATAAGATTCAGACTTATCTAATCTCCTATTGATATGATGCATACTATCACGTATTTCTTTCACCCATGCAGGCTCTTGGTGTGCCGGCAGCGCCACCACATTACACTTCTGTGTCCCTAAAATGTTTTCCTCCGGGGAGGAACTCCCTGCCTCTGACATGTCTTACACACGTGTACAACACACACACAGACACACTGGGACTTATAGGGGACAGACCCACAGTAAAATCTGTCAGAGGGACACAGTTTAGGAGCAGCCAGTTCACAACCCCAGCGCCAGTATCTAATGCCTGTGAACACAGAATGCCCACTGACATGCAGCGCTTTTTACACAGTAAAAACACACTTGTAAAGCACCAAATCCGTTTGTGCTTCCCCCCTGTTTTGCACCCTGATACTTGTAGTCAGAAGTGAAGGAGGACCAGCGATTTCTCTGCAGCCTGAGGAGAGAGAACATGGCACTGAGCAGTGTGCTGGCTGCCTGAGGAAGAAGCTCCACCCTTTTTACCTCAGAAACTTTTCATAATATTTATACTGGCGGGGGTAGGGCTGTGCCTGGGCATCTTATGCCCCCTTTTTGCCAGTTTATAGAGGTGTTTTTGCTGCCCAGGGCGCCCCGCCGTGCCCTGCACCCTGCAGTGCCTGTGTGTGTGGGCAGCAATGGCGCGCTGCGCTTCCGCCAGCCGCCCTGTACCTCAGCCGTCAATTTTCTTGATAGAAGATCTGTCTTCTTCTACTCACCTGTCTTCTGACTTCTGGCTCTGTGAGGGGGGTGACGGCATACTGTGGGAGTGAGCATCTAGGCACGGCTAGTGTTCAGTTCCCTTCAGGAGCTAATGGTGTCCTGTCAGCCAGAAGCAGAGCCATGAAACTCTTTAGGAAGTTGGTTCCTACTTCTGCCCCCTCAATCCCACGAAGCAGGGAGACTGTTGCCAGCAGTTCTCCCTGAAAATAAAAAGCCTAACATAAGTCTTTTCAGAGAAACTCAGTAGATCTCCTCTGGAGTGCATCCAGTCTGCCTGGGCACATTTCTAAAACTGAGGTCTGGAGGAGGGGCATAGAGGGAGGAGCCAGTTCACACCCATTGAAAAGTCTTACGAGTGCCCATGGCTCCTGCGGAACCATCTATACCCATGGTCATGAAGTGGACTCCAGCATCCTCTAGGACGTATGAGAAATAATAATAATAATCATCATAATAATAATAATAATAGTAATAATAATAATAATAGTATGTACACCCCTACGATTGAAAAACTATTTTCCCAGGTACAAGTTTGTACCCTTTGGGGCTGTTGTAGACATAGCTTGCATCAATGGAAAATATATAATTTGTATAAAAAGTAGTTGCAGTTACTTAAAATGTCTGTCAGCTTCTATAGTAAGGAAATTGTGTACATTTGTGTAAAGTACAATGAAATAGTGTGTGTACGCTAAAGGTGTATAACTTGCTATAAGCGTATAATTTGGAAGAGACAATAGACTTCATGGTCCATGTGATGATGATTCCAGTTGTGCATTATGCTTATTGTTAATACATAAAAAAGTATACCCTCTTCCTCTAAGCGACACTCCTTTGTGGAACTCCCTCACCTTACTCAGGTTATTGTACCCCAGGTGTATTCAACATGCAGCACTCCAATTGCTGTGACCTACACAACCCAGCATACCCTGCCACAGTTTTAGCATACCCTATTATCAATACTCCACAGCATCTAGAGGGGTGCATGTTAAATACCCCAGCATGTATCACTCCCCGTTATAAATCTCGAATACCCTTTTCAGACAGAAACCCTGGCAATTACCCGGCACTTTAGTGCACTTCAGTGCCTGGTTGTTTTGTCGGTCTCTGCCTAACCCCCCTTTCACATAGAGAAGCAAATTACCGGGTCAAGAATTTCTACCCGGTAATTTGCGGATCAACAGTGGTATTTCGTCTGTGTGAAAGGGTCAACCTGGGTTGAAATTCCCGGGTCTCCGACCCTGGTCAATTCCTGGGTTGATGTCCCTGGAATTTAAACCCGTGTTGACACTTTCACACAGACTAAGGACCTGTGTTTATCTGCAAATTACCAGGTAGAACTGCTTCACCCGGTAATTTCATTTTCTGTGTGAAAGGGGTATAAGGCGCCTATTTATCAAATTATATTTGCAGTATAGCCCCTGAAAACCGGAAGGTATAAAGGAGGGGCAGCAGATATATCCATATCTGCTGTAGTCCCTCCATTTCTGAGAGCATCCGCAGCTCCCATAGATTTCTTTGGGGACTGAAAGATGTCAGTTACCAATCTCCAGAATTCAAACATTCTGGAGTTTGGCACAGACAGCTAATGGTATTTAGAGATGGCATTAGCTGCTGTAGCTTATGATCTACACTTAGCAGAAATTACAGGGTGAGGGTTCCTCCAGGTACCCTTCTCAACAGTGTCGCAGACTACACGTGCAGAACTCGACTCCTGGAGGAAACTAAAGTGACAGTACTTACGGATGACTATAATTTCTTATTGCCAGGAATAGTGGTGATAAGAAAAATATCATTATCAAGTCTAAAACTTGGTATTTAGTAAATAGCTATGTGTTTTTCCAACTTTTTACATAAAAACACTGATAAATCGCTTAACAGTATTTTGGGGAACAGGAAACATGTCTGTAAAGACTATTTGCTGAAAAACACTTGCTGGCAGTCATTTTTCCACCATTGATAAAAAAGAAAAACAAACCACCCATTTTACACCAAATTAGAGCCTCTAGTACTTTTCCTATGGCCACTAACTACCTTCTAAGTGGCAGCTGTCACTTTTTCGGTATCCGGACTCCAGGTCGACAACAAAAATGTCGACATGAGTTTTTCACAATTTTTTTTCTTTTTTGGAACCTTTTCATACGTAACGATCCACGTGGACTACGATTGGAACGGTAATCTGTGCCGAGCGAAGCGAAGGCACCATTCCCGAAGCAAAAACGACACCAAAAACGAAGAAAACAACACCAAAAAACATAAAAAACTCATGTCGACCTTTTTCCATGTCGACCTTGTTCCTGTCGACCTTTTGTCCATGTCGACCTAATGTGTGTCAACCAATTGACGTCGACCTAAGGTGTGTCAACCTTTTTGTTGTCAACCTGGAGTCCCAGACCCCATATGGTATCCGGACTCCAAGTCGACAACAAAAAGGTTGACACACCTTAGGTTGACGCCAATTGGTCGACACACCTTAGGTTGACATGGACAAAAGGTCGACAGGAACAAGGTCGACATGGAAAAAGGTTGACATGAGTTTTTCACAATTTTTTTCTTTTTTGGAACCTTTTCATACTTAACGATCCACGTGGACTACGATTGGAACGGTAATCTGTGCCGAGCGAAGCGAAGGCACCATGCCCGAAGCATGGCGAGCGAATCGAGCCATGCGAGGGGACGCGGTGCACTAATTGGGGTTCCCGGTCACTCTACGAAGAAAACGACACCCAATTTTTTTAAAAAAACTCATGTCGACCTTTTTCCATGTCGACCTTGTTCCTGTCGACCTTTTGTCCATGTCGACCTTAGGCGTGTCGACAATTGAAGTCGACATAAGGTGTGTCGACCTTTTTATTGTCGACCAGGAGTCACAGACCCCACTTTTTCGGGGTCCAGGATGATTTCCTCACTTTTTCATGAACTTCGACCAGGTTGCGTTTGAATAGTTGCGCAACCGCACTGTGGGGGTCATTCCGACCTGTTCGCACGCTGCTGTTTTTTCCGCAGTGATCAGGTCACTACTGCGCATGCATATGCACAGCAATGCACAGGCGCATCGTATGGGTACAAAGCGGATCGTTGCTGAGCGATGAATTTAACGAAGGATCCATTCACACAGCCGATCGCAAGGAGATTGACAGGAAGAAGGCATTTATGGGTTTCAAGTGACCGTTTTCTGGGAGTGTTTGGGAAAAAGCAGGTGGGTGTCTGACGTCAATTCCGGGACCAGTCAGGCTGAAGTGTTCGCAAGGCCTGAGTAAGTTCAGACCAGGGCCGGATCTAGCCCTTGTGGCGCCCCGGGTGAAAAAAATAGGGGCATGGCTTCATGAAGGGGCATGGTCAGTTATGCCCCCAGTAGTATTGCCCCCAGTAGAGTTGTTGTGCCCCCAGTAGTATTGCCCCCAGTAGAGTTGTTATCCCTAGTTTGTGCCCCCAGTAGTATTGCCCCCAGTAGAGTTGTGCCCCTAGTTTGTGCCGCTTACCAAAAAAAATAAATCAATACTCACCATCCCCGCTCCTGATTCCCTGATTGCTGCTGCCCTCTGTGTCAGGCCGCCGCCGCTCCTCTGATCTATGGGAGAGACGTCATGACGTCTCTCCCATAGTACCGCATAGACACTAGAGGTCAATCATGACCTCTAGTGTCTATGTGCCGCTCCCACAATGCAGTGCGGGTGCACGATCGCGCACCGCACAGTCAGCACCACACAGCACCGGGGGACACCACCAGTAGCGGATCTTGCCATGGCGGCGGCGCCCTCCGGAAGGCGGCGCCCCAGGCAAAAATCCTGCGTGCTCATAGCAAGATCCACTACTGGTTCAGACCTACTCAGAAACTGCACAAAATGTTTTTGCAGAGCTCGGCTGCACAGGCGTTCACACCAGTGCCGTAAGTAGGTGTGTGCCGGCGGTGCCTGGCACACAGCGCATGAGCACTGAGGGCGCAGGACCGCCGGCAACACCTGCAGGTCCGCGATGTCTGCAGATGCACTGTACCTGCAGCGGCAGATCAGGACGCTGGAATTGATTGAAAAATGTCCAGTCCGTCCAGCGCCTGCTCGTCTCCTGCGCCTCCTCCTCGCGGCCTGCCTATCGGTGCTGAAAGGGGGCGTGGCCACGGGTCCGCGATTAGGCCACGCCCCGACTTTGCTGTTTGGTCTTTCACTCTGCGTCAGTCTCTGCTACAGCTCTCCTGGAGGTAAAGTTGGTGGGAGGGGAGGTGAGGGGGGGGGGGGGGGGAGGATGTGTGTGTGTGTGGTGTGACTGGAGGTGACAGGCTGTGTGTGTGTGTGTGTGTGGTGTGGCTGGAGGTGACGGCCTGTGTGTGTGTGTGTGTGTGTGTGTGGTGTGGCTGGAGGTGACAGGCTGTGTGTGTGTGTGTGTGTGGTGTGGCTGGAGGTGACAGGCTGTGTGTGTGTGTGTGTGTGTGTGTGTGTGTGGTGTGACTGGAGGTGACAGGCTGTGTGTGTGTGTGTGTGGTGTGACTGGAGGTGACAGGCTGTGTGTGTGTGTGTGTGTGTGTGTGTGTAGGGACTGTCTGCCATAATGTGTAATATGGGGATGCTGTCTGCCGTAATGTGTAAAACAGGGGACGCTGTCTACCGTAATGCATAATAAGGGCACGCTGTCTGCCGTAATGTGTAAAAAGTGGACGCTGTCTGCCGTAATGTGTAAAAAGTGGACGCTGTCTGTCGTAATGTGTAATAAGGGGACGCTGTCTGCCGTAATGTGTAATAAGGGGACGCAATCGGCCGTAATGTGTAATATGGGGACGTAGTCTGCCGTAATGTGAAAAAAGGGGGACGCTGTCTGACGTAATGTGTAGAAGGGGGACGCTGTCTGCCGTAATGTGTAATAAGGGGATGCTGTCTACCGTAATGTGTAAAAAGTGGGACGCTGTCTGCCGTAATGTGTAATAAGGGGATGCTGTCTACCGTAATGTGTAAAAAGGGGACGCTGTCTGCCGTAATGTGTAAAAAAGGGGACTCTGTCTGCCGTAGTGTGTAATAAGGGGACGCTGTCTATCGTAATGTGTAAAAAGGGGACGCTGTCTACCGTAATGTGTAAAAAGGGGGACTGGCTGCCGTAATGTGTAAAAAGAGGGACGCTGTCTGCCGTAATGTGTAAAAAGGGGGACTGGCTGCCGTATTGTGTAAAAAGGGGGACTGGCTGCCGTAATGTGTAAAAGGGGCCTGCCATAATGTGTAAAACAGAGGACTCTGTCTGCCACGCCCCTATTTATTTTTTGCGCGCCTACGGCGCGCACTGCCCCTGGTTTTGCATAGAGGGGGGGGCCGAGCAGTTTCTTGCACACAGCACTAAAATGTCTAGTTACGGCACTGGTTCACACACTTGCAAAGCGAAAATACACTCCCCTATAGGCACGCGACTATCTGATTGCAGCGCTGCAAAAAGTAGCTAGTGAGCGATCAACTCGGAATGACCCCCTGTGAGTCCCTCTGCTTACCATTTCTAATTGAATCTCACATTTCTTTGGCATACGTTAGGGAAATGTATATAAGTTTCATGCTGGAGTTTACTTTCGCTAACTCACATATTGAATTTACTTTTTAATGTTTTAGGATATATTTATGTTAAGAAAACAAAACTGCCAGAGGGAACACCTGCAAACACACTTCCTCATCTTTGTTTGTACATAAAAGTATTCACTATAATGAGAAACTCTGTAACCCCTGTGTGTGAATCGGTTCCGGTATGAATGGTCGACCATGTTATGGTCGACAGTCATTAGGTCGACCACTATTGGTCGACATTGACATGGTCGACACATGAAAGGTCGACACATGAAAAGGGCGACATGATTTTTTTTTACTTTTTTTGGTGTCGTTTTTTGCGTAAAGTGACTGGGAACCCCAATTAGTGCACCTCGTCCGCTCGCCATGCTTCGGGCATGGTGCCTTCGCTCCGCTACCGCTTCGCTCGGCACAGATTACCGTTCCAATCGTAGTCCACGTGGATCGTAAAGTATGAAAAAGTTCCCCAAAAGAAAAAAAAGTTAAAAAACTCATGTCGACCTTTCCATGTGTCCACCTTTCATGTGTCGACCATTTTCATGTGTCGACCATGTGTCCATATCGACCAATAGTGGTCGACCTAATGACTGTCGACCATAACATGGTCGACCATGTGAACGGATACCGTGTGAATCTATCTCTCCAGCGCAGCTCTCTCTCACACATCTCTATAGTATATGAATGGGAAGCTGCTCTGGGGCTCCCCCTCTGGCCAGCAGCGTCAAAGCACCCAGAGCATGCCAAACACGAGCATGGAGGATCAGAGCCGCTCGGCTTCCCCCTCCCCTTCACTCAGCTCAATGTCGGAACGTTCCGAAGGTGACGTAACAGAGCCTCGAATCCCGTGTCGCTCCGCTTCCGAAGGAAAGGAAAAGCAACAAGAAGGAAGAGCAATGGCGACACTGGATCGCAAAGTGCCCAGTCCGGAGGCTTTTCTGGGCAAACCGTGGTCCATCTGGATCGACGCCGCTAAAATACACTGCTCCGACAGTAAGAACACGGCCCCATCCGCCTGCCCAATTGCTCTGTAACCGATCAATCAGCCCCGCACACCCTGGGTTGATACAGGCATCTAGATTGATATATATAAAATAAAAGTGAGAGCCTGGTCCCTGGTGTCCTCCGCGCTACTCCCTATAGCAGTAGACATAAAGGCAGTCCCCAAATCCAGAGAAAGACATCTAGAAAGAGGGAGAGCTAGTAGATCCAGACTGACTGAGTGTGTGTGGATTTACTGTGTGTCTATTAGAGAGAGGCCCATCCTTTAGTGCTGTCTGTGCTGTTTTATCCACAGGGGCTTCCTATGCACGCCTGTGTATTTGCTACAAATCAGATATAATGGAAGTGCCGGTAGCCCATGCCCCCAGTTTGTGCAGCCTGGATGGTCCAAGCTGCTAAAATGAGACTTGGCTGGGAGATTTCCTAGACATTGCTGTTCACGCTTCTGCTGTGATGCTCATCCTTACTTTGGCTTTTCTTTCTTCCACAGATGTAGATTTAGAAGAGACTGGAAAAGAGGGTGGAAAAAGCAGGGAGGTTATGAGGCTTAATAAAGAAGGTAAGTGTTCCGCAGGGTTTATTTCAAGTGTAAATGTATTATACAAAAACCTAGTGTGTTACGTTGACCAATGAGCAGCAGTCGTACTACAAACATATATACAGTATGCTCTCATCCATGGCCTTCACATGTACATTGCATGTCCTTCAATGAAAAGGTACCCATTGTCAGCTGTACTACATCATATCCTTGTCATAAACGTAAGTCGATGTGATCACAATATGTTTAAGAAAATCTAGGCTATACGGAATTACGGATGTGTTACTATACAGCTCTGTGCCAGTGTAGATGTATATACCATTCATATTGTTTTAGTCCTTGTTTATAAAATACTGCGTACTTTTCATCTTTACTTCCATGTGACAGGACATTCTATGTGGTTCTGAAAACTGCCTGGGTCTGTGTCGTACCAATCGTTATTATCATGCTACAGTGGTGATTACATGGTAAAGGCCTCATAACCAGCGTAAATACATTTCTATACTCTAAATGTCAGTTATGGTACACTCTCGGTGGTACCACGTATAGCGTGTCCTTCTGAGGTTTTATATCTCATTTTGCATTTTATTATATGAATATTTTATTTGAAAGCAGGTGTTAAGTATATATTGTTGGCTTTCTTGTTTTACATACAAACAGCGTGATTTTGGAAACTATACCTTGTCATTGCTGTCCTAGCATGATTCATGATTGCGTGGTGCAAAAATGACAAGAACAGTTGATCGGAAAAATGCAAATGTTGCCTCAGTCACACACTGGGTTAGTCATATAATAGTATGCGTTCCATCCGTTAGCATTGACCTTCTCCTGGCAGAAATCTACAGCCACCTTTTTTTGTAAAGTTCATGAAGTTTTTTTTTTTTTTACCGTGGATTACACTTGAACTGATTTATTTATTTTTTTCTCTTCAGATGTACTATTCTGCATTACTTTTCTAATAATGCGCTTTACAAAAATTGCTGTTAGTCATGTTATATTCTTCATACTTGGCTCTTATTCTTTTGTTTAGGCTGTCTTATTTGTACTTTTTGTCTCTTGGTTTTGCGTATTCATTCTGTTTCAGTACTGTTAGAGCTAAGAATTGTTATTCCTCAGCGTGTCTTAATGTATATATCTTGTGTGGCTAGGGTTCCGTAACGGGTATCTTCAGTTCATTGGTGTACTGTAGCTAGGGTTCTCGCGTCTCAAGACAATCCTCCCTTTTCTACCGCTATATAATCATTGCTTATTTCTCATAGTTCAGACTCCAGAAACCGCCAGACTAACGTAATTTGGAAAACTCAGCATCTATAATTGTTTACCTTGTTTGTGGCATTTATAACTTGACAAAGCTTAATTTCATATGGGTGTCCTTGTTTATTATTTAAAATATGTGGCAGCCCTACCCTTATCATTGACACTGCCTTCCCTCTTTTACTTCACTAAGTAGATGTTTATGTGCTATTTAAGGGGCAGATTTAATAACATATGATATTGTTATCACTCATTACTTAACTTAAATGGTGGTCCAACCAATCGTCTCTTAGCTGTAATTTTTCAAACACGACAGGAGCTGACTGGTTGGGCCACCGTTTTAAATTAGTAATGAGTAATAACAAGAATATCACTTTTTATTAAATATGCAACTATGTTCAGAAGGGTTCACTACGGCTGGCCGGCGGTCGGGCTCCCGGCGACCAGCATCCCGGCGCCGGGAGCCCGACCGCCGGCTTACCGACAGCTTGGCGAGCGCAAATGAGCCCCTTGCGGGCTCGCTGCGCTCGCCACGCTACGGGCACGGTGGCGCGCTACGCGCGCCACACTATTTTATTCTCCCTCTATGGGGGTCGTGGACCCCCACGAGGGAAAATAATTGTCGGTATGCCGGCTGTCGGGCTCCCGGCGCCGGTATACTGAGCGCCGGGAGCCCGACCGCCGGCAAACAGAAGACCACCCGTTCAGAATAATAGCTTGGCATTTTTTTCAGAAGTGATATCAAATTCATGTAGTTAAACTGCTCAAGCCCTACTTTTAACCTCACTACGTGTCAGAGGAATGGTGATTCTGACTTTTTGTTTTCTATTGTTTACTTGGAACACAAGTAGACATTAGAAAACAATGGCCATTTGCATATGTCTCATTTGTAACAAGGTAATAGAACTGTCAGCTAACGTGTTCACAATTTCGCAGGTTATTATTTGTAGCAGAATATTTGGGATTTTTATTAGGTCTTATAAAGAAATTCCAGTTGATCCCGGCGATCAGGATACCAACGCCAGAATCCCGGCGCCCAGGGGCTATTCCCACTTGTGGGTGTCCACGACACCCATAAAGTGGGAATAGAACCTGTGGCGAGCGCAGCGAGCCCGCAAGGGGACTCTCTGCGCTCACCCCACTGCCAGTATACTGGCGGCCGGGATGCCGTTATCGGTAATACTGACGGCTGGCATCTCGTCCGCCAGTAATTCATACTGATCCCCGATATATTGCCCTCACTCTGACCAGTTCACTATTCGGTATATCATGTAATGTTTCTAGTGTTTAGGACTGTGCTGTGTAAAGGTTTTATTGGGTGTCAATTGCCTGCGGTAATTTACAGTGGGCTAATTGTTCCTCTGAGGCTATCCAATTAGCATTGTAGGAAGTCAGACGCTGGCATTTATTGTGGATTTTTCTCGGGACCTGCTGAGGTGAAGTCGTGGTTTTACCCTGGACTATGTCTGAAGTGTAGATTTCAACTTTTTCACTTTATGCTGCTTTAGATGTTCTCTCAAAACATAAGGATTTACTTGTTTTGTGGAAATACCTTAAATTGTATCACTTAATTGTAATTTAAAAGTACTGTCCTTCTAATCTAGACAGATTTCTTTGACATTTGTGCACTTTAAACAGCAATGATGCATGACACCAAGAACAGCCCCTGGATATACAGATTTGCCAATGGTTTTCTGATCTCGCTTTGTTTCTTTTGTGATGAGGAGAAACCGTTCTGCAACTCCTACTGGTAGCAACAAGATTATTTAAGGGTAATTTGGGCAATGTACAGCATCTTACATCCCAGACTCGCCGAAAGTGATCTTTTTTTTGGTTGGAATCGTTAAATTGAGGCTTTCCAACAAGTTCCCAGATCCAGGCATTGGGAGAAAGGGGAATTGTCCTGGTACTCCCCTAATGTATGGGGTCCTTTTCTCATGCATACACTGAGAAAATGAGTAAAAACATATAACAACCATCCGCTTTAGGCGTGTTTTAGGTACATTTCCATGTACATTTTTTAATGCAATCTATAGTTCCGTTATCTTGTGTTAAAATGCCAATGACGCGTTTACATTGTAGGAAAAGCAAATGATTCTGATTTAAGATATTTCCTTTTCTGTAAAATACACTTTTCAAATTTTTTTTTTAACTAATGATTTTTTTTCAAAACTAGAAAAAAAGAGTTAGAAATAAGGTGTAAAACATGTCGGAGGTCTAGCTGGGCAATTACCGTTGGACCTAGTTCACCATTGCTGTTTTTTTGCCTTGCCATTGAATCTCTATCACTTGTATCTTATTCCCTGAGTCCAGTAGACTCTGTTCATAGGAAGAACTAATAGGCTTTCAAACCAGTTATATTCCCAATATTATTTTTGTCGGTGACATGGGCCTGATTCAGAGATGTAGGCAGTTCATACAGCAGCTGCGTATGAAAATATGCTTATTCCACAGGAGGTGTTTGTTTAAAAAGACACATCCTGCCGACTTCTCTGATCTGCTGCTGTGTCTGAAGATGCAGCATCAGATCATGTGCGTGAACATTGGCCATTGGAGTAACCCTCAGGCCATTCAGGATGGGCGGTGTAATCATGCAGCAGAGAGCAGGAAATCTGTGCAGATCCTGGCCTCCATACACCTACAAAATGCTGTATACACCCCTCTCCCTCCCCCAAGCTACGGCTTAGGGGGCACTGCAGCATCATCGCATCTACTGATTTCCATATGTGCAGTGCTGATCCTGCACAGAGCAGTAACTATCGGAGATGTACGCAAACCATGTGTTTGAAAAATGACAGTTGGGGGCTGATTGGCTGGAGCACCATTTATCATACGCAATGAGTTTTATCATACACAAGTTTTATAACACGTTGATAAATGGACCCTTTAGTTACTAGAATATTAAAATCTGTTTGTCAACATGTCAATCCAGTGATAGCATTTAAAATAAAATGCACAGGACTGGTGTTCTGTTCATCTTAATAATTGAGCACTTGGGAAGGCAAGTTTATCTTCTACAAGTTGTAGGGCAGTTTTCTACTATGATGTGTGTTTTCAGTGGCGGTCATTTGCAAATTGTATGACTTTGTTTCCTGCGTTTCTTTGTAGATTGTTATGAGAAACAGGCAAGGTGCAGATTTGAACCTGTAAGAATACTGTAATATTTCTAGGCAGTTATAATTATTTGACACTGATGAGATTTTGCCTGCACTGCTACTCTGATACTGGTTTGTCTTTATGTCCACATGAGTTTGGTATTAATCACTGCCGCATGGGATGCTGAATGTCAGTATACCAACATCGGCATCCCGAGCGGTGGAATGCCGGCAGGGGGGGGTGAGCGCAACAAAGCCCCTTGCGGGCTCTCTTTGTTTGCAACAGGACACCCATAAAGGGGGAATCGCCTACCTCGCCGGTATACTGGCGGTGGTATGGTGCCCCCGTCGGAATACCGGTGTCTGTATTGTGAACGTCGGGATCCTGACGACCGGTATGCTAACCGCATACCGTCCATATGATGTTTTTATGTCTTCTGACATTTTCTTACATCTCAGACCAGTCCTACTTCCCGCCACACATCATTCTACCTCCAGCATCTGGCAGATTTCACTCAGACATAAGCGTCTAATAATTTGGAACCCATGATATTGCCCAAGTAATGGCTTTGGAGGGCATTTCAGCTCGCTGCCTCCTGGGGCGTAAGCTGAAATGTGCGATTAATCGGCACTTGGTCCCAAGCAATTATTTAGACAGATTTAGCTGCTTTGCACAGCTAAACCCAGTAATATGTGGCACGCACACGCAGCATGCACAGCCAAGGGGACACACACACAATTGAATAGCTCCAGCGATAACCGTAAAGATGGATGAATGCTATTTTTTTTCATAATATTTCTCTTTTTAATATATCAAACATCTGTCAAACTTTCTCTGCTACTCTTGATTTCACACTTTGGGGTCATTGTAACTGCAGATATCGGTGGGTTCCCGGTGAGTCTGCCCGATGTTTTAAAGCAGCATTCTTTTAAAAGGCAAAACCAACCTGGTTTAAAACTTTAAAACTTTGGGCAGTATGGAAGGTGTAATAGTTAGCATTAGTGCCTCACAGCATTAAGGTCATGGGTTTGATTCCCACCATGACGCTAACTTTGTGGCGTTTGTATGGTGTCTCCTTGCTTGTGTGGATTTCCTCCAGAATTGTACTCGTAATTGTTTTTATTTAGGTTGACCTATGATCACATTTTGTATTATTAGATAATAAAGTTTGTTTAGTTAATGCTATTTATTATTTCTGCTCAATGGTGGTATCCTATTAGTTGAGAAAAAGCATTGGGTGCGGAAAATGTCCGTTTTGCGCACTTTTTTCCGATGTTTCACTGATGTTTTTTTTACAGGCTACCCAATTAGAATCACCTGTAAAAAAAAAAAAACAAAAAAAAAAAAAAAAACAGCTTTGCTCCCAAAACCACACAGGTTTAGTGAGACCTGTGTGTTTTTGTGAGAAACAGCCTCTTTTTCACTTGAAAACGAGGCTGTTTCCGGGGATTTGGTCCCTGAGAAGCTGCGGCGACCTGTCAGTCTCCCATGCCAGCTGCAGCAGCAGGCTGGGACTGAAGTGAGAGCACCATGTCTCGGGAGCCAGCACTCAGCACTGGGACCGCCGGCGGGGCAGCGCTGTGACCCCCATCCCCACTTTTCCCCTACCTACGGCAGCGGTCACATGACGAGGGAGCAGAGCTGCAGCGGGAGCTGTCAGGAGCCAGCACCCGCTGCAGTATCAGGAAAACCTCAACAAGCCGCAGCTCGTGCCAGCTTATCGGGGCTAGTAGGATAACCCTGGGCAATATCATTACCCACGGTAATGTACCCCTATAGGATCCACCCTCCTCCTTACTTGTGGCTATCGCAGCAAAGTCATGGGAGCATATTTTAGTTATGTCAGCATAGTCTGTGTTACAGTACTTCTAAGCTGAAAATGTTATGGTGCAGTTGGAGTAACATGGCAGAATATCTACTCCAAAAGCAATACCAAGAAAAATCCAATTGAAATGTGACATTATCATGGAAGACCATTATTGGACAATGCTTGTGGACATCTTCTGGCCACTTGGATCAAGCACCTACATTTCTGGACACACCTTACAATGAATTTGTCACTCTGCACGTACAGAGTTGCAGGATTGACCCCATATAACAATAGTGCCTTGGGTCATACCCTTGTATGCCTATATAGCCATTTTCTTGTTGGTCTACTACAGCAGTAGCGCACCCCTACATACTTTAACTGCTTGCGGCTACTTATACTTAAGCTGACCAGACTGCTGAACTCATTGGGGGAAATTCAAATGTTTGAAAAGTCGGTTGGGTTTCTGTTTTTTCCTGTCTATTAGATAGGAAAAAACAGACACCCGACTGACTTTTCAAACATTTGAATTCCCCCCATTGCGTGGGGTTTCAAAAAAATCACTGTTGTACTTTATGAAAATCACATCTTTTTGGAAAGAATTTGGGAGTGTATTTCTAAGCCTTGAATGGAGAGAAAGTCATCTCCTAACTGTCATTTTTAAAACACAGCCTGTAACATGGCAGTTAGGAGCTGATTGGCTGGTACTTTGGCCCACAAGTATTAAGCCTTAAAAAGTGATGAAGTGGAGACGGATAAAGAGTGATAAAGTACCAGCCATCTACCTTCTGTCATTTTTCAAACACATGCTGTAACATAGCAGTCAGGAAGCTGATTGACTGGTTCTTTATCCATCTCTACTTTATCACTGTTTAAGTTTTGGGCCTTTTGGGGTCTATTCATGAAGCAGTGAAAAGAGTGGAGAAACAGACCAGTGGAGAAGTTGTCCAAAGCAACTAATCAGCTTTGAAGGAAGCCTTTATTAACTACATTCTATAAAATGTAAGGGATATGCTGATTGATTTTCATGGGCAACTTCCCCACTGGTCTGGTTCTACACTCTATTCACTGCTTCATGAATAGGCCCACACAGTCAGGTCCATAAATATTGGGACATCAACACAATTCTCATATTTTGGGCTCTATACACCACCACAGTGGATTTGAAATTAAACAAACAGGATGTGCTTTAACTGCAGACTTTCCGCTTTAATTTGAGGGTGTTTAGATCCAAATCAGGTGAATGGTGTAGGAATTTAAACGGTTTCTATATGTAAAAAATATATTTAGAGAATATGACTTAGCCGGCGCTGTCAGAATGTAGTTCTTGTCGTCTTCACACTCCTATTCACTTAACACTCGGTTTCACCATGGGGAAATGAAACAAAGGTAATAATAGTGAAGCTTGTTTTTAATATACAGATAAATTCAATTATACACATATGATCCAAAATCACCAAGCAGCTCCTGATAACAAAAGAATGCAGGGTAATTACCAGATGGCTATGGAACCGTGGCCAAACAGTTCCAAATCAAGCATGGATAAAGGAGATGGATTCAATCAGTATCCACGTTGGTCACTGGCAGCGACTCCCGTGTTCCCCTGTTTCAGCAGCAATTTCCAACGCGTTTCCACCCCTATCTTCTGTAGTAGGTAAAGCTACTGCCATGGGTGGCAGGGGGTGGCTTAGGCAAGATGGGGCCTTCTGGAAAGATATAGATAGAAAGCAGAAAAAAACGTCATATCTCTGGGTTTCTATATGTGCCTCCCACTTTTTAAGGGACCAAAAGTAATGGGACAAACTAAACAATCCTAAATCAAACTTTCACTTTTGAATACTTTGTTGCAAATCCTTTACAGCTAGCAGAGAAAGGATTGGACAGGTGAATTTGCGCAATTAGCTGGAAGTACTGCAGCAAGGACCTATCATCTGAACAAGCAAACACCTAAGCTTGTAAATATTCTGTGGCAAACACCTAAATCCTTTACAGTCAATTACAGCCTGAAGTCTGGAACGCATAGACGTCACCAGATGCTGGGTTTCATCCCTGGTGATGCTCTGCCAGGCCTCTACTGCAAATGTCTTCAGTTCCTGCTGGTTCTTGGGGCATTTTCCCTTCAGTTTTGTCTTCATCAAGTGAAATGCATGTTCAATCGGATTCAGGTCAGGTGATTGACTTGGCCATTGCATAACATTCCACTTATTTGCCATAAAAAACTGTTTGGTTGCTTTCGCACTATGCTTCGGGTCATTGTCCATCTGCACTGTGAAGCACCGTCCAATGAGTTCTGAAGCATTTGACTGAATATGAGCAGATAATATTGCCCGAAAACACTTCAGAATTCATCCTGCTGCTTTTGTCAGCAGTCACATTTATCAATAAATACAAGGGAACCAGTTCCATTGGCAGCCATACATGCCTACGCCATGACACTACCACCACCATGCTTCACTGATGAGGTGGTATGTTTTGGATCATGAGCAGTTCCTTTTCTTCTCCATACTCATCTCTTCCCATCAGTCTGGTACAAGTTGATCTTTGTCTCATCTGTCCATAGGATGTTGTTCCAGAACTGTAAAGGCTTTTTTAGATGTTGTTTGGCAAACTCTAATCTGGTCTTCCTGTTTTTGTGGCTCACCAATGGTTTACATCTTGTGGTGAACCCTCTATATTCACTCTTGTGAAGTCTTCTCTTGATTGTTGACTTTGACACATATACACCTACCTCCTGGAGAGTGTTCTTGATCTGGGCAACTGTTGAGAACGGGTTTTTCTTCACTAGGGGAATCATTTTTCTGTCCTCTACCACAGTTGTTTTCCGTGGTCTTCTGGGTCTTTTTGTGTTGCTGAGCTCTCTGGTGCGTTCTTTCTTTTTAAGAATGTTCCAAACAGTTGCTTTGGCCACACCTAATGTTTTTGCTATCTCTCTGATGGGTTTGTTTTGATTTTTCAGCCTAATGATGGCTTGCTTCACACTGATAGTGGCAGTTCTTTGGAACTCATATTGAGAGTCGACAGCAGCAGATTCCAAATGCAAATGTCACACCTGGAATCTTCTCCAGACCTTTTACCTGCTTAATTGATGATGAAATAAGGAGGGAATAGCCCACTCCTGTCCATGAAATAGCTTTTGAGTCTATTGTCCCATTACTTTTGGTCCCTTAAAAAGTGGGATGCACATATAGAAACCGTTGTAATTCCTACACGTTCACCTGATTTGGATGTAAATACCCTCAAATTAAAGCGGAAAGTCTGCAGTTAAAGCACATCTTGTCTGTTTCATTTCAAATCCATTGTGGTGGTGTATAGAGCCCAAAATATGAGAATTGTGTTGATGTCCCAATATTTATGGACCTGACTGTGAGATATATATATATATATATATATATATATATATATATCTCAAAAAAATAAAGAGAACACTAAAATAACAAATCCTAGATCTGAATGAATGAAATAATCTTATTGATTACTTTGTTCTTTACATAGTTGAATGTGCTGACAACAAAATCACACACATTTTCAATGGAAATCAAATTTATTAACCCATGGAGGTCTGGATTTGGAGTCACACTCAAAATTAAAGTGGAAAAACACACTACAGGCTGATCCAACATTGATGTAATGTCCTTAACACAAGTCAAAATGAGGCTCAGTAGTGTGTGTGGCCTCCACGTGCCTGTATGACCTCCCTACAACGCCTGGGCATGCTCCTGATGAGGTGGCGGATGGTCTCCTGAGAAGTCTCCTCCCAGACCTGGACTAAAGCATTCGCCAACTCCTGGACAGTCTGTGGTGCAACGTGGCATTGGTGGATGGAGCGAGATATGATGTCCCAGATTCAGGTCTGGGGAACGGGCGGGCCAGTCCATAGCATCAATGCCTTCGTCTTGCAGGAACTGCTGACACACTCCAGCCACATGAGGTCTAGCATTGTCTTGCATTAGGAGGAACCCAGGGCCAACCGCACCAGCATATGGTCTCACAAGGGGTCTGAGGATCTCATCTCGGTACCTAATGGCAGTCAGGCTACCTCTGGCGAGCACATGGAGGGCTGTGCGGCCCCCCAATGAAATGCCACCCCACACCATTACTGACCCACTGCCAAACCGGTCATGCTGGAGGATGTTGCAGGCAGCAGAACGTTCTCCTTGGCGTCTCCAGACTCTGTCACGTCTGTCACGTGCTCAGTGAGAACCTGCTTTCATCTGTGAAGAGCACAGGGCGCCAGTGGCGAATTTGCCAATCTTGGTGTTCTCTGGCAAATGCCAAATGTCCTGCACGGTGTTGGGCTGTAAGCACAACCCCCACCTGTGGACGTCGGGCCCTCATACCACCCTCATGGAGTCTGTTTCTGATCGTTTGAGTAGACACATGCACATTTGTGGCTTGCTGGAGGTCATTTTGCAGGGCTCTGGCAGTGCTCCTCCTGTTCCTCCTTGCACAAAGGCGGAGGTAGCGGTCCTGCTGCTGGGTTGTTTCCCTCCTACGGCCTCCTCCACGTCTCCTGATGTACTGGCCTGTCTCTTGGTAGCGCCTCCATGCTCTGGACACTACGCTGACAGACACAGCAAACCTTCTTGCCACAGCTCGCATTGATGTGCCATCCTGGATGAGCTGCACTACCTGAGCCACTTGTGTGGGTTGTAGACTACAGATATAAATTAATCTAGTGTGATGAATTTTAATTCTTAAAAGATCCAGCTATCAACCCACCCATATTTATGTGTGTACCAGTTTGTTACTCCTCCCTTTTTTGTTTTCTAAATCTATTTAACAGTTTTCAAATCTACATAAATCCCAAATCTAATATTCCATATGTCCTGTTCCAGAACTGTGGTGTTGTGGGTTTTTATTTTTTTTTAAACTGTGTGGTAATTTATTTATTTTTTTAATTCTGTAAAACATACCATTTTATGGCTATGCTGGCCTATGACCGTAATGGAAAAATAAACTTAGTGCGAACCGTTGTTATTTGTCCTTTCTCTATATTCATGCTGATGTGCTAAACTGACCCCTACAGGGAGACTTTCAGTTTTCGGTAAGCTTCTGCTACTGAGAATAGCCCAGTGTCATCCTGGATGTTATTCTGTCACTGGGGCCATGTTATAGTGCAACTTACTGGTGACTGCTGACTGTCTGAGGTAAGATGCAGTATTTACATTGCTTTGCTTGCTTGTGCAAAATGTGTTATTTAAAGCATATGAGTGTGATAGTTTTTTTTTTTTTTGGGGGGTGGGGGGATTCTAAATCTCAGTAGTGGCTTATAGGTCATGGTCTGTATTTCATATGGCTTCAACATATTTGTAAAAAGAACAGGCTTTCAGATTCACATCACTGGAATGTAATTGAAAATCTTTTTGTCATATGGGGTTATCCTTTCATGAATATAGTCATCGATTTTGTTTGAATGCAGACATGTGACAGACAGCATTTCCAGTTCTTTTTGTTAGCTACACAGATATGGTTGTCTCAACATGTACCGGACTGTGGGGTGCGAATTTTGCGCTGAATAGACAAAGACCTCTGACGTACTGTATATATAAAGCGAAGATTATGGTCCATACACATGCATGGATGTTTCAGTGCTAAATTCAAGTGGTAATCACACTGTGCCCTACTTTGCACTTAGGTTCGGTAAAGAGGCGTAGCAGAAAGAGCAATAGCAGCAGCACCACCATAGAACATTTACCCCTCAATCCTTAGAACCAGGGACACCAAATCTTCAAGTCCTGCTACTACTGTCCAACTCCTTCATACAGATGTGTCCTCATTAATCCAGCCTCAATACGCCATGCGGTGTGAGATGCCTGGTGTGAGTGAGTCGCCAGGTTCCGTGCAGGTGTCTTTGTTTGCTGAAAATGCATCTATTTGCATCGAAGTGTGGCCAGTACGCACGAGGAGACTGCGTTGAGTAATTTGAAATATGACACTTGTATATTGTGTGTTACTGAGTCTGTATACGGAGCAGAACAGAACATTCAGAGACCCTGTTGCACACTGATATACCAGTTGCATATATCAAATTAATCGGCACAGGCTCCTTGTGTTTCCTAGTCATATTGCTTTGTGAATAATACTCATTTTTGGCTAAAAAGACGATGAGCGGTAAAAGATTCTCGCAACCTGGCATGCCAAGAGAGGCTATTTGGCAAAATATGTGCAATATATCATTCATTAAGGTTCAAATAGTAGTTTATGTCAAAAGATAGAAGAATACATGTAAACTATGATATCAAAATGGGTTAATTATATTGTAATGTAATTGTGATGGCTGCATGTGGTAACTGGTAATTGTAGCAGTGTAGTGAATGACGACAGCATGGGTTAATTATTGGATTCTAGTCGTGGGTGACGATGGCAATATGGGGTAATTATAGTGGCATTCTATATATTGCCATATTCTTACCGTATATGAACAGAAATAGTTGAGAGGACTAATTTAATTTCTACAAAAAATGTAGTGACCACTTCTGCGAACATGTAATTTATTACTTATTAGTTAGTGTTGAGTATGACAGTAGGGTAATTAATTAAATGCAATACATAAGTTCACTGTCATGTATTCTCCAGTACTAATACACAATGCAGCTAATCCTTACTCCTGTTGTGCCAACATTAGTATAGTACTCACTGGTATGCGGTAAGCATACCGCTCGACGGGATCCCAGCTGTCACAATACTGACGCCTGGATCCCGACTGAGGCATCATACCACTGCCGGTATACTGGCGAGGTAGGTGATTCCCGCTCTATGGGTGTCCACGACACCCATAGAGGGAGAATAGAACCTGTGGTGAGCATAGCTCGCCACCAAGCCCGCAAGGGGCTTAGTTGCGCTCCCCTCCCCCCCCCACCGCCGGCATTCCGCCGCTCGGGATGCCGATGACTGTATACTGATCTTCGGCATTCTGAGCGGCGGGATACCATACCGATCCCTACTCGCCTATCCCTGGCCTGTTCTGTACCACTATAAACATTATTAGAATCATGTTATGTATTCAAACAAGGAATAAGACAGCGCTTCTCACTTTGTATAAGAATATTTTTACTTTATATCATAAAAAATATATATATATATTTACTTACATACACAAATATCACATTAAGATACCAGCCAGTACCAATAAACTAAAATATACAACAATAAAACAATTCCTAATTAGGAAATCTAAAAAGAGCACATTAATACTCTGTAGATAATTAATTATACTTTCAATGTCGCCTGTTTAGCATATATAATTTAAATATAGTGTTAATAATAAACCCACATACAGACAACTCTAGATGTTAGTCCAGCAAATAGCAGGTGAATATTTAGTATGTCCGCATGCAAAATAGCACAAGATGTTAGTCCAGCAGATATTAATGAAGCCGGTGTAAATGTTAGCAGTCCATCAGTATTAAGCAGGCTGATTTTTGGTGCAATTAGCATATAGTTAGCAATACAGCTGGCTATCTGGGCTCTGATTTTCCAAATGACACTTGTGAAAGGCAATAGCAATTACCGCAGTCCAATAGTCCACCTAGAGTACAGTGTGCTCTGTACCCAGATATTTCTTTATCATCCACTAGGGGTCACTGGAGTACTCTTGGGATATGGACGGGCTTCCGTAGGAACAGCACTGAATATTTAAATTTAGAACACTCCACCCCTCCATATCCCCGAGTACCTCAGTGTTTTTTCTGTGCTCGAAGTAGTAACAGCTCTGTGGCTAAGAGTCACAATTACTTTGAATTTTTATTTTTATATTTTTCTATTCTATACATCCCTTTTCCCCTTCCAAAAGGCAGGGTCAGGGATAGTGCAGCTGCTGATAGCAGCAGGGGCGTGTCGGGCCTCTCTGAAAGAGCTCCCTCACAGCCACACACAGATCCTCCTGCTCAGGCTGGCCGGCGCTTGTACAGAAGCCCCGTCGGAGCCTCCTCACAAGCTGCAGGAGTGAAGGTATGTGAACGGGGCGGTCAGCTCACGCTGCCGCCCCGAGGTGTGGGGACATTGTTACTGGGGACTCTGCAGACTGCCTCCGGCCGCCGCCGCACACTGCTCCGGCCGCCGCTGCTATCCCCACTCACACGGCTCCGGCAGCCGCTGCTCTCCCGCTCACACGGCTCCGGCCGCCGATGCTCTCCCCACTCACACGGCTCCAGCCGCCGCTGCTCTCCCGCTCACTGCGCCGGCCGCCGCTGCTGCTCTGGCCGCTCGCACTGCTCCGGGTCCCACCGCTGTTTTACCCGCTGTTCACCCGGCTCCCGCGGCTCACAACACAGCGATCCGCTCGGCGATACCCGCTGGCGGCCCCACACGCTGCGCTGCCCGCTGCTCTGCATCTCAAAGAGCATGCAGGCATTACCTCACGGGGGGGGGGGGGGCAATAAATACAGCGTCATAAGAAAATACTGCAGCAACAGCAGATGCTAGGCTGCAGGGGTATGTGCAGGGTTATAATCAGTTGTAAGTTTGTAACCAGCACTATGATTATATGTGTAAGCATAGAATGGGGGCCATTTTAACATGCTTCCTGTGTTTTCCTCTGTGATTCCAGAACGTTCCAGTACTACATCTCTACTCCACCGGAGGCGCAGGGGTGTTAGTGGGAATTTGGGA
This sequence comes from Pseudophryne corroboree, assembly GCF_028390025.1. Classification (NCBI taxonomy): domain Eukaryota; kingdom Metazoa; phylum Chordata; class Amphibia; order Anura; family Myobatrachidae; genus Pseudophryne; species Pseudophryne corroboree. The sequence continues at coordinate 429,389,989 of NC_086449.1, read as the reverse complement.
TCACATTTCATAGTACTGGCCACGTGTACTGCACTTGGCCAGATATATATACAGAGACACCTTACTACTATTTTACTGAGTCGTGCAAGTGTCTGTTTTTTGTGTATTGTATTGTCTGTCGCCATAATGAGTAAGGCACCAGCAAAAACTAAAAAGCATAATTGCAAAGTCTGTGGCAGTGTGTTACCGGATGGATCTACCACATGTACAGTATGTTTTGTGGATTCGGTTCAGAATACCATTTCTGCTCCAGTTTTACAACCAATGTCCTCACCGGACCCTCCGTGGGGTATGTTCGTAAATGTACTGGATAGGTTACAATCAGAATTGACCGCCGCTCGTCAGGAGCGGGAAACGGCAAGATCTGAGTCTAGGGTGAGACCGCCAGAACTACCGGAGGCGTCTCAGCCTTGCGTAAGGTCCAAATCCATTTTGGGTAAACGGGATAAATTTCATATGTCTTATGATTTTCCAGTTTCAGCTATGTTGCATTCTGACGATTCCATGCCAGACCTCACGGAACAAGATGAGGGTGAGGAGGGCGAAGTGGAGTCAGATGGCGAGGATTTTAACAGTTCCGGCATTGATGATCTCATCAGAGCGGTACGTCAGTCTCTGAAGTTTACTGAAACTGAGGAGCTTCTCACAAATGATCAGGTCGTATTTACTAAACGACAAAAAACTCCAATAAGTTTTCCTGTGTCGGAATCTCTTAATCAGATGTTAGTAGAAACACGACAGAATCCAGATAAACGGTTTTCTATACCTCGCAGATTTAAGTCTAGTTACCCGTTTCCAGACTCGGTAACGTGTACATGGGAGAATCCACCAATAGTTGATTCTTCAGTGTCCAAGCTTACCAAGAAATTAACCATACCAGTGCCAGCAGCTACTACGCTTAAAGATCCTTCAGATCGCAAGATAGAAACTATGCTAAAATCCATGTATGTAGCAGCAGGTGTGATGCTGAGACCTGGATTGGTTGGCATTTGGGTCACTAAGGCGCTCATAATATGGCTTACAGAACTCAAATCTGCTTTACATGACAAAAACCTGATACTTCTTGTAAATCAAATGAGTGAAGCTGTAGAGTATCTCTGTACAGCGTCTACTGACGTCTGTCAGCTCACTTCTCGTATTTCATCGTCGCTAATTACGGCACGAAGAGCACTCTGGCTGCGTGCTTATCATGCGGAGGCAGAGGTCAAACGAGGTATAGAGGCGTTGCCTTACGATGGCAAGAAGCTGTTTGGTCCTGAATTGGACGCATGGATTGCTGAGGCTACGGGAGGTAAGTCTGTTTTCTTACCATTGCCTCCACCGGTATCAAGAAGGAGGTACGCTGGACCTTCGTTCAATTCCTTTAGACCTCAGTCCTTTCGAGGACGTGGCAGAGGAACAGCCACGCCTGCTAGACGTGGTCGCGGACGTGGTTTCCAACAAACCAACACAACTCGCCAGGACGCTAAGGTTACCGACAAGCCAGTGGCATGACGGGCTACCAGCCCATCTCGGTTCTCCAATTGTGGGAGCACGCCTTCAGACGTTCCATTTGGCGTGGTTCCACACATCCGCGGATGGGTGGATCCGCAATTTAGTGTTAAAAGGTTACAAAATAGAGTTCGACTGTCTTCCGCCTCTGCGGTTTTTCAAGACAGGATTGCCTCTGTCGGACGACAAGAGGACGGTTCTGCAAATTGCCATTCAGTCCCTACTGGATTCAGCAGTTTTGATTCCGGTCCCTGTACACCAACAGGGTCAGGGTTACTATTCAAGTCTGTTTGTAGTACCGAAGCCGGATGGCTCAGTCAGACCAATATTGAACTTAAAGGGTCTCAATCAGTACGTAACTTACTACAGATTCAAAATGGAGTCTCTGCGTTCGGTGATTGCGGGTTTAGAGCCAAAGGAATTTATGATTGCGCTAGATCTCAAGGATGCGTACTTACACATTCCAATTTGGCAGCCTCATCAGAGATTCTTACGGTTTGCAATACGCCAGAACCATTACCAGTTTCAGGCTCTACCGTTTGGCCTGTCATCAGCGCCTCGGGTATTCACCAAAGTGATGTCTGTGATGATAGCTCATCTCAGATCCCTGGGAGTGACAATAGTTCCGTATTTAGACGATTTGCTCATCAAAGCTCCGTCTCAACAGATACTTCTCCAACATGCGCTGCTAACATACGATGTACTGGTTCACCACGGTTGGATTGTCAACTTCAAGAAATCACATCTAATTCCGTCTCAACGCCTTCAATTCCTAGGTATGATTCTCGATACGGTCAATCAAAGAATTTACCTACCACGGCAGAAAGTACAAATTCTACGCCATCTAGTACAATTGGTGCTCAAGCCACGCACAGTGTCGGTACACTTGTGCATTCGCCTCTTAGGCACAATGGTGGCAGCTTTCGAAGCGCTTTAGTTCGGAAGATTTCACTCGCGTCCATTTCAACTGAATGTGCTCGCCCAGTGGTCGGGCTCGCATCTGCAGATTCACCACAGGGTGAGGTTGTCGCCAAGGGCAAGAGTATCTCTGCTCTGGTGGCTCAAGGAACACAATTTAACCGCAGGAAGACGGTTCGGAGGCTGGAATTGGATAATTCTAACTACGGACGCCAGTCTCAGAGGTTGGGAAGCGGTAATTCAAAATTGTCAGCTCCAGGGTCTCTGGGCGGATCACGAAAAATTGCTGTCTATAAATGTCCTGGAACTCCGCGCAATTTACAATGCGCTACGACAAGCAGTGCACATGCTTCGCTCTCAGCCTGTCCAAGTGCAGTCAGACAATGCGACGGCGGTCGCATACATCAACAAACAAGGAGGAACGAGAAGCCGCATGGCAATGCGGGAAGTAGCTCGTATCCTCAATTGGGCGGAATGCCACCAGGTGATGTTGTCGGCCGTGTTCATTCCGGGAGTGGACAACTGGGAAGCGGATTATCTCAGTCGTCGGGATTTTCATCCAGGCGAATGGGCATTAAATCCAGAAGTGTTTCACATGTTGGTTCAGAGATGGGGTTATCCTCAGGTGGACCTGATGGCGTCTCGACACAATCACCAAACGTTCCAGTATGTGTCCAGAACAAGAGATCCAAAGGCAGTGGCGGTGGATGCTCTCACTGTCGCGTGGCCGTACAGTCTTGTGTATCTGTTTCCACCGTTTCCGTTGCTCCCTCTGGTGCTAAAACGGATCAAAAGAGAGTCTGTCACGGTCATACTAGTGGCGCCTCATTGGCCTCGGAGAGCTTGGTTCTCGGATCTCCGAGGACTACTCGCAGACGATCCTTGGCTGCTCCCACTACGCCCAGACCTGTTACAACAGGGTCCGTTCTTTTACCCCGATTTAGCGCGGCTGCGTTTGACGGGGTGGCTGTTGAGACCGCCCTCTTAAGAAGAGAGGGCATTCCAGATTCGGTTATACCAACCATGTTACGAGCTAGGAAGCCGGTTACGGCAGCTCATTATTACAGAATATGGCGTGCCTATATAGGTTGGTGTGAAGCTCGGAAGTTTCCGACATCATCTTTCAAGTTATCCCGCCTTTTGTTGTTTCTACAAACAGGGTTAGATGGAGGACTGCGTTTATCTACACTAAAGGTGCAGGTATCTGCTTTGTCAATTTACTTTCAAAGACGATTGGCTCTATTGCCGTCTATACGCACTTTTCTCCAAGGTGTCCTCAGAGTACAGCCTCCATTCATTCCACCTACAGCGCCATGGGACTTGAATCTGGTTTTAGAGTTCTTACAGTCTTCATATTTTGAACCCTTACAGCAAGTGGATATAAAGTTTCTCACTTGGAAAACAATTTTTCTTCTAGCCTTAGCTTCGGCAAGGCGTGTTTCGGATTTGGGTGCCTTGTCATGCAAGTCACCGTATTTGGTGTTTCATGATGACAGAGCGGAACTTCGGACGAATCCTGCTTTCTTACCAAAGGTAGTGTCATCTTTTCACATCAATCAACCAATAGTAGTTCCTGTGTTGACGGAACATTCTGGAACTCTGGATGTGGTACGCGCATTACGCATTTATGTATCCCGAACGTCTTCAGTTCGTAAGACGGATACGTTGTTTGTTCTCTATGATGCTGCCAAGATGGGTTGGCCAGCGTCTAAAATCTTATCCAGATGGATAAAACTGACCATACGTCAGGCTTACCTTCATGCTAGGTTACAACCGCCTACATCAGTAACCGCTCATTCCACACGTTCTGTGGGAACTTCATGGGCAGCTGGTCGAGGAGCTTCTACGACGCAGCTTTGCCGTGCGGCTACATGGTCTTCAGTGCACACGTTTGTGCGCTTTTACAAGTTTGATACGTTTGCGGCATCAGCATCTAGCTTTGGCCGCCTAGTGTTACAAGTGCCAAACAGCTCTCCCGCCCACGGGGGAAGCTTTGGTACGTCCCAAGAGTACTCCAGTGACCCCTAGTGGATGATAAAGAAAATAGGATTTTGGTACTTACCAGGTAAATCCTTTTCTTTGAATCCATAGGGGGCACTGGACGCCCACCCAGAGCAGTTTTACCTAGTTGTGGTGAGTTCTGAGGATCTTATGGTAACACACTTTCGCCGACTGGTTCAAATTACAAGTGCTGGTTAGGGTGTCAACTGTTTAGTTGTCAGTAACGTTATGTGTCAACTTCGTTATTGTCCGTTATGTTATATGTAATACTCCAAACCTCTCTATAGTTCCTGTTCGGCTCAGTAAAAAACACTGAGGTACTCGGGGATATGGAGGGGTGGAGTGTTCTAAATTTAAATATTCAGTGCTGTTCCTACGGAAGCCCGTCCATATCCCAAGAGTACTCCAGTGCCCCCTATGGATTCAAAGAAAAGGATTTACCTGGTAAGTACCAAAATCCTATTATTACCTCTCCTTAGATGGCTGTAGGCATGACAGCCTCATCCATGGGGTATGGTGGACAGTAGGAAATCTGTGTAGCGTTCCTTTTTTTTATATAGAAAGTGCCTCTCCTCAGTGCAATAACAGCCAATTTCTCCAACACTTCAATAAGCACCAAAGTGTGGTATTTAGCCAGCAGGTGACTGTCCAAAGTGCAAATGACAGTCGATTCTCCAACACTTCAAATAAGCAGCAAAGTGTGGTATTTAACCAGCAGATGCGTCTCCAAACGCGTTTCTTTGCCTACCCTCCGGTTTCAGCGGCTTCTTCAGTGTTCAATACATGTTATGTTTTCCTTACTTACACACAGATCAGTCTGGACAAAAAAACAAAACATAACATCACTTAACTATGCAGCTCGTTTTTCTGTTTTGGATAAAACTTTATCGTTATCAGAACGGAAGTTAAACGCTGCTGTGCTAGTCTTTGTTTCATTTTATTTTTCTGTCTTTGCCACATACACATGGTGCAATATAACTACCGGTATGGACTATATAGTCCATATCAGTAGAAAACATAGTGCATATCGCACCGCGTGTATACACCTTGCGATGCCGATGCGCTGTCCCGCGGGGTCGGCATCGCAAGGAAAAATAGACTGTGCAGGCAGGTGTTAATGTGGCTATTTAAAGCTTTATCTTTTCAGAGCTTATCCCTTTTTGTACGCTTTGGATGTGTTTTGATTTTCAACATACGTGGACTCTCCTTGTGGCAGCGCATGCGACATCTGGTTTTTGTTGTCGCCTAAAAAAATAATCCTGATAAAACATTTCAAGCAATAATAATTTTTGGGTCTGAATTGCAAATGTTAATAAATAGACTCTTCATTCTGTTCCACTAATACTGTATCGCTTTGCAATCCACTTATGCAACATACTGACATTTGGCAATGGCAAGAGCCATCTATTTGACCCAGTGCAGTTCCAGTTTCACCATTGTTTTCTTGTTTTTGTCGATTTGTGCATTTTTAGTACTTCTTTTTCACATTGTTTTTGTTATAATACATCACTACATGACAAAGTCTATGGCGTAGTGTCGTCTGTATTTGTAAGTACTTTTGTTTATTTACAGTGCAATGTCACCAATTACTTGCTTGTGCTATGTTAGTGTGTACTTTGTCATTTGAGGATTTGTTTTAATTCTTTGGAAAGTGTTTTTGTATAGCCATCCTTACAACTTAATCCAATTGTAAAGTTATTATTATTGCACTCAAGTATGTGGGTACCACCTGACCCCTCTTTGTTATCTGCCATATGTCAGTCATCGTACAGCAAATTGTAATTTTATGTTTCCATAAATTGAGTAAGCCTAATCATGTATACAACTTAATATTTTGAATACAATACTGTATATATACCTATCAGATTCATTAAAACCACTGACAAGTGAAGTGAATAAGATTGATTATCACGTCAAGGTGTGGGATATATTAGGCAGCAAGTGACCACTCATGGTGAGAATCAGAGGTGGACGCAGTAAACTAGCGTCTGCAAGTTTTGTTGCAGCTGCTACTGTGCATGTATGCAGCTGATGGGCATCCTATTGAGAGTGCGCTCCTGCTGCAGCTTGAATCCACTGATGAGTGTACAGACACACTATTAGTGATCCATTGGCCGGGCAGTCGGACATTGCATCTGCCTATGGCAGGCGCAGAATTTTCATGGCTCCTTTCCACCGGTGTTAGGGGAACTGTGTGTATAGATGCAGTTGCTGACACCAACACGCCATCCACCCTCTTTCCAGAAATGCCCATTGAAATTGCATAGATCGCATGCAATTCCGATTTGCTTTCCCCAGCAGTAACCATCACGCACATGCGCAGTGCCCTTGCACCCAATGGTTTCCATACATCCACCTCTGAATCATACCCTCAGTTCTTGAAGTTGACGTGTTGGAAGCAGAAAAAAACAGAGTACGGATCTGATTGACTTTGACGAGGACCACATTGTGATGTGAGTACTGGGTCAGAGCATCTCCAAAGTGGCAGGTCTTCTGGGTTGTTCCCAGTATGCAGTTAGCAGTTACCAAAAGCGGTCCAAGGATAGACAAACAGTGAACCAGTGACAGGGTCATGTGTGCCCAAGGCTCGTTGATGCATGAGGGGAGCGGAGGGTAAACCCTCTGGTCCGATCCCAGATTAGAGCTACTATAGCACAGAGAGCTAAAAAGTTAGTGCTGGCTATAATCTAAAGGTGTCAGAACACACAGGGCATCTCAGCTTGCTGCATAGCCACATAGCCAGCTCAGAGTGCCCATGCTGACCCCAGTCCACTGCTGAAAGTGCCAACTATGAGCTTCTGAGAGTCAGAACTCTGCCATAGAGCAATGGAAGGTGGCCTGGTTTGATAAGTCACTTTTTCTTTTACATCCTGTAGATGGCCGGGACTGTGTGCATTATTTATCTGGGGAAGAGATCACACTATAGGAGGCAGTGTGATGCTGTGGGCAATGTTCTTCTGGGAAACTTCTGGTGTCTTTTTTTTTTTTCTCCGAAAATGTTTCTTATTTGCAATGCAACATTGTGTGTGACTGAGACTGTATACAGAGCAGAACAGAACTTTCATTGGAAAAAAGCTGTGGCTGCTACATTGTAGCACTTTGTGTACAGATTCAGAGACTCAGTCACACACAGATATACAAGTGTTGTATATCATATTATTTAGCACAGTGCATCCTAGTCACATTGCGTTGCGAATAAGAATAATTTTCTGCAAAAAAGACGCCAGACGCCGAAGAGATTCTCACGCTACTTGGTGTGCCAAGAGGGGGCTATTTGTTGTTACTGCAGCAAGAATGTTTGAAGACACATTTGTACCACCTACCTTAACATTGTTGCAGGCTACGTACACCCCTTTATGGTAATGGCATTCCCTGATAACAGTGGCCTCTTTCATCAGGATAGTGCACCCTGCCGCACTGCAAAACTTGTTCAGCAATAGTTTAAGAAACATGGCAAAAAGTTCAAGGTGTTGACTTGGTCTCCATATTTCACAGATCTCAATCTGATAGAGCATCTGTTGGATGTGCTGGAAAAACAAATCTGAGCCAAGGATGTCCCACCTCCTAACTTACAGGACTTAAAGGATCTGCTAGTAATGTTTTTGCCAGGTACCACAGTATACCATCAGAGGTCTTGTGGAGTCCATACCTAGATGTGTCAGAGATGTTTTGGTTGCACAAAAGGGACCTACACAATATTAAGCAGGTGGTTTTAATGTTATAGCTGATGGGTGTTTATATATAAAATATGTCTTCCAGCAGTAATCGGTGTAGTATTATATTAAATATGTAGATTCCTCTGGTAGTTGATGGAACACATGCCAATATATCTGTGCATATCTGCACCATGATATGAGGACAAGGCAAGAAAGATAGCTACAAGATAGTTATGAATAGAACACTGGGTGTGTTGGAAGAGGGAAGTTGAGTAATAATTAAAGTTTGCTAATAGCTATTTACTACTTCTACTACTGGTACTGTAAGAGCTTTGCTTCACTTGAATTCAGCGGTGTCCTAACTGTTTAACCATTGATTTGTAGGTAAAAATCACAGGATTCTAAGCCATCCAGATAAATTCACATGACTATAGTTTCATAAAAACAAAATTTTGTGGATTTACTAGTCTTACATATAATAGTGCTCAGTGTATTGATATAAATATTTTATTTCAGGAAATCATTACTAATCTAGAAATGATTACGTATGTTTAAGGTAGTTATTGTTTATGAGCTCCCATATTTAAGCCAAATCTAAGGGGGGGTTCAAATGTTATCGCACAGCCGATCTCCCGTCTGAAGTGATATTCAAATGCCCCCACTTATCGTGCTGGTCGCGACCATTACAGTCGAGTTTAGGTGCACAAAGCACCTAAACCCGACTAAAGTAACGATCGTGAAAAGCTCTTTACGTGCATTGCAGCTCGCTACCCCCGTGGTAGCGAGCTGAAATGAACTTGTCGCGCCCATCCTCCGCCACAATAGAATAGCTGCCGGGGAAACATTTGATTCCGGCCCTAAGTTATCTACATAGTTATACATTAACTTCTATGCAGAATTATGTTCTTACTTTCTGGTACAGTATCAATGATATATTTAAGAAATTATGCTGTATGCAATCTGGTGCTTTGGAGAATTTGAGCTATAAAATTAGAAATTTGACAACTTGAATGCATTTTTTGTGTCAAGATTTCAAAGCAGTTGTATCATTACGTATTGGGGTGCAAATATCACAGTGATAAGGAACCGTGGAATTACAATACAGTAGTTACACATTTTAAGATTTCTATTTGATTTACTTGAGAAGCACCTGATATTCCCTTGTCTGTTTCACAATGTGCTCTGTGATGTAAGAATGAGTCAGTGGAGAAAAAAAGAACTAGTTGAGTGCCAATCTGATGTCTATACAGCCAGCAGCATATTGTCTGCATTAAGAAGGGGCTTCAGAAAGAGAAGCTTCATTCTGCCCCATTATAAAGTACTGGTGAGATCTGGCTTAGGATATTGTTCTATTTTGGGCACCACTTAATAAAAAAGATGTTTTGTAACTGGACAGATCATTTAAGCTATGTTTCTTTACACAAATGATTAAGGGGGAAATGATCACTTTGTAGACCTAAACTAATGACATTTTTGTGACCTATATGAGTTAAGGACCCCATAAAGGACATGAGGCCACTAATTGTGGCTGGAAGGAAAGAGATTTAGGGGGGCTATTTAATTAGCCGCAATAATTTACAGTGTGCTAATATAAGCAGCTGGGCGGTTCAGTTAGTCCAGAAGAAAGGCTGCAGTTCACAAGGATTTTTTTTAAATAGCCTGTTTTCAGATGCCCCAGCCGTGTTAACCCATAGGTCTGGGAACTTATCCTGGATTCTATGGATTAACCCGCGTTAAAACGGTAATTTCCTGACCGAGAAATAGGGGCTCTAATTGAATAACCCCAGGTGGTGTAAGCCCGGGTCTACCACTCTTTTTCACCTGCAGTAAATTACCAGGGCTAATCGAGTTCCCCCCTTATACCCTTTCAGACATCAGACCAGGGAAATTTGCCGGGTCTAGCATGAGTCCATAACCCTTATGGGTCGCAGTTGTTTTCTTTCAGATATACTAAAATTCTGGATTGATGCATGTTCACGTGCATAAGCCTGGGATTTTGATGCATGTCTGAAAGTAGTATTAAACACCCTAAGTGGTGAAGGTTCTTTACTGTAAAAGCTGTGAAACCTTTATACAGGCAAGGTAGTAATGTCACAAGAAATATAACTGGCTGCTCTTTGTGCGCGTGTGTGTGATTTTCCCTTAAAATAATATCCCATTAGATTTGGCATTATTTGTAAAGGATTGAAGCATTTGTATCGGTTTCGCATTATGTTTTAACAGTTGCAGTGGAAGGTCAAGAAAAGATTATCTTTATTTTACTTTCATATTTCATATATAAACATTAATTTTAGCATTAGTAAGGTTTGGTTATACTTGAATTCTGTGTTGTTTTTTTACAGGCTCACAGACCTTTTTTTTCTTTCCCATTTTCCTATTGAATTGTCTAATTTAAATATTAGGGGATAGCTGTGGGTATATTTCCATTTGACTTAATTTCCTCTGGCTAAGAGGTAGGATTGAGACATACAGTACATGACCAGCATTGTTCTGCTATTGTGTGAAAAATTCCTATCTAATTCATGTATTAGGATTCTCTCACAATCCAATGATTTTCGAGTTTGGATATTACAGGGGTATTGGCTGAATTTTCACGACATCCATAGAGTGGGAGTAGAACTTGTGGTGAGCGCAGCGAGCCCGCAAGTGGATCTGTTGCACTCGCCCCCCACGCCGACATTCTGCAGTCGGGGTCCCGGGGTCGGTATGCTGACCTCCGGTAACTTCACCTTCAGTCTGACAGCCCCAACCCGTGTAAAGTGTATCTGTAATTTAATTTCCATTTGAACTCCGTGGCAACTATCCACAAATAGGTTAACACCTTAGGGGTCTGTTTTCTAAGCCGTGAAGAGAGATGAAGGGGTCTATATACTAAGCCTTGGATGGAGGTAAAGTGGACGGAGATACCCAATCGGCTCCTAATTTCCACAGGCTGGGTTTGAAAAATGACAGGAGCTGATTGTTTATCCCCATCCAGTTTACCTCCATCCAAAGCTTCGTAAATAAGAACCCATAGTACCAGTCAGTCATCTCCTAACTGCCATGTTACTGACTATGGGGGTCATTCCGAGTTGTTCGCTCGCAAGCGGATTTTAGCAGATTTGCTCATGCTAAGCCGCCGCCTACTGGGAGTGAATCTTAGCATCTTAAAATTGCGAACGATGTATTCGCAATATTGCGATTACACACCTCGTAGCAGTTTCTGAGTAGCTTCAGACTTACTCGGCATCTGCGATCATTTCACTGCTTGTCGTTCCTGGTTTGACGTCACAAACACACCCAGCGTTCGCCCAGACACTCCTCCGTTTCTCCGGCCACTCCTGCGTTTTTTCCGGAAACGGTAGCGTTTTTTCCCACACGCCCATAAAACGGCCTGTTTCCGCCCAGTAACACCCATTTCCTGTCAATCACATTACGATCGCCAGAACGATGAAAAAGCCGTGAGTAAAAATCCTAACTGCATAGCAAATTTACTTGGCGCAGTCGCAGTGCGGACAGTGCGCATGCGGCGGAAAATCGCTGCGATGCGAAGATTTTTACCGAGCGAACAACTCGGAATGACCCCCCATGTTTGAAAAATGACAGTTCGGAGCTGATTGGCTGGAAATTTATCACACCTTAGTCTGCTGAGCAGAGACAGGAAAAATAAGTCTACCTGGAAGGTATATAGTTTTACACCTTCTTCCCATTTGTGTTTTTTACCTGTCTCAGCTGTGTGAGGTATGCTGGTAGTGTGGAATTTTATTGTTTTACTGTTGTAATACCGGTAATTTGTGAGACCTGATGATTGCTGCGATGCACCTCCTGGGAGTGGAAGCAGGGACATGGATGCTATTTGTGTCACGTGACTCTTTCAGGATGAATGCGTTTCTAAATGTGTAGGTGCCTAAAATTGATGCAGCTGTGGCAAGTCTGTCTAAAATGACAATTATCCTATTAGAAGATGAGGCCTCACTAAAGATTCCTATGGATATGAAAATGGAAAATTGCTTAAAAATAAACATATTTTTCAGGTGCAGTGATTGCTGAAATCCAGTGCAGCTATAGCATCAGTATCCAGAGCATTCAGAGTTTGGGCAGAGACCCCTCTTAAGGATACGCAATTGGGAATGGTCAGTGTTTAATAAGAACTATTGAGTTGATGCATAAAGAAATTGTCTCTCTATGGGGAATTCAGTTAGGCCCAAAAATTTAACACTTTTTAGCTTTGGGCTATTCAATTACAGCCTTTTTTAAGTATTGCGGTATCCAATTGGGGGTTATTGGTAGTGTGATAACATATATATGGGATCCGGAATAAATTCCCAATCCCATGTGTTATCCCGGCTCCGACGGCCATTATTCATAGATTATGCGCACCCGAAGCATAATCCCTGATAAATGCTGGCATCGGGGAAGGAGTGCGCCGTATCAGGGCTAAATGGATAGCCCTCTGCAAACTTATTAGCATTGGAAAATTACCGCTGTTAATAGAATACCCCCCATAGAATCCGTGATAAGTGCACAGACTCGGTGTTAACACTGCTGGCTTCGTGAAAACTGGCTACTTTGCAGGGATTTTTTAATGGAGACTGTTGAGATCCCAAAAAAAACAATCTCCGATAAGAGCTGCATGGCAGGTTGCATTCAAGGCTAATTGGATACTCCTGGGGGATCAATTAGCCCACAGTAAATTACTGCGGCTAATTGAATTCCCCCCAGTGTGAAGTTTCTCCAGACAGACTATTTTTTTTTTATTTTTTTATTTGTACCAAAAGTACAAGGTCAGGAGACCTTTTATGGTTATGACCCAAGCTCAAGGAATAGTTGAACTATGCTACCATGTCTGGGAGATTTCTGTTTGGAAAAAGCTGGACACAATAATTCAAAAAGTCATTGATGGTAAATCTCATTATTTACCTTAGGTAAATATGACGTCGTCATTTTTTTCACCAGCATTTCAGATAAGCGCAAAGCTATCAACCAGGGAAGAAGAACATCAAACAGGCACCACATTTAAACATACTTTACATTCTTTCAGGAAAAAGAAAGATGAGCAAGGATCACAGCCCTTGCACTGGCTATCAGATAAATGGTTTTAATACTCATTGGGTTTGCAACATTACCAGTCAAGGGTACAAGATAGAATTTTACTCTACATCCAGAGGAAGCATACTAGTGAAACAGTCTGAGCTGAAGGCATAATACAACAATCTGCAACAGAAGTATTCAACATGCGCCCTCCAGTTACTATAGAAGTACACATCTCAGCATGCCTCTCCATATTTGTAGCATGCACTAATGGCAAACCTGGCAGGGTATGCTGGGATGTGCATTTCCACAGCAGCAGGAGGGCCGTATGTTGAATACTGATCTACAGACTCTATTGAAAATAATCTGTAATGACCTGTTTGTCTGGGGCATATAGATGCAGTATTTGACACCAGTATTTTTCTAGTAGAAAAGTTCTAGATCTAAGACGCCTCAATTGCTCCATTTATGGAAGTCATTATTTCATGGGATCAGTACATTCCATCCTACACACAGCAGAGAGGGGTGACTTCCTTCAATAGATCTACAAGATGCTTATGTACACACTCATATTGCAGCCCAACATTATCAGCTTCTCAGATATGTTTTGTATGGAAGCCATTTCCAGTTCGCCTGACTCCTCTTCAGGCTTTCCGGACACCAGATTGACTTCAGTCAAACGTCTTAGACCATTCTTTCAGTCCATATGTCAATCATTTTGTGGCACCTTGATTGTATTTGTATTTAATTGTAATTTTTGCATCCTTTACGATTGATATCAATTAAGAGTACCCATGGATTCCTGAGAATTCTATATCCTGAGCCTGCTATTAATGAGGCATCTGTCTTCTATTAAACGGGCTACAGTATCTTGAGAGGAATTTTACCTCCACAATTAAGTGCCAATATCATATGAGGAATTGGACCTCTATGAGTTTTGGAAATCTTTTTTTTATGTTACATGTGTCTGTCTGTTTGTTTGGCCTTTCAATTTTAATATGACTCTTAAAAGTTAAGTATTATTATATTTAATTATGATATTTAAAAGTATGCTCCCTCAAGCCCCTCATTTGTTTTAATTTAGATTCCCTGAAATAGCAGCAAACTCCCTGACTCTCTGAATAGTGCAGCAATTTGGCTGAATTGCACCTTACCCCCATGAAGCTGTTATATACTTAAAATAATAAATAAATCAGAGATATAAACGTTCAAATGAGATCATTTCCCTGCATTGGTTATAAAGCATAATGATCCCCATGGCTACATGCATTTTCAAATCATGTTTTCTATGGACACCTGAAAGTATATACTGTATAGGTGCCAAACTAGAACTGCTTAGGGCAGAGGTTCTCAAACGTGGTCCTCAAGGGTACCCTAACAGTCCAGGTTTTACGTATATCCATGTTTGGCCACAGGTGACTTAATTAGCACCTCAGTGAATTTGATATAAGCATCTGTGCTGAGCCATGGATATTCCTAAATATGGACTGTTGAGGTGCCTTGAGGACCGCGTTTGAGTACCTCCGGCTTAGGGACCCATTTATATTTGGATGCAAGTACATTTTTTGACATGCCTCTAAGGCAGTGTACGTCCACTTTAACGCTGTGCTGATAGGTATTATTTTTAATGCTGTGCTCGCCACACTTCGGGAAAAGTGCAAGTTGGGTTGCCATTTCTGACATTTAAATGCTTCGTCAACGGCAGTTCACCTCCTTCCCCCCATAATGTGCATTATTCATGTAGGATCTCAGCCTGGTGCATGAGGCTCTTGCTTTTTTGTGATGCATTCACAGGTGGTGGGGAGGGGGAGGGCTTTGGCAACTGCACCTCATTATTGGAACATATTAAGCAACATTAGACTAAGATATAGTATTGTACAGTATATTACAAGCGAACTTCAGCACCAAGAAGAATAACAAAGCTATTATAGGTACACTTTTAAACGGGCAACACGGATGGTGTAATGGTTAGCATCACTGCCTCACAGCACTGAGGTCATGGGTGCAGTTCCCACTATGGCTCTAACTGTGTGTAGTTTGTATATTCTCCCTATGTATGCTTGTGTGGGTTTCCTTCGGGTACTCCAGTTTCCTCCCACAATCCAAAATTAACCCTACTGTGAGTGTGTGTGCATGTACATGTGGTAGATAATATGTATTGTAAGATCCACTGTGGTAGGTACTGATGTGAATTACCAAATATTCTTTGTAAAGTGATGTGGAATATGCGTGCGCTATATAAATAACTGGTAATAAATAATAAAATATGATTTTAAATGTGGAGTAGTCCCGTTAAAACGGTTTTATTTTTTTATTAGCTTTGAGATCACCATATTAGGATGTATGCTTTTTCTACAGTACATCAAATTTTTATTTTTTCAGTTTATTCAACACGCCTGTTATCATCCCTGTTAAAGAGTTTATAGAGGAAAATACATATGCATATAAAATAAATGGGCTTAGAGTTTGCCTTTTAACCACTATTGCTTCTCCAAATGTAAAAGAATGGTAGAAAAATGTATTAACTTGATAAACATATCAAACAAAATAGTATCTTCTCTATAGTTAAATAAGACTTTCAAAAATTGTATGATTATCATAATCTGTTTTATTGCTTCTTATATATACATTTCTACATGCCACCCATTCACTTTAAAGTGAAATCATGCCATATTGTTAATAATTAGGTTTTATGTTTACTTTGCTTTGCAAACTAAATAAAACACAGATACAGACTACTGAAAACAGAGAACCCTTGCTCTTTTTTATATATTAACTATCATATTAAATTAGTTTTCTGCTGATTAAAATTAAATACTTTTGCTTATTGCCAGTTTACCAAAATAGTAATGGTGGGTATACACTAGACGATTCGCTCCATGGGGGTTATTCAGGTTTGCACTGCAGGTGTTACATGTGCTGAGAGATTATCATTTGGATGGGTTCTATTATTTCTGTGCATGATAAATACTGGCTGATTAGTTTCTAAACTGCAATTTAGATTTCAGTTTGAACACACCTCACCTAAATCTAATCTCTCCCCACATGTTACATCTGCCCCACCTGCAGTGCAACGTGGTTTTACCCAATTGCTAACTTTTTTTGTTTGCTAACAATCCTGAGTAAGGCCCCATGAGCGATATTGTCTAGTGTTTCCCCTACCCTCCTGGGCAGCTGACGTAGTGCGTATACACTGAACGATATCGCTATTGATATTGTTCAGTGACATCACGCCGTGGCTGGCCCTTACATGCAGTTTTGGACGAGAAGGATTACATGCAGGATTATTTGGTATAAAATTTTGACTGATGCTGATGTCTGCCGTTATGTTTTATCCCTCTTTTTTATAATAACTATAGTGCGTGACTATGCACCATAACCCTGGATATCCTTATCCATTAGGAATTTATCTAATCCATTCTTAAAGGTGTTGACTGAGTCCGCCATTACAACTCCCTCAGGCAGTATCGTATCGTCCTTACCGTGAAAAAGCCTTTACGCCGTATTGTGCGGAATCTCCTCTCTAACCTGAGCGAGTGTCCACGAGTTCTCTGTGTTGATCTAACCAAAAACAGGTCCTGCGCAAGATCTGTGTATTGTCCCCTTAAATATTTGTAGATGTTGATCATGTCCCCTCTTAGTCTCCTCTTTTCCAATGTAAACATGCCTAGCCTTGCAAGCCTTTCCTCGTATTCCAGCGTCTTCATGTCCTTAATTAGTTTGGTTGCCCGCCTCTGAACCTTTTCTAGCTCCAGGATATCCTTTTTGTAGTATGGTGACCAGAATTGTACACAGTATTCAAGGTGTGGCCTCTCTAGTGATTTATATAACGGGATTTAACACACTCATTCCTAGCATCAATTCCCCGTTTTATGCATGCTAATATCTTATTAGCCTTCTTTGCTGCAATCCTACTTTGGGTACTACTGCTTAGTTTGCTATCTATGAGGACACCCAAGTCCTTTTCCAGTACAGAATCCCCTAATTTTATCCCATTTAGTATGGGTGAAAATGAGCGATATCATCTAAAATATCGCCCAGTGTGTATGCGCCTTTAGCTATTTGGCTGTATTGGCTACTGCATGGTATATTCAGAGGCGTAGCATGGAGCAATGGCACCCGGAGCAAGCTCACATCACGGCGCCACCCCCCCCCCCCCCCCCCCCTTCCCATATACACACACAAACACATAGTTCCTGACATGGAAGAAAGCATTTACCCCACAAGGAAAAAACCACAATAGCCTCCACACCGCCCTCAGTCCCTCAACACTGCCCTCAGTCCCTCAACACTGCCCTCCCTCAGTCCCTCAACACTGCCCTCAGTCCCTCAACACCGCCCTCAGTCCCTCAACACCGCCCTCAGTCCCTCAACACCGCCCTCAGTCCCTCAACACCGCCCTCACCCTTCTCAGCCACAGCTCCCATCACCATCCTCTGCCCTCTGCCCCATCACCATCCTCTGCCCCATCACCATCCTCTGCCCCATCACCATACTCAGCCCCTGCCCAGCCCCATCACCATACTCCTGCCCCAGTCACATCACCATCCTCAGTTCCAGTTTAATTATATTCTCATACCACCGCCTTCCTCTCCTATGGAGCCGGAGCCGCCTCCTGTGCAGCCACACGGGTGGCTTGAGCTCTGTCTCACTGCTGCTGCCATCCCGGGCCGCGTCTGGGAAAAGCTGGTGCTGGCTACATAGGACATGCGGCGTGGGTACAGACTCTACAGCGCTGCCGCTGCCCAGGGGCAAATGCAGGATTTCTGAGGGGGAGTTTCCGCGCGCACGTGTGTATATGTATGTATGTGTGTGTGTGTGTGTGTGTGTATATATATATGTATGTATATATATATATATATATATATATATATATATATATATATAACAAATAGAAACGGGGGTGCTCTGGTGCCGCAATGCACTTCCAAAGCACGTGATAAAATTAAGATCTAAAAACGTGAGTGACACTTCCTCTAGAATGAGAGTGGCTGCTACATTTTAAGCAATTAAATATGTGCTTGGAGAACACATAAGTAAAATTTTAGTAAGTGGAGAAAAGGGCACTTTTAGTGTCTGATAAAATTATATGAGGTGTATACCCAGTGTGAGTAGGAAAAGGACACTACTTATCTGGTATATAAAAAGACTTTTCCTTCAGTCATAGGACCAATATAGGAACATGAAAAATATAAGAACATGATAACATAGCGCGTACAGTTTTCACGTGGTTTTCATACCATAAATCACATATTATCAGTTGTGTATAAGAAACCTTT
Organism: Pseudophryne corroboree; assembly: GCF_028390025.1. Taxonomy (NCBI): domain Eukaryota; kingdom Metazoa; phylum Chordata; class Amphibia; order Anura; family Myobatrachidae; genus Pseudophryne; species Pseudophryne corroboree. The sequence goes on along the minus strand of NC_086449.1, from coordinate 429,371,634 downwards.
GTGGGTATAGGCAAATCCCACAATTTAAAATCCACAGCCAGGGATCTTTTTTTTTTTAAAAGGTTTTTCACAAAGTTTAATACAACACATATACACACAAATGGAAGAAATGCAAGCGTACAGGATAAAAAAGTATAACGAGCTTATCTATCCATATAGGAGATCGAATACATCTAATTTTCCATAGGTGTCCAAATAAATGGTAAAAATTCAAACTTACAGGAAATAAATATTAAAAAGGCTTATCTGTCCACAAAAGAGGTCCAGGTACATCCGTTCCAACGCGTTTTGTCAATAGATAGATTTCATCATGGGGATATTATCTTGTTCTTATTTTTTTCATGTTCCTATATTGGTCCTATGACTGAATGAAAAGTCTTTATATACCAGATAAGTAGTGTTCTTTTCCTACTCACACTGGGTATACACCTCATAATTTTATCAGACACTAGAAGGCGCGCTTTCCTCCACTCCTCCCTCTCTCTCTCTCTCTCTCTCTCTCTCTCTCTCTCTCTCTCTCTCTATATCTATATATATATATATCTATATATATATCTATATATATATATATATATATCTCAATAGTGAAATTGGCACCTTGGGGCTGTTATAACACCCCTAATTATACAATAGAATGACACAATGTCCAAATATAATCTTATTTAAAAAAGCAATCAGTAGGTTCCAATATACAAATTTCTTAAAATGTATTAAAAAAAACATCTGAAACTGTACTGGTATAAATGTTCGTAAAACGTTTCATCCATCACTAACATCCAGTGGTGGTCCACATAAGAGCAAGTGTACAGATATTTATTTCACGAACTCCTCCTTCTAAGATTGTAGACCGGAGGTCACATCACAACAAGACTGATAACCCAACGCATTTCGTCTCTCACAGAGACTTCATCAGGGGTATATCTACAACATTAGAACATAACTTTAAGAACATATGCTCACAAGTTAACATAATTATTAACCACAAATTACAATAGAAATAATAATTGGAACACAACTGCTATATACAGGCCAATGGAACAAAAAATAAAATAACAAATAAAAATAATGATAACATAGAAATGACAAAACAATTTGCATAGATGTGGTATACAGACACATACAGTACCTCATTTGAGTAGGTAACATAAAAAAATCAGTAGATACGATTGCTCTGGGACACTTACATCGGTTAAAAATGAATCACCCAATATGAGCTCATAGCCAAAAATGCCTACTGGGGAGACATTCTTATTTGCACATATTTTTAAAAAATTGACATTAACTTGAGGCCAATTGTTTAATATATATGAAAGCACATACCTGGCCAGTCATGGAAGATTATTGTGTTATATTTATGGAATCAGAATCAACAGATGATTCCTATAATTTCCAACCTATGGAATTTATTATTGAATAGAATTAGTGTCAGCTCTATGCCATTGTGCATATAGAGGAAGGGGGGGGGGGGGGGTGAAGGCTACATAGCCTTAGCAGTAATAGATTGCAAAACAGGTGGGGGCCAAAGTTGACTACAATAAACCATGTCAATTGAACAGACTTACTCATTTACAAAAATTATTTAGAGAATAATACTCCATCAATCGTCCACAGGGCCATTTAATGTTAACAATAGCACATACCTGATCAATTAAAAAAAAAATCGGCATGTGATACTCAGGGAGTCAGATTCAATAGATGGACTTTATGGTTTTGTACCTGAGGGATTTATTATTAAGTAAAATTAGTATCAATCATTTACCATTGAATGTAAGCAGAAAAAAGTAAAAGGCTAAAATGCCTACTGGTATAAAAATATAAACGTATAGGAGCTATACCCTGACCGAAAATAAGTGTTTAGTACCATTATCTCATATTAATACAAACGTATTCTCACATATGCTTAGTGACTTTAGAGGGAAATCTCCTCCACAATGTGGCTCAAATATAGAGACTACAATTATCAGAATAATAAAGTGAAAGATATGTGTAACCAATGGTCACAAAATAAACGAATTGGATCAAAATTAATATAATGCATTTACACAATTCACAGTGCAAATTAGACAGATGGGGTTAAAATCAGATAAAGTGAGACAAAGTGCATACATAAAAAGTGCAGCCAAAGAAAGCTTACCACAAATATCCTGTGCTGTGTGTCCTTGTATCGCAAGTACTGAAGTAAGGGCACTGCCCTACCTTATATTGTGATGGAAGGAGTTTAACTTGTGAGCATATGTTCTTAAAGTTATGTTCTAATGTTGTAGTTATACCCCTGATGAAGTCTCTGTGAGAGACAAAACGCGTTGGATTATCAGTCTTGTTATGATGTGACCTCCAGTCTACAATCATAGAAGGAGGAGTTTGTGAAATAAATATCTGTACACTTGCTCTTATGTGGACCACCATTGGATGTTAGTGGTGGATGAAACGTTTTACGAACATTTATACCAATACAGTTTCAGATGTTTTTTTATAAATTTTAAGACATTTGTATATTGGAACCTACTGATTGCTTTTTTAAATAAGATTATATATGGACATTGTGTCACGCTATTGTATAATTAGGGGTGTTATACAGCAATAGTGAAATTGGTGCCTTGGCTGTTATATCTATTGTTTTAGACCCTCCTAACGGGACCTAGTGGAATAAGGCAGCCGGTTCAAATCATTGAAAAAGATCCCTACCCTAGTACTCTGAGTTTAATTAGCGCAGAAAGGGAGTTTTGTGTTGTGTGTATTATATATATATATATATATATATATATATATATATATATAGAGAGAAGCAGGAATCAGCGGCACTCTGCAGACGGAGTATCAGGATAAAAGGTCTTTAATGCGGTCCGCATTAAAGACCTTTTATCCTGATACTCTGTCTGCAGAGTGACGCTGATTCCTGCTTCTCCTTATTGGATCTTGCCATAGATCGCAGAGGGCACCGCAGCAAGTACAACCTTATACCCAACTTATTGCCGAACCTGTCCATTGTCTCTACATATATATATATACATATATACACACACACACACACACACACACACACACACACACACACACACACACACACAAAGTCCGCGGCGCTCGGGTAATAAACAGTTCTCATAAAGTTCAGGTCATATCAACGTGATGTCCTGATGACGTTAGAATAAACTAGTGAAACGCTGATATGACCTGAGCTTTTATGAGAATTGTCTACTACTTGAGTGCCGCCGGACTTTCTGCACATTGTTGGACCCAGGCTGGGGTTACCTAGAGAGGGCACCAGGGCTGTAAACTATATTGGTGTACGTGCTGCCTATAAAGCAAAAAAAAAATTAAAATAAATATATATATATATATATATATATATATAGAAAAAATCCAAGAATAACCACACAGGTGATTGTACCCAGAAATACCAGCACACAGCTTAGATGCAAAAGAAGAAGTTTTACTTGTCCAGAAAAATCATTTAAAAAGGCAACAAGCATATAGCACACATGATGGTAGCAGCATGAATAGATCAATGAGTACTTATCATTCCGACAGCTGTTTCGACTATCTTCATCATGGGAATAGATAAAGTGACATGGTGCTGTACACTGCCATCCGCAGTGTCTGGTTCCAAAGTGACGTGTGCTATATGCTTGTTGCCTTTTTAAATGATTTTTCTGGACAAGTAAAACTTCTTCTTTTGCATCTAAGCTGTGTGCTGGTATTTCTGGGTACAATCACCTGTGTGGTTATTCTTGGATTTTTTCTACATGATTACACCAACCGTGCACCAGCGTTTTCTAAATGATAAGTGAGAAGCGGCTGCTTTTGTGGATTTATATATATATATATATATATATATATATATATATAATAATGTAATTACATATGTGACCGGCACTCCGCTTAACTTAGCACAGGTACCTGGGTGCCCTCCCACGGGACACAGACCGACCAGTAAACAGCAGCAGAGAATCGGCGGCACTCCAAGGATATTTCAATAAGCACAGCTACAAGCTCTTGGTGTCGGTGAACGTTTCAGGTGTTTTTATTATTAACACCTGACGAAAGGTGTTAATAAAAACACCTGAAACGTTGACTTGACACCAAGAGCTTGTAGCTGTGCTTATTGAAAAATCCTTGGAGTGCCGCCCGTTCTCTGCCGGGGAGACTTGTCCTGCTCACTTGCACCTCCTGCTTCTTCTTTGGGAGCTCGGCGGCTGTAGTTGATGGGTTGCATGTTGAGGGGGGGCAGGGAGTCGCTCTCTCTCTCTGCGCTGCACTCCGCTGGCACGAAGCACTCATCCCTCCTCCGCCTCTCTGACGTGTCGCCAGGTGACTCGCAGCCACTCCTCACTGAGCCAAGCACCAAACACATCTGCCTGGCCAACTCAGTGTGTATCAGAGGGGGATAAATCGGTGCGCTGCAGTAGCAGATCGGGTTAGCAGGGGGGTTTCTAGGTACTCAGAAAACCCCCTGCGTGTGCTAGTGGCTGCATGGCGCCCTCTGAAGTTTCCGGCGCCTGGAGCTTGCGCCCCACCGTAGCAGCCCTCCCTACGCCCCTGGGTATATTTTAGAAAATATTTGTTTTTTTGTTTAGTTTTCTACGTTATACCTGTCACGTGAGTTGTCCTTTATTTGGTATAGGACAAACGTGTGTGTTTGGGCAGGTACGGATACAGGAGTTAATATACAATAGGGACAAAACATCTGTTGTATTCATAAAAGAATACCCATGTCTAAAGGGCCCCATACACTAGAACGATATATCGGGTGAAATCGGACGTTTTGGATGTGTGTCCGATCCGATGCGCGTTCCCGTGAGGGTCGGATCATCTCCCCTAGATTGTTAGTGCTGCACTCGTGATATGTCAGTTCCTGCAGGCATGGCTGGGATCGCATACGATATTTCTCTATCGTCCTAGTGGATGCTGGGGTTCCTGAAAGGACCATGGGGGGATAGCGGCTCCGCAGGAGACAGGGCACAAAAAGTAAAGCTTTTCCGATCAGGTGGTGTGCACTGGCTCCTCCCCCTATGACCCTCCTCCAGACTCCAGTTAGATTTTTGTGCCCGGCCGAGAAGGGTGCAATCTAGGTGGCTCTCCTAAAGAGCTGCTTAGAGAAAGTTTAGCTAGGTTTTTTATTTTACAGTGATTCCTGCTGGCAACAGGATCACTGCAGCGAGGGACTGAGGGGAGAAGGAGTCAACTCACCTGCGTGCAGGATGGATTGGCTTCTTGGCTACTGGACATCAAGCTCCAGAGGGACGATCACAGGTACAGCCTGGATGGTCACCGGAGCCGCGCCGCCGGCCCCCTTGCAGATGCTGAAGGCAGAAGAGGTCCAGAATCGGCGGCTGAAGACTCCTGCAGTCTTCTAAAGGTAGCGCACAGCACTGCAGCTGTGCGCCATTTTCCTCTCAGCACACTTCACACGGCAGTCACTGAGGGTGCAGGGCGCTGGGAGGGGGGCGCCCTGGGAGGCAAATGAGTACCTATAAAGGCTAAAAATACCTCACATATAGCCCTAGAGGCTATATGGAGATATTTAACCCCTGCCTGATTTCTCTAAATAGCGGGAGACGAGCCCGCCGGAAAAGGGGCGGGGCCTATCTCCTCAGCACACGGCGCCATTTCCTCTCACAGCTCCGCTGGTCAGGACGGCTCCCAGGTCTCTCCCCTGCACTGCACTACAGAAACAGGGTAAAACAGAGAGGGGGGGCAAATTTATGGCGATATTTTTATATAACAAAGCAGCTATAGGGGAGCACTTATTATAAGGCTATCCCTGATATATATATAGCGCTTTTGGTGTGTGCTGGCAAACTCTCCCTCTGTCTCCCCAAAGGGCTAGTGGGTCCTGTCTTCATTAGGAGCATTCCCTGTGTGTCTGCTGTGTGTCGGTACGTGTGTGTCGACATGTATGAGGACGATATTGGTGTGGAGGCGGAGCAATTGCCAAATATGGGGATGTCACCTCCTAGGGGGTCGACACCAGAATGGATGCCTTTATTTATGGAACTACGGGATAGTGTCAACACGCTAAAGCAGTCGTTTGACGACATGAGACGGCCGGACAATCAATTAGTGCCTGTCCAGGCGACTCAAACACCGTCAGGGGCTGTGAAACGCCCTTTGCCTCAGTCGGTCGACACAGACACAGGCGATGACTCCAGTGGTGACGGTGACGAATCAACCGTATTTTCCAGTAGGGCCACACGTTATATGATTTTGGCAATGAAGGAGGCGTTACATTTAGCTGATACTACAGGTACCACTAAACAGGGTATTATGTGGGGTATGAAAAAACTACCTATAGTTTTTCCTGAATCAGAAGAACTAAATGACGTGTGTAATGAAGCGTGGGTTGCCCCTGATAAAAAGCTGATAATTTCAAAGAAATTATTGGCATTATACCCTTTCCCGCCAGAGGTTAGGGAGCGCTGGGAAACACCTCCTAGGGTGGACAAGGCGCTAACACGCTTATCTAAACAAGTGGCGTTACCCTCTCCTGAGACGGCCGCACTTAAAGATCCATCAGATAGGAGGATGGAAAATATCCAAAAAAGTATATACACACATGCAGGTGTTATACTACGACCAGCTGTAGCAACTGCCTGGATGGGCAGTGCGGGGGTAGTTTGGTCAGAGTCCCTGATTGAAAATATTGATACCCTGGACAGGGACAATATTTTACTGTCGTTAGAACAAATAAAGGATGCATTTCTTTATATGCGTGATGCACAGAGGGATATATGCACACTGGCATCACGGGTAAGTGCTATGTCCATTTCGGCCAGAAGAGCTTTATGGACGCGACAGTGGACAGGCGATGCGGATTCAAAACGGCATATGGAAGTTTTGCCGTATAAGGGGGAGGAGTTATTTGGAGTCGGTCTATCAGATTTGGTGGCCACGGCTACAGCCGGGAAATCCACCTTTCTACCTCAAGTCACTCCCCAACAGAAAAAGGCACCGACTTTTCAACCGCAGCCCTTTCGTTCCTTTAAAAATAAGAGAGCAAAGGGCTATTCATATCTGCCACGAGGCAAAGGTCGAGGGAAGAGACAGCAACACGCAGCTCCTTCCCAGGATCAGAAGCCCTCCCCGGCTTCTACAAAAGCCTCAGCATGACGCTGGGGCTTCTCAAGCGGACTCGGGGACGGTGGGGGGTCGTCTCAAAAATTACAGCGCGCAGTGGGCTCACTCGCAAGTAGATCCCTGGATCCTGCAGATAATATCTCAGGGATACAGGTTGGAATTAGAGACAGATCCACCTCGCCGTTTCCTGAAGTCTGCTTTACCAACGTCCCCCTCCGAAAGGGAGACGGTGTTGGAAGCCATTCACAAGCTGTACTCTCAGCAGGTGATAGTCAAGGTACCTCTTCTGCAACAAGGGAAGGGGTATTATTCCACTCTTTTTGTGGTACCGAAGCCGGATGGCTCGGTAAGGCCTATTCTAAATCTGAAGTCCTTGAACCTGTACATAAAGAAGTTCAAGTTCAAAATGGAGTCACTCAGAGCAGTGATAGCGAACCTGGAAGAGGGGGACTTTATGGTATCCTTGGACATCAAGGATGCGTATCTCCACGTTCCAATTTACCCCTCACACCAGGGGTACCTCAGGTTCGTTGTACAAAACTGTCACTATCAGTTTCAGACGCTGCCGTTCGGATTGTCCACGGCACCTCGGATCTTTACAAAGGTAATGGCCGAGATGATGATTCTTCTTCGAAGAAAAGGCGTATTAATTATCCCATACTTGGACGATCTCCTAATAAGGGCGAGGTCCAGAGAACAGCTAGAGATGGGATTAGCACTGTCTCAAGAAGTGCTAAAACAGCACGGGTGGATTCTGAATATTCCAAAATCCCAGTTAATGCCGACAACTCGTCTGCTGTTCCTAGGGATGATTCTGGACACGGTTCAGAAAAAGGTTTTTCTCCCGGAGGAAAAAGCCAAGGAGTTATCCGAGCTTGTCAGGAACCTCCTAAAACCAGGAAAGGTGTCTGTACATCAATGCACAAGAGTCCTGGGAAAAATGGTGGCTTCTTACGAAGCGATTCCATTCGGCAGATTCCACGCAAGAATTTTCCAAAGGGATCTGTTGGACAAATGGTCAGGGTCGCATCTTCAGATGCACCTACGGATAACCCTGTCTCCAAGGACAAGGGTGTCTCTTCTGTGGTGGTTGCAGAGTGCTCATCTATTGGAGGGCCGCAGATTCGGCATACAGGATTGGATCCTGGTGACCACGGACGCCAGCCTGAGAGGCTGGGGAGCAGTCACACAAGGAAGAAACTTCCAGGGAGTATGGACGAGCCTGGAAACGTCTCTTCACATAAACATTCTGGAACTAAGAGCAATATACAATGCTCTAAACCAGGCAGAACCTCTGCTTCAGGGAAAACCGGTGTTGATCCAGTCGGACAACATCACGGCAGTCGCCCATGTGAACAGACAGGGCGGCACAAGAAGCAGGAGTGCAATGGCAGAAGCTGCAAGGATTCTTCGCTGGGCAGAGAATCATGTGATAGCACTGTCAGCAGTGTTCATCCCGGGAGTGGACAACTGGGAAGCAGACTTCCTCAGCAGACACGATCTTCACCCGGGAGAGTGGGGACTTCATCCAGAAGTCTTCCACATGCTGGTAACCCGTTGGGAAAGACCAATGGTGGACATGATGGCGTCTCGCCTCAACAAAAAACTGGACAGGTATTGCGCCAGGTCAAGAGATCCGCAGGCAATAGCTGTGGACGCGCTGGTAACGCCTTGGGTGTACCAGTCGGTGTATGTGTTTCCTCCTCTGCCTCTCATACCAAAAGTATTGAGAATTATACGGCAAAGAGGCGTAAGAACGATACTAGTGGTTCCGGATTGGCCAAGGAGGACTTGGTACCCGGAACTTCAAGAGATGATCACGGAAGATCCGTGGCCTCTACCTCTAAGGAGGGACTTGCTTCAGCAGGGTCCCTGTCTGTTTCAAGACTTACCGCGGCTGCGTTTGACGGCATGGCGGTTGAACGCCGGATCCTAAAGGAAAAAGGCATGCCGGAAGAAGTCATTCCTACTTTGATTAAAGCAAGGAAGGAAGTAACCGTGCAACATTATCACCGAATTTGGCGAAAATATGTTGCGTGGTGCGAAGATCGGAGTGCTCCGACGGAGGAATTTCAACTGGGTCGATTCCTACATTTCCTGCAATCAGGATTGTCAATGGGTCTCAAATTGGGATCTATTAAGGTTCAAATTTCGGCCCTGTCGATTTTCTTTCAAAAAGAATTGGCTTCAGTCCCTGAAGTCCAGACCTTTGTTAAGGGAGTGCTGCATATACAGCCTCCTGTGGTGCCTCCAGTGGCACCGTGGGATCTCAATGTGGTTTTGGACTTCCTAAAATCTCATTGGTTTGAACCACTAAAAAAGGTGGATTTGAAATATCTCACATGGAAAGTGACCATGCTTCTAGCCCTGGCTTCTGCCAGGAGAGTGTCAGAATTGGCAGCTTTATCTTACAAAAGCCCATATCTGATTTTCCATTCGGACAGGGCAGAACTGCGGACTCGTCCGCATTTTCTCCCTAAGGTGGTGTCAGCATTTCATCTGAACCAGCCTATTGTAGTGCCTGCGGCTACAAGTGACTTGGAGGACTCCAAGTTACTGGACGTTGTCAGAGCATTAAAAATATATATTGCAAGGACAGCTGGAGTCAGAAAATCTGACTCGTTGTTTATATTGTATGCACCCAACAAGATGGGTGCTCCTGCGTCTAAGCAGACGATTGCTCGTTGGATCTGTAGCACAATCCAACTTGCACATTCTGTGGCAGGCCTGCCACAGCCTAAATCTGTAAAGGCCCACTCCACAAGGAAGGTGGGCTCATCTTGGGCGGCTGCCCGAGGGGTCTCGGCATTACAACTTTGCCGAGCAGCTACGTGGTCAGGGGAGAACACGTTTGTAAAATTTTACAAATTTGATACTCTGGCTAAGGAGGACCTGGAGTTCTCTCATTCGGTGCTGCAGAGTCATCCGCACTCTCCCGCCCGTTTGGGAGCTTTGGTATAATCCCCATGGTCCTTTCAGGAACCCCAGCATCCACTAGGACGATAGAGAAAATAAGATTTTACTTACCGATAAATCTATTTCTCGGAGTCCGTAGTGGATGCTGGGCGCCCATCCCAAGTGCGGATTATCTGCATAAATTGTACATAGTTATTGTTAACTAATTCGGGTTATTGTTGAAGGAAGCCATCTTTCAGAGGCTCCGCTGTTATCATACTGTTAACTGGGTTTAGATCACAAGTTGTACGGTGTGATTGGTGTGGCTGGTATGAGTCTTACCCGGGATTCAAAATCCTCCCTTATTGTGTACGCTCGTCCGGGCACAGTACCTAACTGGAGTCTGGAGGAGGGTCATAGGGGGAGGAGCCAGTGCACACCACCTGATCGGAAAAGCTTTACTTTTTGTGCCCTGTCTCCTGCGGAGCCGCTATCCCCCCATGGTCCTTTCAGGAACCCCAGCATCCACTACGGACTCCGAGAAATAGATTTATCGGTAAGTAAAATCTTATTATCGTATGCATAATGTACCAAATCGTATGGAACCACTCCCGGGAAGCTCCCGGGAGAGTTCAAGGGAAATAGTCTTCGACTTCAGTCTCAGAAATATTGTTGTAGTGTATGGGGCCCTTAACACCAATGCTTTGTTTATTTGATGGACAGAGGAAAAGTGATTAAGCTGCACGGAGAATGCTCATCGCATAACAGTTCATGGGACAGATGTATTTACCTGGAGAAGGCATAAGGAAGTGATAAACCAGTGATAAGTGCAAGGTGATAAACACACTAGCGAATCTGCTCCTGTTAATTTACATATTGGTGCTGATTGGCTGGTGCGTTTATCACCTTGCACTTAACACTGGTTTATCACTTCCTTATGCTTTCTCCAGGTTTCCATCTGCCCTCATGTTTTTAACACGTTAGAATGCATCCCAGTAATATAGCTATTGTTAAGCATCGTCTAGATTTGTCACATTACCATGACAAATGGAAGTATACATGTGTTTTGTCTAACAACATTGTGTCCTACTAGTAATCGCAGGCTGTCACCTGTAGGTGGCACCCTGATTTTGTGTATGCTGCAGCACAAGCCAGTCATATGGCATATGCTCTCGAGCCTAAACCATGAGATTGTGAACAGTAGTCACACCTCTGACAACATCTTTAGATGAAATGTAAAAGACTGTGATAGCACATCCTATTCATTTAAATGCAGGCAGTACACTCAAATTAAAACTTGTAGTGTTCAAATATCAATTGAGAATACACAGCTGTTGAAAATTAGATGCATAGAGAGTCTCTTTGCTGATGAGTGAATGTCATTTTCCCATGTGAAGTGCTTGATTTCTGGTTCTGTAACTTAGTGTATGTACAAATATATGAGGTATTTAGTGAGAGAAAGTGAAGAGTAATCACAAGATGGCCTTACTCATCCTCTCATTATTTTATTCTCCTGTTCTGCTTGGCGTTTCACTTGTCACAATGTTCTGTGAACCCTTGTAACTCTATCCATTGGTCCTGCATTTGAATGATAAGTAGGCCAAGTACATGTAAATGAAATGCATACATCTGCAGTCAGAGTTCTGGCCTCCTTGTGACTCTCCAGGCCTGAAGTGTGTATCCCTTGCCTACAGCAGTAATAACACCTGCACATTTGGCAGAAACAGCACAGCGAAGAAGGAGCGCCTTGTGTTTTCTGCTCACAGGCAAAATGCCCGCACCCATTGCTAGACTAGTCTCTAGTCTTCTAGCATTTCTTTGGGGTTGGATGCTTCCCAGAATGAAATGCTGTGAGCAGAGATTAAATATTTGTAATTTTGCAATGAACACTTTCAGTTGTCTACTGGTGCTAGGGCATGCTGGGAACTTTAACCAGACAACCACAGGTTTTCTGGTACATTCTAAAGTCCATTAACCATAAGATAATGCAAGAAGTTTGTAAATATAACGAATGCTATTAAATCTGCTTTGTCACTTTGCATTGAGCATTGTGCATTATTCAAGTGCCCATTACTGGCATATAGTGTATTTCTCAGAATCTGTGTAGTCCCAGATTTGGGACTCTCGTTGTTCTATTAGTTGAGGAGATACGAGTTCATAAGTCAAATTGTCATCTAAATGTTATGTGCCTATGTGGAGTCTATTTCCATATTGATAAAGCTAACTATTTATCTTATTACATTCACTATAAAATGGGTAAGAGACTCAGTACGCAATTGGCGTATGGGGTACCGTAAGGGTACGCACTTAGCGTAGCAGACGCTTAGCCGTGGTCGAGACGCACATGCGACACGCTCGCTCACAACTTAACGCGTGGTGTCGAGCACGCTATAGGCGGCCGACTACCGTAATGCTACGCTACTAGCGTAGCGTACGCTCGTGACCACGAGGAGAACACGAGCGGCACAGACGCTCACGGGATGACACTCAGTAAACCTTGTATGCAACACAGTGAATGATTGAGTTTGTACTGTAAACCTTGGTTTTGTAATGTGAGCACAATGCAATGCTAATTAACCTCTATTGTATGAAAGCCTCTTGAGCGATTGAGACACTCTGAATACTCTCAGCAATGTAATAAACACACAATACCTTGCTAAGGTTCCAACACCTTTACTAACAATATCTAGCTATGTAAAAGTTAAAACAGTTAACAGTTCATACACTACAGGCTAACATCAATATCTAAGCAGGCTAACTACACATAAATATACAATATCGTCACAATCTTATACAATAACAGAGAGAGAGAATATGGCAAATACAAACAGAGATTTAGAATGGTTACAGAGAATAACTTACACACACTGGGGAATGATCGCTGCGCAGCTCTGGTACCAGCTCCGAGTTAGTCAAGATGAAAACCGTTTGTGGAGAGAAGACTGGGCTGGCCAGGCTGGCTGTCCTTATATACACTGCGTACAGTATACTACAAAGGGACCTACAATCTCATTGTTCATTGGACACAGGAATGTCTCCTCGCATCATAACAAAAGGTCATAGGTTAGTTTGAACAGGTGGGCTGTGACTATATCAAACTGCTCAGGTGGGAGGGAATCTCAGAATTCCCGCCGCATGGATAATGAACCGCAAATATAGTAAATGTCCAGAAACTACTAATAGACATAACTATACGCAGGAGCGATTAATCTTTATCTAACCAGCACCGGATTGTTTCTAATAAAATGTTCTTTAGTTAGGTACCAAACATCACTGCTCAAACCCTGTCTGACCCTTCATATCATGCAAAGAGGAATTTCTCTGTCCAGCGACCAGTTACATTAAACAAACTTACAGTCATTATTAAGGGGAACATTATCTATAAAACATACTATTTGGTTTTATTATTTAACGTTTGAGTCGCCCGCTAGACGCACACAAACTCTACCGTAAATGCACATACCACGCGATCGAGCGCATGGCCGAGGAGGCGCCATCACGCAGCTGCGAGTATCCGCACGCACGGGAGAGAATGTGCACGTGCAGCGGGCAAGCGCATGAGGTGAATATATGGCAACGTGTAGCATGATATTTTTCCAACTTTGACAGTCCACCCTTTGGCAGTCATCAATAACTGCCACTTCCTAAAACAGTTCAAAAAGAAAAATATATGTCATAATGTAAATACAATTTTATGATTGGGTAAAGGGAGGAGAGGAGCAGGTGGGAAAAAGGTATGACCTAGTGAGAAAGTAGAAGCATGTGTGTATGAATCCATGTTTGAGGGGTCATGTATCATCGTGCCGTACGTGTTTTAGATCAAGCTTCGAGGTATTGCGAAGTATACATTTGAATTCCTTCTTATCCCGTATTACGGGTCTGTGGATGGGCTGTCAAACTTTACCGAGCTCTTTTCGGCTTTTGGTTGCAACAAATGGGGGAGCACATTTAGTTGATGATACATGAATGGGGGGATATGTGAGTGCTGATATCTGTGTCTATATTCCCTATCGACTATGTGTGTCATTACCTGAAGGTTGTAGAAATGAAGATAAGAAGCCATTATTATAAATGCAGTCGTAAACTATGTGAGTTTAATATGCATTCGCCGATTGAGGTCTTGTCTGAAGTCTTGTCTTGATGTACATGTTGTCTGATGTCTCTCGGTGCTTTTGCTATAAATAACGAGCAAAAGTTGTTCCATTGTCCATAAAGTTACAGTCTCTAAAGTATTGGGCTATCGTAAAAGTTAAAGTCACTAGGGAAATTGGGGGCTTGTAGCATAGTTCATCAATGGTCTGTATAAAAGAGGTTGTCAAATTCTTCTTCCAAGCGGATGTCTTTGTACCTTGGAGGAAAACAAAGGAGAAACGGGTGAAAGAAACGGACCGTGGAATCACATTTTCATCACAACATTGTCTCTATCGTTGGGTCATAAATCAGATTAGTTGTTGTTAGTACAGTGTCCTCGCTCCTTAGACTCATCACCCTGGTACTACCTTTACACTTCGTTAAAACCCGAACGCATCTAAATATCAAGCCAACCAATATGACGACTCCCAGAATACACAAAAGAAATTTCCCTACATCCATAATAATACCTTGGGCCCATTCTCCTAAGCCCGAGAACCAATTTCGTGGGTTCAACCATGACACCCAACTGGTCAGCTCATTACCCACAGCAGCGAGTGTGAGATTGTGTTTCCTTCGAAACTCCCACTTTAATTGTAAAATGTCATCCATCTTTTGGTCTATGACCTCGGCTGGGTCCTCCGTGCTGTTTGTAATGTACGTGCAGCACTTTATTCCATATTGAGTTGCTAGGGTAACACAATACCCGCCTGTCACTGCTGTGAGGTAATTGAGAATCATCCTATGCTGAACCAGTTCTGTTTTGTAGGCTTGTAACTCTTTCCCAGTGTACCTGAATATGTCGTCATACATTTCGGTGATATTGTCTAATAAATTTGCAAGCGCAGATATATATTTATAATTTATCACTCCTCTGGCGGTACGAGTGATATCTAACGCGAGTAGGAATTGAATCCCGGTGGATTCATGGATCAGATCAGAGGCTGAATGCTCTGTCCTCTCTATCAGGTGCCATTTAACGACGTGCTCGTAATGAGTGTGAGTATAAGGAGCTTGGGCACTGCGGTGAATATCTTTCATTTTGTTATGGGTTACAGTCATTACTTCAGGCAGTACTTTTCCAATATAGCACAATCCCTCTGAGTTTGGAGCAAGCCACTTATACGCCTTCCTCCCGCTTATGAAATATGCATCATCGGGGAGAACATATGGGACGGAGTATGACATTATCATGTTACAAATTTTCCATGTGAAATCTCCTAACCCTAATTCTCCCATCTGTTTAGTACACGTATCAGGTTGTATGATATGTGCACAGTATCCTGGTGATACTTCTCCAACTCGCATGGTCCTACTTCCTAGAGTGTACCTATACCGGAAATATTTTCCATGGTCGGCTATCTGGCGTATAAGTTCTGTGTCTATGGGCATTCTGTCGGGTCTGTATGAAAAGGTCATGGTTTGATTACTCCATGACACTTCCCAATTTCCCGGCTTTCGGGGATTGGAAATGTTAAAGCACACTAAGGACCTATCCACATGATATTGGTGGAGCTTCAAACTAGGAGGACTAGAGATATTAAACCTCTTGTCCACCGGCCTCCCACCACTTAGCTCAAGTACCCCTCCTACAGTTAAAGGGAATGGTACTAGTCCTGATTTGCTGTAACCTTGAGGTACTTGAGAGCAAACCCAACAGTCTGTCTGGTTTAACACTTTACCCACTAAGGAGTGATAGTCACTCAATGGATGCCGGTCCATGTGAACATTAAAACTGGACTGACATTTCTTTATGCACCCATCCTCAACTATATTGTCACAATGCCTACAGATGCAGTTCTCTTCAGCTAACAATCCTTCACAATTCCTTCTATTGTCAATGCTACCAGATCGTTTTCTGATACTCGCCTTTACTCAGAGATTATGTTGCTCTTGGAAATTTACGCCTCCATCCTGGTCATCAGAACCCATTCCCGATCCTTTCTCGACCTCCATGGTACTCTCACCGAAACAGACTGCTCTGGTCAACAGGAAAATCCGGATCACAGTCTCTTGGGGCAAGTCCATCTTAGAGGAGTAAAAGGAGAAAAATAAGAAGGGGGAAAGGAAATAGGAGGGAGGTGGGAACTGGAGAAAATAACAAATGGGAAAAAGAAATCTGGCTTGACAAGTTTCCGGTCTTATTATTCTCAGCGCTCAGGTGTCGTCTCAATCCTCCCTGAACAGACACTCTAGTGATACAACCTCTACCGTCTGTTCTTTATCACGGGACCTCTCTGGGTCAGAGACCTTTTTACAATGAGACGAATGGACCCAAGTCTCTCTCTCGGCAACCTTCAATGCTGTTGTGCTGGTCAATAAGACTTGATATGGTCCTTCCCATCTGTCAATAAGGCAACCTGAGCGTAGAAAATTCCGTATCATTACATAATCCCCAGGTTCAATGTCATGACAATTACTGTCTGGCAGATCAGGAATCACCAACTTTAGATTATCATTCTCATTACTCAATTGCTTACTCATTTTAACCAAGTACTTTACGGTTACTTCATTGTTACATTTCAAATCATCCTGGGGGTTAATCATAACATGGGGTTGTCTACCAAACAAAATTTCAAAAGGAGACAGATTAAGAGGGGACCTGGGAGTGGTTCTGATGCTGTATAATACGATTGGCAAAGCTTCAGGCCATAACAGTCCTGTTTCAGTCATTACCTTGCTCAATTTATTTTTAATAGTGCTGTTTACTCTTTTCACCTTCGCACTCGCCTGGGGGCGGTACGGAGTGTGCAGCTTACTATTAATTCCCATCCAGTTACACATTGTTTGAAAGACTTCACCTGTAAAATGGGTACCCCTATCACTTTCAATGATTCTAGGGATACCATACCTACACACAAATTCCTGCACAATTTTCTTTGCAGTAAATACAGCGGTATTTGTGGCCGCAGGAAATGCTTCAACCCAATTTGAGAACACATCAATACAGACCAATACATATTTTAAATTTCTACAAGGTGGCAATTGTATGAAATCAATTTGTATTACCTGAAAAGGGCCATCTGTCGGAGGGATATGGGATGGCTCTGTCGGTATTGCCTTTCCGATATTCTTCCTCAAGCAGGTGAGACATGTCATCGCTCTTTTACCCGCATGGGAAGAAAATCCTGGGGCGCACCAATAAGCTCTTACCAACTTACACATTCCTTCTTTGCCTAGATGAGTCAGCCCATGTGCCGCTTCCGCTAGACTTGGAAGGTATGCTCTGGGTGCCACTGGCTTAACCTGTCCATCTGTCCAGAGTCCTGAGGACTCCTGGCCATATCCTTTTGACCTCCAGACTGCCTTTTCCTGTGGGGAACACAAATTTTGCATTTCACACAATTTCTGTGTGTTTACAGTATTAAATACCATCAGTTGTGTACTGTCTGTTTGTATGGGGTTACTAGCTGCTGATTTAGCAGCTTCGTCTGCTCGGCTGTTACCAAGTGATACCGGGTCTTGGCTATATGTGTGAGCTTTACACTTGATAACAGCCACTCTGTCGGGTTCCTGTATCGCTGTTAGAAGTCTTTTGATGTGGGCTGCATGCGCTACGGGTGTGCCAGCTGCCGTCATGAAATTTCTGAGGCGCCATAGGGCCCCGAAATCATGGACTACTCCGAAGGCGTACCTAGAATCTGTGTAAATATTGACTGATTTGCCCTTAGCCAATTCACATGCTCTGGTTAGGGCAACCAGTTCAGCAACTTGTGCTGAGTGTGGTGGGCCTAGCGGTTCCGCTTCTATGGTACCTTGGTCATCTACGACTGCGTATCCAGTACACAAGTCTCCCGAGTCCGTCTGTCTGTGACAACTACCGTCAGTGTAGAAAGTAAAATCTACATCTTCCAGTGGGTTGTCACTGATGTCAGGCCTTGCCGTGAAATTTTGGGTCAAATATTCCATACAATCATGCGTGTCATCCCCTGTATTAAATCCTCCTTCACCATCACTCTCATCCTCCACCCTTTGTGCCTGTCTAGGCACACCTGGGAGATACGTTGCAGGATTTAATGCGCTGCATCTCCTTATGGTGATGTTTACGGGGGACATCAATGCCAATTCCCATCTTGTAAACCGCGCTGATGAGACGTGTCTGGTTTGGGCCGAATTCAGTAAGGCTGACACTGCATGTGGTGTATGAATTGTGAGGTTGTGTCCTAGCACTACATCTTCGCTCTTTGGGACTAGCAATGCTATTGCTGCAACGCTTCGCAAGCATGTGGGGAGGGATCGCGCTAACGTATCTAGCTGAGCGCTATAGTAGGCTACCGGCCTGCTGGCATCACCATGCTTCTGGGTTAAGACACCTGCTGCGCACCCAGCACTCTCTGTTCCGTACAGCTCAAAGGGTTTCCCATAGTAAGGCATACCTAATGCTGGTGCCTGCGTTAGGCACTGTTTAAGTCTCTCAAATGCCATCTCAGATTCGTCTGTGTGCGAAATCCGATCAGGTTTGTTTGAGGAGACCATCTCCTGCAAAGGTAGGGCTAGTATGGAAAAACCTGGGATCCAGTTACGGCAATACCCACACATTCCTAAAAATGTTCTAATCTGTTGCTGGGTTTGTGGCAGGGTCATGTCACGAATTGCTTGAATTCTATCAGCGGTAAGGTGTCTCAGTCCTTGTGTTAGACAGTGTCCCAAATACTTCACACGGGTCTGGCATAATTGTAACTTGTCCTTGGAAACCTTGTGTCCTGTGTCTGAAAGATGAAACAGGAGTTGTTTCGTATCTCTCAGGGACGCTTCCAGTGAATCTGAACACAGCAGTAAATCATCCACATACTGTATCAATATTGATCCACTCTCTGGTTGGAAAGACTGTAAACAATCATGCAGGGCCTGTGAGAAAATACTTGGACTGTCTATGAAACCTTGTGGTAATCGAGTCCAAGTGTACTGAACTCCTCTGTATGTGAATGCGAATAAGTATTGACTGTCAGGGTGCAGAGGTACCGAGAAGAAAGCGGAGCAGAGGTCAATCACAGTGAAAAATTTGGCAGTGGGAGGGATTTGCATAGGGATGACAGCTGGATTTGGCACTACGGGGAATTGACTCTCAACTATTTTGTTGATCCCTCTTAGATCCTGCACTAATCTGTAACCCCTCCCCCCACTCTTTTTAACAGGGAAGATGGGACTATTGGCAGTGCTGGACGTTCTTACCAGAATGCCCTGTTGTAGCAAGCGCTCTATTACAGGGTAAACTCCTAACTCCACCTCTGGCTTCAGAGGGTATTGTGGGATTTTTGGAGCTATCTTACCATCTTTTACTTGCACAACTACTGGGGCTACGTTTGCCATCAATCCAGTGTCTTGTCCATCCTTGGTCCAAAGTGATTCCGGTATCTGGGAAATCATTTCCTCTACCTTGGACGGACACCTATTTACAACAACAGTGTGTGACATTAATCTTATTGGGGAGTCTAGCATATCCTGCGCTTCCTGAGCGTGGTTTTCGGGTATGTCCAAGAATACACCTTCAGGAGTACAGTATATGACGCATCCCATTTTGCACAGTAAATCTCTCCCTAGGAGATTAGTCGGAGCCGATGCAGCCAGCAGAAAAGAATGCTTGGTATGCAAAGGCCCTATCGTAATCTCTGCAGGTTTGCTTAAAGGGTAGTTCTGTACTACTCCTGTTACTCCCATGGCTGGAATTGTTTTACCAGTGGTTCTCATGCCCACGGTTGAATTTATCACTGACTTGGCCGCCCCCGTATCTACAAGGAAATTTAGAGATTTACCAGCTACGTCAATTGTGACCTCGGGTTCACTTCCAAGGCTCGCAATTAATTTTACTGGCTGCAGATTACAGGTGTGGCCCCGCCCCTATGGTGCGTGGTGACCTCCCTGCATTGCGCTGGCAGCTATTACCTGTGAAGGGGGTAAATGGGAACTATCAGTGACTTGCCAGTCTCTTTTTGGGGGATACCTTTTTGTTTCCCCTGCGTGTGGCTCATAACTCCGTCTCTGCGGTCCTTGATCCCAATTTCGTGTGTCATGTCGTTGTCTAGGGGGTTGATATGATCTTTGTGCATTTTTCGATCTACAGTCTCGTGCAAAATGTCCCTCTTTATGACAGTAATAACAAGTTACCACATTTGACTTACCCACAGGGGTCGGAGATTTATACAGAGGTGGCCTTGTGGTCAGGGCCTGTATACTTACGGCCATTAACTTATCACTTTGTGACTCCCTGTGTCTGGTGATATTCCGATCATGATCAATAGCGGCCTCTCTCAAAGTAGCCACCGACAGACCTCGCCAACATGGTTGGGTGGTCTGTACCCTCGTCCTCAATACTTCCTTTAAACCATCCATTAACACAGATACTGCTACTTCTCTATGATTCACATTTGTCTTAATGTCTTCTATGCCTGTATACTTAGCCATATCCTGTAGTGCCCGATGAAAATAATCAGCTGCTGTTTCTCCCTCTTTTTGTTTGATGGAAAAAAATTTGTTCCATTTGACAACAGCTGGAAAATACTCTTTTAACTGTAAATTTATTCTCTTTACATTATCTTGGTTGTACATGTCCGTAAGGAGTGGGATCCGGACTGAAAGTCGACAGTAACTAGGTCGACCACTATTGGTCGACAGTAACTAGGTCGATAGGGTGTCTAGGTCGACAGGGTCTTTAGGTCGACATGTTCTAGGTCGACAGGTCAAAAGGTCGACATGAGTTTTTCACATTTTTTTTCTTTTTTTGAACCTTTTCATACTTAACGATCCACGTGGACTACGATTGGAAGGGTAATCTGTGCCGAGCGAAGCGGTAGCGGAGCGAAGGCACCATGCCCGAAGCATGGCGAGCAAAGCGAGCCATGCGAGGGGACGCGGTGCACTAATTGGGGTTCTCGGTCACTCTACGAAGAAAACGACACCAAAATAACAATAAAAACTCATGTCGACCTTTTGACCTGTCGACCTAGAACATGTCGACCTAAAGACCCTGTTGACCTAGACACCCTGTCGACCTAGTTACTGTCGACCAATAGTGGTCGACCTAGACATTGTCGACCTAGTTACTGTCGACTTTCAATACCACACCCGTAAGGGGTACCTCTTCATCTAATTTACAGTCAGCTATAAATCTCGCTGAGTCGACATTGGAGGGTAAACATGCCCTCAGCAGTATCTGCCAGTCTTTGTTATTGGACTCCACAGTATTTCCTAGCTCTCTAATGTATTCCTGGCTTGCAACTAGATCTTTCCTAGGATCAGGGAATTCAGACACCATTAATCTTAATTCCATTCGGGAAAAGGGGCAGTGCATGGCGATGTGTCTGAGAGGAGTGACTCCTGAAGTGTCAGTTTTCCCATTTGGCACTGCAATTACCCTAACGGGATTAAGTTCAATAACATCATTCTGAGTAGATTCTACAACATGTGGTGAAATGGTTTCAGCATAGTGTATGGTGCCGTACTTACCAGTTGATACGACCTCACCTGTCCCTCCACTAGGGGCCTTTGATACTGCTCTTACTGGTTGGGACGTGCCCACTGTTGTTTCTGCTATGGTGGCTGCTAGAGAGAGTGCCGATTATTGTTGTTGGCTCATCCTCTTGGTCACAATCCTGGGGAAAGTTTAAAACAGGGCACAGCTTGCACGGGTTAATATTAGCATCAACAATCTTGGTTACATTATTCTTAACATTTATACAGTTACTAAGTGCATGTTTATCATTCACCAGTGTGCCATTCTCTGTAACCACCTTCTCTCCCGTTATGTATGGTGGTGGTGGCGCGGTGGCTATCAGTTTTCTGATAGGGTTAGATCCAGCCGCTTGAGCCAATCCTCTTTGTATTTCACCTTCCTGTTGCCAAAACTGTAAATAATCATAATGTTTGATCCGTCTCTTTGCAGATTTAATGAGACATATCCTTCTCCTTAGATTTTGTAACACCTCGGGACTAAAACTGCCTACCCGTGGGAACTTCTCCCCATCATGCACAGTCATTCTTTGCCATTCATCGCACAAAACCTCTGTGTGTGAACCGTATTTCTCACACATTACATACCTTGCCGACCCGATTGGTCGGTTTACTAAGTCAACCCGAACCGAGGTTGATCGCCCCCTACCTGAACAACTGGCCCCCATCTTTGCAGGTGTTGCTTTCACTACCTCTGACCTTCAAATCAGGGTCTTCAGCGAACCGTTACAAAAACCAAGATGTCCGGGGTAGGCCGGCGGCGGAAGTTTACCGAGTACCTCCACTCACTCGCCTACGTCGACCAATACGCCCACACACTGCCCTAGCACTGGCGTACTCGACCTAGGGCCCCTGCGACCTGAACCTCTATTTACTGGAACATGTGGGTGTGATCCGAAGAGCACTTAACCCTTCCCAGTAACTATTGGTTGTTAGAGAATTCCCGAGTGACCAGCGAACCTCCCTTAAAATAAAAAAAATTACACAAATCACGTTAGAATGTACAAATAGCGTTTATGACCCCTCTAGCGTACGCAAATGGTACTGGGTCAAGTTACTAACTAATGCACACAATTACGTGCGGTACAATCGTTCTGCACATAAGCAACTAATCTTATTAGCGGAGCGACCAGTGGAATCGAAAATTGTGGCTGCGAATTCCTTCAGCCAGAGCTTAATGGCCTATATGGGTACCGCACCAACCCTTCCTGGTGTTGTGCTTCTTTACTCTTTATCCATAGCGGACTTCTTAGTCTGCTGTACCTAGACCTCCTGGTCTGTCTGGACCTCCTGGTCTGTGCTACAGTAGACCTCCTGGTCTGCTATACTCTAATGCTCTTTTTTTAAATGTTTAACAAGGGATGCCTCCCAAGCCACCGTGCCGTCACTTACACGTATGTACCTCACGAGAACTCGATGATTTCCTGTGGTTCAACCCCAAAATTTTAGAAACTTATATATATGTATACACACTCTTTCACCTCATATACTCTTTACTTTCGTTTCTGCGCAGAAATCCCTTTCATTCAGTATCGCAGGCTAATCCCGAGGAGTTGCAACTAGAGAAGGATCTATTAGCTTAAAATTTTGGACACTGAGATTGGTTTGCGCTATTATCGCGTTTGCCTCCTTATCGCCTAACTAAAACAATACTATCGTGTTATTTGTATTATGTGGGCGTACCCAGACGCTCTGTTGCGTAATATACGCTCCGTGCGTCGGCCCTTGCGTCGCGTACCCTAGTCCCGCCCTTTGTTAGTGACACATGTACGCAAGCCAGGTATATCCACAGAAATACAATTAACACGTTTATATCAATGTAGATGATCTTTAACTGTAATCATTTACTGAACACCACACAGAACTTCCTTCTATCTTAGGCAAGCCGTGTGCGTGTTTTACAAATTATTCCTTAACATATTAATATTACTTTTAACTACCAATAGCAACAAATCTTTCTCAGCACGTTATCAATTGTGAAATGGCAAACAGGAAGGTGAGGTGTGAAAATACACAAATGAAAAGAAATACAGGTGTGTGCGTGCGTGCGTGTGTGCGTACGCAAAACAGAAATAAACAGTTTTAAAAGACAATAGCGTACTGTTCTTACCTTCCGGTTCCGGATTCCACCAGCACTCCTACAGCGTAGCGAAACAGACGCTTATCTAGCCATCACTACTGTATCCCGATACGAAGGGATACTGCCTTCCCGCCCTTGCTGACAGATAAAGTCTGTGTTCGCTGGTGCGGATATGTGGAGGACGGACGAGCCGCCAATTGATAAAGCTAACTATTTATCTTATTACATTCACTATAAAATGGGTAAGAGACTCAGTACGCAATTGGCGTATGGGGTACCGTAAGGGTACGCACTTAGCGTAGCAGACGCTTAGCCGTGGTCAAGACGCACATGCGACACGCTCGCTCACAACTTAACGCGTGGTGTCGAGCACGCTATAGGCGGCCGACTACCGTAATGCTACGCTACTAGCGTAGCGTACGCTCGTGACCACGAGGAGAACACGAGCGGCGCAGACGCTCACGGGATGACACTCAGTAAACCTTGTATGCAACACAGTGAATGATTGAGTTTGTACTGTAAACCTTGGTTTTGTAATGTGAGCACAATGCAATGCTAATTAACCTCTATTGTATGAAAGCCTCTTGAGCGATTGAGACACTCTGAATACTCTCAGCAATGTAATAAACACACAATACCTTGCTAAGGTTCCAACACCTTTACTAACAATATCTAGCTATGTAAAAGTTAAAACAGTTAACAGTTCATACACTACAGGCTAACATCAATATCTAAGCAGGCTAACTACACATAAATATACAATATCGTCACAATCTTATACAATAACAGAGAGAGAGAATATGGCAAATACAAACAGAGATTTAGAATGGTTACAGAGAATAACTTACACACACTGGGGAATGATCGCTGCGCAGCTCTGGTACCAGCTCCGAGTTAGTCAAGATGAAAACCGTTTGTGGAGAGAAGACTGGGCTGGCCAGGCTGGCTGTCCTTATATACACTGCATACAGTATACTACAAAGGGACCTACAATCTCATTGTTCATTGGACACAGGAATGTCTCCTCGCATCATAACAAAAGGTCATAGGTTAGTTTGAACAGGTGGGCTGTGACTATATCAAACTGCTCAGGTGGGAGGGAATCTCAGAATTCCCGCCGCATGGATAATGAACCGCAAATATAGTAAATGTCCAGAAACTACTAATAGACATAACTATACGCAGGAGCGATTAATCTTTACCTAACCAGCACCGGATTGTTTCTAATAAAATGTTCTTTAGTTAGGTACCAAACACCACTGCTCAAACCCTGTCTGACCCTTCATATCATGCAAAGAGGAATTTCTCTGTCCAGCGACCAGTTACATTAAACAAACTTAGTCATTATTAGGGGGAACATTATCTATAAAACATACTATTTGGTTTTATTATTTAACGTTTGAGTCGCCCACTAGACGCACACAAACTCTACCGTAAATGCACATACCACGCGCTCGAGCGCATGGCCGAGGAGGCGCCATCACGCAGCTGCGAGTATCCGCACGCACGGGAGAGAATGTGCACGTGCAGCGGGCAAGCGCATGAGGTGAATATATGGCAACGTGTAGCATGATATTTTTCCGACTTTGACAATATATTTAGGTGTTTCTGCACATGTATGTCTATAGTAAAGAGGACTGTGATAAGTCATCCACAGTTAGCAGGGGACACGCATTGTAAATGGATGTTGGCACCCGGACAGGATGGTTACCTGTAGTATACAGTGTGAAAATAAACTTCTATAGAACATTGGTCCAGAAAATAAGATGACTTTTATTTTGTATTTGTTGTAGTTTTACCACAGTCATTGGGGAGAATTCAATTGTTTTTTTCGCGCCCTCACTAGATGGCGCCTAATGGCAGCAATTGTTCTGCTGTTCAGTTGCCCATTAGCAACAGAAGGCCCATTTTTTTCTTGCAGCCTCCTGAGATGCAATAAGAAATGTGTGCAAATTGAGCACTTTAGGCGTTCAAACAGTAGTATGGACGCCCAAAGCAGGACTTTAGATGGGTTTAGCCATTTTATGCGGCTAAACTGTGTATTTGAGGACGACATGCGCGATAGGCATGGCTGCCCATACACAATTGAATTCTGACAAATATTTTGGCATTTAAACAGTCCCATTTAGATGGGACAATTAGACACCCAAAACAATTGAATTCCCCCAATTGAGGGAGATATATCAAACCTCGGAGAGAGATAAGGTACCAACCAATTAGCTTCTGTCATTTTACAGGCTGTGTTTGAAAAATGACAGAACCTGATCAGTTGGTACTTTGAGGTCCATGTATACCCCTTTCACACTTACGTCAAAATCCCATATTTCTCTAACGTCCTAAGTGGATGCTGGGGACTCCGTAAGGACCATGGGGGATTAGCGGCTCCGCAGGAGACTGGGCACAACTAAAGAAAGCTTTAGGACTACCTGGTGTGCACTGGCTCCTCCCACTAAGACCCTCCTCCAGACCTCAGTTAGATTCTTGTGCCCGGCTAAGCTGGATGCACACTAGGGGCTCTCCTGAGCTCCTAGAAAGAAAGTATATTTTAGGTTTTTTATTTTACAGTGAGATCTGCTGGCAACAGACTGTCACGATCTGGGTATCTGGACGCCATTACCTGCCGTTTAGGTGTCTTCTGAGACTGGCCCAGCGTTCCAAATCCGGATCTCATCTGTGTCAACACTCTGCACATCCCTCCTGTCATTCTGAGACACTACCACAGCGGCGCCATGTTTGAATCCAACATGGCGTCTCGCGGCCTCCGCCGCCGTTACTGTGTTATTGCTGCAGGTTATGTAGAAAAAACAGAGATTTCCGCACAGGTACCATGCGACTATATCCCCATCTATTGTATTAATTTCTAGATGTGTCTAAAGGGGGGGATGTGCTACCCGCTACCTAGAACCAGTATTTTACCAAAAAGAAAACAAAAAAGAAAGGTAGTTCTGTGGTGCACTTAGTCGATGAATTTAACAGTTTTATTTTTATTATTAAAACGTAACTTTTATTGGTATCATAAAATATATACTCTTCCCACTTGTCTATAAAAAAGCGAAATATTAAAA
Organism: Pseudophryne corroboree; assembly: GCF_028390025.1. NCBI lineage: Eukaryota > Metazoa > Chordata > Amphibia > Anura > Myobatrachidae > Pseudophryne > Pseudophryne corroboree. The sequence continues at coordinate 429,344,943 of NC_086449.1, read as the reverse complement.
TGTAGAGATAGAAAGAAATGAAATAATAAAATCTGGCGTTAGAGCACCCGATATTTCTCCTGTACTTATTAAATATTCGATCCAAATACCGATAGTATTAATGTGTCTGACCTATAATGATATATTAATTAAAATACTCTAAATATATCCTAAAGTGATCTATTAGTCGTGTCCTCCCACCTCTTATAAACCAATCCGAATGTGTGGTTATGAGGTAATTACAGGAAGGGTATATATAGATCACTCAATATTGAGTGGATAATATGCAGTACAGTTTAGTTGTCCTTTCAATTCAGTGATGTGTTTCCTCATGCAATGCTATGAGGTTGATACAATGTATTATGTTCAATCATTCACTGTTGCAAACTGACTGAGCGGATCACTGTAGCAGTATTGTGACGAATGGGCTGTTCACTCACTCCTCTTATGCCTTGATCTAGAGCATATTCCCAAATCAGTACATCTGTAATAATAATGTGCTGTGGTATGATAATACGGGGTTATCCCATTCGCAGTTCCTGCCTAAATGTGATCTTAGAGTGTGTATTGTCCCTTGGTGTTTGATAATTGGAGCTCGTGTAGGACTGCAGAGACTTAATTTATAAGTATACAGTCCTACATAGGACACTCGCAGACGTGTTAATAGTAATGTTATGTAAGTTTAAATATCAAATCTTTCCTCTATATAACTGTGACGTGTATGGTCCCAATCCGCCGCTGCTGTATAATAACATGCAGATAAATGAATAGTGCCCGTATATTATCACCTGGGGCTCAAATTGATCTCTATAAATCAACCTTTCTGTCTGCTAGCAGTGTACTGAGAACACATACGTGATACTAAGTAGGAGGATTTCACACAAAAACAGTCTGCACGTGCTATATCTATTAGAGCTTTCCCAAAATACTAGGAACTTCTATTAATGTAGGTATACTTGAGTTAAATCATTTAATAGGTATTAATGACACATAGTATATTTGTACATTGTTACAGGAGCAAAAAACGGGGCTATCAGCGCCTCACTCCAATGCGCATTTCGCATGTAGCTTAATCACGTATGTGTTCTCAGTACACTGCTAGCAGACAGAAAGGTTGATTTATAGAGATCAATTTGAGCCCCAGGTGATAATATACGGGCACTATTCATTTATCTGCATGTTATTATACAGCAGCGGCGGATTGGGACCATACACGTCACAGTTATATAGAGGAAAGATTTGATATTTAAACTTACATAACATTACTATTAACACGTCTGCGAGTGTCCTATGTAGGACTGTATACTTATAAATTAAGTCTCTGCAGTCCTACACGAGCTCCAATTATCAAACACCAAGGGACAATACACACTCTAAGATCACATTTAGGCAGGAACTGCGAATGGGATAACCCCGTATTATCATACCACAGCACATTATTATTACAGATGTACTGATTTGGGAATATGCTCTAGATCAAGGCATAAGAGGAGTGAGTGAACAGCCCATTCGTCACAATACTGCTACAGTGATCCGCTCAGTCAGTTTGCAACAGTGAATGATTGAACATAATACATTGTATCAACCTCATAGCATTGCATGAGGAAACACATCACTGAATTGAAAGGACAACTAAACTGTACTGCATATTATCCACTCAATATTGAGTGATCTATATATACCCTTCCTGTAATTACCTCATAACCACACATTCGGATTGGTTTATAAGAGGTGGGAGGACACGACTAATAGATCACTTTAGGATATATTTAGAGTATTTTAATTAATATATCATTATAGGTCAGACACATTAATACTATCGGTATTTGGATCGAATATTTAATAAGTACAGGAGAAATATCGGGTGCTCTAACGCCAGATTTTATTATTTCATTTCTTTCTATCTCTACATTTTAATATTTCGCTTTTTTATAGACAAGTGGGAAGAGTATATATTTTATGATACCAATAAAAGTTACGTTTTAATAATAAAAATAAAACTGTTAAATTCATCGACTAAGTGCACCACAGAACTACCTTTCTTTTTTGTTTTCTTTTTGGTAAAATTATTGCTGCAGGTTCTCAGAATCATGTATCATGCCTGCCGCGGCCTCTGCTGCCCTCCAAGTGTCTCAGCATATAATTGTCATCTGGCGTCTCCTGTCCTCTGCGGCCGGCGCCGCCATTATCATTATGTTAGCACATTTCATTTCAAACCAGTTTTCCCTCCAGGTTCCAGCATGGGCGCAGCCATGTTGGATTTGATCACATGCTCCAATTCCTCCAATCCACCGTTGCTGGAATCTGCATAATTGCCCAGCCAATGCCTGCATAGCAGCAGGTATAAGTATCCTGTGTCTGGGCCAGATAGATGTCAGTGCTTTGAATGTCATACCTTGTTCCAGTCTCTCTCTCCTGTGGCTTGTTTCTCCAGGTTCCAGCTCCTGTCTCCAGCATCCACAAAGAGACCCGCACCTGCTTTCCATCCTGACTTTGCAATCCTCTGTGACTGATCCAGCTTTCAGCTATTACCTCGTTTGCTTCCAGCTTCCAAGCTTGCAGCTATTAACCCATCTGTTTCCAGCAACCTGCTTCCAACAGAATTCAACCTCCTTAAAGAGCCGGTGTTCTCCCAGCGGATTTCTACTTACCAGCAGTATCCACTACCACCGGTAACCACTCTTCATTTTATCTGTTTCCACGCACCCTAGCATCTCTTAGTTTTAACTCCGTGTCTCCACCATCTGGCTGGTTCCGTCCAGTGACTCCTACAGTGCATTCCAGTTACCAGCATCATCTCATACACCTACTGGCATGTTCCTCGGTTATCTCCACTACTACAGCCTGGCCTGGTAAGGTTATTCTACCAAAGGACTATAACACCTGTTCTGCAACCTACCAGTGCCCTGTGATATCTTTTATGGTTTAGTGATCCAGGAACTGTATTATCTGCCACTGCTAATACTGACTGTGAACACTGTTGTGATTATACGGAGTCTATTTAATAAACTTTCATTTGACTTTTAACCTGCTTGTCATGGTCACACCTTCGGGTTTCCTTCCACACTTACATGTCCAGGGGTCTGATTAAACCATCTAAGTTTAACTTTATTCCAGCCCCTACAACTGAGGCTTCCTCCCGTCAGCCTAAACCCTCAGTTGTGACACAGACTCACTGCAGCGAGGGACTAAGGGGAGAAGAAGCGAACCTACCTAACTGGTGGTAGCTTGGGCTTCTTAGGCTACTGGACACCATTAGCTCCAGAGGGATCGACCGCATGGAACCGGCCATTGATGTTCGGTCCCGGAGCCGCGCCGCCGGCCCCCTTACAGAGCCAGAAGCAAGAAGAGTCCGGAAAATCGGCGGCAGAAGACATCAGTCTTCACCAAGGTAGCGCACAGCACTGCAGCTGTGCGCCATTGCTCCTCATACACACTTCACACTCTGGTCACTGAGGGTGCAGGGCGCTGGGGGGGGGGCGCCCTGAGCAGCAATAAAAACACCTTGGCTGGCAAATATATCACAATATATAGCCCCAGAGGCTATATATGTGATAAATACCCCTGCCAGAATCCATAAAAAAGTGGGAGAAAAGTCAGCAAAAAAGGGGCGGAGCTATCTCCCTCAGCACACTGGCGCCATTTTCTCTTCACAGTGCAGCTGGAAGACAGCTCCCCAGGCTCTCCCCTGTAGTTTTCAGGCTCAAAGGGTTAAAAAGAGAAGGGGGGCACAAAATTTAGGCGCAATATTGTTTATACAAGCAGCTATTGGGGGAAAAATCACTCAGTTATAGTGTTAATCCCTGCATTATATAGCGCTCTGGTGTGTGCTGGCATACTCTCTCTCTGTCTCCCCAAAGGACTTTGTGGGGTCCTGTCCTCAGTCAGAGCATTCCCTGTGTGTGTGCTGTGTGTCGGTACGGCTGTGTCGACATGTGGGATGAGGAATGTTACGTGGAGGTGGAGCAGAGGCTGATAAATGGGATGTCGCCCCCTGTGAGGCCGACACCAGAGTGGATGGATAGGTGGAAGGTATTAACCGACAATGTCAACTCCTTACATAGAAGGCTGGATGACGTAAAACAGCGGTGGGACAGCCGGCTTCTCAGCCCGCTCCTGCCCAGGCGTCTCAAAGGCCATCAGGGGCTCAAAAAAGCGCCCGTTACCTCAGATGGCAGACACAGATGTCGACACGGAGTCTGACTCCAGTGTCGACGAGGTTGAGACATATACACAATCCACTAGGAACATCCGTTACATGATCTCGGCAATGAAAAATGTGTTACGCATTTCTGACATGAACCCAAGTACCATATAAAAGGGGTTTTATTTTTGGGGAGAAAAAGCAGCCAGTGCTTTGTTCCCCCATCAGATGAATGAATGAAGTGTGTAAAGTAGCGTGGTTCCCCCGATAAGAAACTGGTAATTTCTAAAAAGTTACTGATGGCGTACCCTTTCCCGCCAGAGGATAGGTCACGTTGGGAGATATCCCTTAGGGTGGATAAGGTGCTCACACGTTTGTCAAAAAAGGTGGCACTGCCGTCTTAGGATACGGCCACCTTGAAGGAGCCTGCTGATAAAAAGCAGGAGGCTATCCTGAAGTCTGTATTTACACACTCAGGTTATATACTGAGACCTGCAATTGCCTCAGCATAAATAGTGCTGCTGCAGCGTGGTCTGATACCCAGTCAGATAATATTAAAACTCTAAGACAGGGATAATAGTTTGCTAACATAGAGCATATTAAAGACTTCGTCTTAGATATAAAGGATGCACAGAGGGATATTTGCCAGCTGGCATCCAGAATTAATGCAATGTCCATTCTGCCAGGAGGGTATTAGAAACCCGGCAGTGGACAGGTGATGCTGCCTATAAAAGGCACATGGAGATTCTGCCTTATAAGGGTGAGGAATTGTTTGGGGATGGTCTCTGGGACCTCGTATCCACAGCAACAGCTGGGAAGTAAAAATTTTACCTCAGGTTTCCTCACAGCCTAAGAAAGCACTGTATTTTCAGGTACAGTCCTTTCGGTTTCAGAAAAGCAAGCGGGTCAAAGGCGCTTCCTTTCTGCACAGAGACAAGGGAAGAAGAAAAAAGCTGCACCAGCAGCCAGTTCCCAGGATCAAAAATCTTCCCCCGCTTCCTCTGAGTCCACCGCATGACATTGGGGCTCCACAGGTGGAGACAGGTGCGGTAGGGGCGCGTCTCGGGAACTTCAGGGACCAGTGGGCTTGCCCACAGGTGGATCCCTAGGTTCTGCAAATAGTATCACAGGGATACAGGCTGGAGTTCGAGGCGACTCCCCCTCGCCGTTACCTCACATCAGCCTTGCCTGCTGCCCTCGGAGAAAGGTAGTACTGGCGGCAATTCACAAGCTGTACTTCCAGCAGGTGAAATCAAGGTACCCCTCCTTCAACATGGCCGGGGTTACTATTCCAAAATGATGTGGTACCGAAAGCAGACGGTTCGGTGAGACCCATTCTAAAATTGAATGCCTTGAACACTTATATACGAAGGTTCAAGTTCAAAATGGAATCGCTCAGGGCGATTATTGCAAGCCTGGAGAATTTCATGGTATCACTGGACATCAAGGATGCCTACCTGCATGTCCCTATTTACCCTCTTCACCAGGAGTACCTCAAAATTGTGGTACAGGATTGTCATTACCAATTCCAGACGTTGCCGTTGGTCGGTCCCCGGCACCGAGGTATTTACCAAGGTAATGGCCGAAATAATTATCCCGTACTTGGACGATCTCCTTATAAAGGCGAGGTCCAGGGAGCAGTTGTTCGGCGGAGTAGCACTATCTCGGGAAGTGCTACAACAGCACGGCTGGATTCTGAATATTCCAAAGTCGCAGCTGGTTCCTACGACGCGTCTACTGTTCCTGGGTATGGTTCTGGACACAGAACAGGATAAAAAGGGTTTCTCCCGGAGGAGAAGTCCAAGGAGTTGTCGTCTCTAGACAGAGACCTCCTAATACGTATACAGGTGTCGGTGCATCAATGCACGCGAGCCCTGGGAAGGATGGTAGCTTCTTACGAAGAAATTCCATTCGCCAGGTCCCATGCAAGGATTTTCCAGTGGGATCTGTTGGACAAGTGGTCCGGGTCGCATCTTCAGATGCATCGGCGGATAACCCTGTCTCCAAGGGCCAGGGTGTCGCTGTTGTGGTGGCTGCAGAGTGCTCATCTTCTAGGGGGCCGCAGATTCGGCATACAGGACTGGGTCCTGGTGACCACGGATGCCAGCCTTCAAGGCTGGGGGGCAGTCACACAGGGAAGAAACTTCCAAGGCTATGGAAAAGTCAGGAGACTTCCCTACACATAAATATTCTGGAACTAAGGACCATTTACAATGCCCTAAGTCAGGCTAGACCCCTGCTTCAACACCGGACGGTGCTGATCCAGTCAGACAACATCACGGCGGTCGCTCATGTAAACCGACAGGGCGGCACAAGAAGCAGGATGGCGATGGCAGAAGCCACAAGGATTCTCCGATGGGCGGAAAATCATGTGTTAGCACTGTCAGCAGTGTTCATTCCCGGAGTGGACAACTGAGTAGCAGACTTTCTCAGAAGACACGACCTCCACCCGGGAGATTGGGGACTTCATCCAGAAGTTTTCCAAATGATTGTACACCGTTGGGAAAGGCCACAGGTGGACATGATGGCGTCCCGCCTCAACAAAAAGCTACAAAGATATAGCGCCAGGCGATAGCTGTGGACGCTCTGGTAACACCGTGGGTGTACCAGTCGGTGTATGTGTTCCCTTCTCTGCCTCTCTTACCCAGGGTAATGAGAATAATAAGAAGGAGAGGAGTAAGAACTATACTCATTGTTCTGGGTTGGCCAAGAAGAGCTTGGTAACCAGAACTCCAAGAAATTATCTCAGAGGACCCATGGCCTCTGCCGCTCAGACAGGACCTGCTGCAGCAGGGGGCCTGTCTGTTCCAAGACGTACCGCGGCTGCGTTTGACGGCATGGCGGTTGAACGCCGGATCCTGAAGGAAAAGGGCATTCCGGAGGAAGTTATCCCTACGCTATTTAAAGCTAGGAAAGAAGTGAACGCAAACCATTATCACCGCATATGGTGGAAATATGTTGCGTGCTGTGAGGCCAGGAAGGCCCCAAAGGAAAAATTTCAGCTAGGTCGATTTCTGCACTTCCTACAGTCAGAGGTGACTCTGGGCCTAAAATTGGGTTCCATGAAGGTCCAGATTTCGGCTCTATCGATTTTCTTCCAAAATAGAACTGGCTTCACTGCCTGAAGTTCGGACTTTTGTTAAGGGAGTGCTGCATAGTCAGCCCCCGTTTGTGCCTCCAGTGGCACCGTGGGATCTCAACGTAGTGTTGGATTTCCTGAAGTCACATTGAGTTGAGCCACTTAAATCCGTGGAGCTACAATACCTCACGTGGAAAGTGGTCATGCTGTGGGCCTTGGCGTCGGCCAGGCGTGTATCAGAATTGGCGGTTTTGTCATGCAAAAGCCCTTATCTGTATTTTATATGGATAAGGCGGAATTGAGGACTCGTTCCCAATTCCTTCCTAAGGTGGTATCAGTTTTTCATGTGAACCAACCTATTGTGGTGCCTGCGGCTACTTGGGACTTGGAGGATTCCAAGTTTTCTAGACGTAGTCAGGGCCCTGAAAAATATATGTTTCCAGGACGGCTGGAGTCAGAAAGACTGACTCGCTGTTTATCCTGTATGCACCCAACAAGCTGGGTGCTCCTGCTTCTAAGCAGACTATTGCTCGCTGGATCTGTAGCACGATTCAACTTGCATATTCTGCGGCTGGACTGCCGCACCCTAAATCTGTAAAAGCCCATTCCACGAGGAAAGTGGGCTCTTCTTCTTGGGCGGCTGCCCGAGGGGTCTCGGCTTGACAAATTTGCCGAGCTGTTACTTGGTCGGGGTCAAACACTCTTGCAAGAGTCTACAAGTTTGATACCCTGGCTGAGGAGGACCTAGAGTTTGCTCATTCGGTGCTGCAGAGTCATCCGCACTCTTCCGCCCGTTTGGGAGCTTTGAAATAATCCCCATGGTCCTTACGGAGTCCCCAGCATCCACTTAGGACGTTAGAGAAAATAAGATTTTACTCACCGGTAAATCTATTTCTCGTAGTCCGTAGTGGATGCTGGGCGCCCATCCCAAGTGCGGATTGTCTGCAATACTTGTATATAGTTATTGCCTAACTAAAGGGTTATTGTTGAGCCATCTGTTGAGAGGCTCAGTTGTTATCATACTGTTGACTGGGTATTGTATCACGAGTTATACGGTGTGATTGGTGTGGCTGGTATGAGTCTTACCCGGGATTCAAAATCCTTCCTATTTGTGTCAGCTCTTCCGGGCACAGTATCCTAACTGAGGTCTTAAGGAGGGTCTTAGTGGGAGGAGCCAGTGCACACCAGGTAGTCCTAAAGCTTTCATTAGTTGTGCCCAGTCTCCTGCGGAGCCGCTAATCCCCCATGGTCCTTACGGAGTCCCCAGCATCCACTACGGACTATGAGAAATATATTTACCGGTGAGTAAAATCTTATTTTTTACATTTGAATGTGCATCAACCTGGGATTTTTGTGTGAAGGCAAAGGGCCCAGTACTTTGTCCCGGGTTCTTGACCCTGCTCTGTACCAGGGTCCAGCTGAGAGCTGGGAATTTGCTGGGTAATAGACCTGCCAATTTCCCGTTTTGTAAGTGTGAACGGGGTATTATGAAGTAGAGAAAAAGTGGAAAAAACTACAGAAAATCCCTGTACATAACCACTTCTCAGTATGTACTAAAGGGATTTTCTGTCTGCAGCCTATCGGCACTAAGAGCAGACTACAATGTCGTGCTTCACCTTGGTCACTTACCGCTGCCATAGGCACCTATGGCAGTGCTAAGTGTCCCTGGTGTTACCAAGAGGAGAGGTCGCTCACTGTTGGGTGTCTTCTACAGCGCTGGTATCGCCACCTGTAGCTGCTAGTATCTGCTTTTCCACACTGCAGAAGTAGGAAGTGAGTCACTTGGCCAGTTGTCAATAAAGTTTTGACAAAAAAGTCTGTGTGCTGCAGCAGGATGGGAGAAGGTGAGTCACTCCATGGTAGCGCATAGATTCCCTTCGCCGAAAGGATCTTTCCCATCAGACACTGATCAACATAATCATCTTTTGTGAATAACTTGTTGCGGACGAATTGAGCCATCACGCCTGAAGCATGGTGAGTGTACATTGGAGTCCAAATCAAACAAAATAACCTACAAAAAAATAGATTTGAGAAACAATGAAAACTCTTTAGGGCATAAAAAAAACTTCCACCATCACCTGACAGCAGATCGGGTCCTTTCGACAAAGGGAATATAGATTAAGCTGTCTCCACAGTCTTCGCCATGTTGCCTGACGCCACTGAGGGGGCGTCGCGTTTAAGAATTCAATATATATATCCACATTGAAATACCCTTCTACCAACACTAGTCAAGTTCCAAGCAAAAACAACCCTGTTTATAGACCTCTTGTTTGACCACGATGTTATGTCAACAGTGGCACCAATAGATTGGTGGAAAATGCACATTGGTTTGGAAACTGTAGCTGGTAATGAAAATATCATGGTAGCAGTAGAGCAATTGCTAACAGCTGTAGCATCATCAGTTTCAGTAGAAAGAATATTTTCCACATTTGGTTTGTCAGTCAAAACTAAGAAACTGCTTGGGTACTAGCAAAGCTGCAAAATTTCTTTTTAAGGCGTTCAGTAAACCTAATGAATAGGCTTATTCAGATTTACAAATCAGGCAAAGCAATTGGCAACTATTGTAACTTGGGAGTGGTGGTCTGAGTACTTGGATACCCCCCTGATGTGCCAATTGTTTTAAATTTAAAGATGAAGAAAGCTATGTCTCTCAGCCTCAGCAAATACCGTGGAGCTGCAGCAATAGAGAGCTCTGTAGATCTCTGCATATAGAATGTCCAGGAGGAGCTGCTGGCTGTGCATGCTCAATCACAGCAGCTCCCTTTGGCCACACAATGCCGCCAGTCTGCTCTCAGCCCATGGTAGTATAAATATATGTAAGTTTGTGTATGTGCATGAATGTGTGTATTAGTGACGTGCGGTGAGGTTAATGGCTGGGGAGACACACGTGGGGATTCGTCTGAATGCTGGGAGTCTCTCACTCCCTGTAACTCACTGTAACTCCCCTCACTACACCATTGAGTCTCCTATCTGCATACCTGTGTCTTCTCTTGCTGCTGCTGACTGAGCTCCAACTACAGTGCACTTCCTGGTCACATGACACATCCAAGTGTCCAGTGCACAAGGCCCGTCCCCTCTCTCAGAGGCATTCCTCTATTAGCTCCCTTTCTGTGCAGCTTTTACTGTCCGTGGTGTGGCTGCACCCCCAGCCCTGCAAACAAGAATCTGACTGTAGTACTGAGGCAGAGCTGTTGCTTCCTCATCTCTCGTCTCCCTACAGCTCCAGGGATCTCCAAAAAGCCGGTGAGTGTTGTTAGCTATAAAAAGGATTACAATAAACAAAGAAGATATTTGTTATAAATATCTTCTTTGTATTAGTCCAATCACTTTTATAGAAAATCTCAGTATGACAGGACGAAACGCATGTGTGCATTGTGTGTGTATATGTGTGTGTGTGTGTGTGTGTGTGTGTGTGTATATATATATATATATATATATATATATATATATTACACACGCACACACAATTTCAACATGTCCACACTCATGCCATGTCCATAAACTTTCTGGGGTAGCAACCCATGTAGGGGCTAAAAAGTTCAAAACACAAATAATCAAATGGAGGGTGCACTCACCAAACTTGAATGAAGATATGGAAGTTTATTCAAATAAAGGTATATAGTTCAGGTTATTTGATGAGCTAAAGTATGCCTGTATTTGAATACACTTCTATATCTTTATTTAAGTTTTGTGTGTGCACCCTCCACTTGATTGTGTGTGTGTGTGTGTGTGTGTTTATATCTATCTATATATCTTAGAAATTTCCTTTTTTTTTCTTTTTTTTTTAAGAAAAGCACTGTTTTTTTTTTTTTTTCAATGAAGGCAACATTAAATTAATCAGAAATACACGCTATACATTGTTAATGTGGTAAATGACTATACTAGCTGCAAACGTCTGGTTTTTAATGGAACATCTACATAGGTGTATAGAGGCCCGTTTCCAGCAACCATCACTCCAGTGTTCTAATGGTATATTGTGTTTGATAATCGCGGTAGAAGACTAATGGATGATTAGAAAACCCTTGTGCAATTATGTTAGCACAGCTGAAAACGGGTTTGCTCATTAGAGAAGCTATAAAACTGTCCTTCCTTTGAGCTAGTTGAGTATCTGGAGCATCACATTTGTGGGTTCGATTATACTCTCAAAATGGCAAGAAAAAGAGTTCTTGTTCTTAGAAATGAAGGCTATTCCATGCGAGAAATTGCCAAGATACTGAACATTTCCTACAACGGTGTGTACTACTCCCTTCAGAGGACAGCACAAACAGGCTCTAACCAGAGTAGAAAGAGAAGTGGGAGGCCCCCGGTGCAAAACTGAGCAAGAAGACAAGTACATTAGAGTCTCTAGTTTGAGAAATAGACGCCTCACAGGTCCTCAACTGGCAGCTTCATGAATTGGTACCCGCAAAACGCCAGTGTCAATGTCTACAGTGAAGAGGCGACTCCAGAATGCTGACCTTCTAGGCACAGTGGCAAAGATAAAGCCATATCTGAGACTGGCCAATAAAAGGAAAAGATTAATATGAGCAGAAGAACACAGACATTGGACAGAGGAAGATTGGAAAAAAGTGTTATGGACAGACAAATCAGAGTTTGAGGTGTTTGGATCACACAGAAGAACATTTGTGAGACACAGAACAAGTGAAAAGATGCTGGAAGAGTGCCCGACGCAATCTGTCAAGTATGGTGGAGGTAAATGGGATGGTCTGGGGCTGCTTTGGTGCTGGTAAAGTGAGATTTGTACAAGGTAAAAGAGATTTTGAATAAGGAAGGCTATCACTCCATTTTGCAACGCCATGCTTTACCCTGTGGACAGCGATTGATTGGAGCCAATTTCTTCCTACAACAGGACAATGACTCAAAGCAGACCTCCAAATTATGCAAGAACTATTTAGGAAAGAAGCAGGCAGCTGGTATTCTGTCTGTAATGGAGCGGCCAGCGCAGTCACCAGATCTCAACCCCATTGAGCTGTTGTGGGAGCAGCTTGACCGTATGATACGCAAGAAGTGCCCATCAAGCCAATCCAACTTGTGGGAGGTGCTTCAGGAAGCGTGGGGTGACATTTGTTCAGATTACCTCAACAAATCAGTTCCATGGAAAACAAGTAATTGTCTGAGTGACCCCAAACTTTTGAATGGTAATGTGTGTGTGTGTGTGTGTGTGTGTATATGTATGTATGTATGTATGTATGTATGTATGTATATATATATATGTGTGTGTGTGTATATATATATATATATATAATATATTTTCTATGTAACTCGGCACAAATTTTTTTAATGCAACGGCTCTTGATTTTGTATAAAGTCGTAATTAATTTGCCGATTTTTCTATTTTTAAGTAAAAACTTAAAATAGCTGTTGCATAATTATTGGACCCCTGCAGACTAGTACTTGGTACAGGGTAGACCCACCTTTTGCTGCAGTAACAGCTTTATTAGGCAGGGTCGTTTCTAGACAATTTGGCTCCCAGTGTGATCAATAAAAACCATGTGAGTGGACGTGGCCTTGCTAAAATGGCTGTGTTCTCACTAAAAATGGGTGTGGCCTTGCAGGAAAAGACTACCTTACACCCCAGTTTTTGACACCCCCAGACCTCGACCACCACACCATATTATGGCCCACACAGTAATGGCACTTGAACCATATTATGCACTGCACCATAATAAGCCATACATGTTAATGCCCCTAAAACTTTATTATGCCCCACACAGTACTGCCCAGAACTAGTGTTCATTCTAGCACCCTGCACCTTTCAAAATACATGCAGTTCTTCTTTACTGCCTGGGGTGTCGCTCTCTGCTCTGGTGCTTCTCAGAACACTCTGGTCTGTATCTCAGCACTGAAATACAGACCAGTGTGCTGAGAAGCACTAGAGCAGAGAGCGACACCCCAGGCAGGAAAGAGGAACTGCATGGATTTTGAAAGGTGCAGGGTGCTAGAATGAACACTACCAGAACTACTACTTATGCCTTACAGTTATGCCCTGGCACCTTACAATACCCCACGGTATTAGTACCTTTTTGCTCGTCAGTGGGTTTCACACCACGGGCCGTCTCCCGTTTGGCACCTGCGGTCACTTCAGCATCTCCCTGCTTTCTAACATTGATAATGTTATTAAGGTTTGATTTATTTTACATCTTTCAATAAAACCAATTTTACAGCTTATTATTACTATTACATCTGAATATATGTAGATAGACTAAACATATTAATACATAGTCGCTTGTGACTAATTTTTATAGTAAATCCTGTAGAATACTTGTATTTAATTTGTTTTATATTCTGTCTCCATTTGTACCTTGCAATCCATTCCATCTGCCACTGCTTATCATGTGCTTTTCCTTCTCTTACTTATAGGCCATACACATTAGGCGATATAACTGAACGATATCAACGTTCTCGTTCATATCGTTCAGTGTGTAGGCACCAACGATGAACGATGCACGACCCGCGCTCGTTCATCGTTGGTGCCGGGTCGCTTATGCATGCACGCCAATATGGACATTCTAGTCCATATTAGCCTGCACTGCTATGGAGCCGGGTGACGGGGGGAGTGAAGCAACTTCACTCCCCCCGTCACCTCCCCCGCCGCCACCGAATCGCCCATCTGCCGTATCGGCCATCGGGCAGCTCGGCGGTGGTTGCCGAATGTGTAGGGCCCATTAGACTGTCCTCTACAGTACACCATACTCCTTATAATGTCACTGGCATTAAACATTTTGAAAAAAATCACTAGTTTTTTAGTATAATAAGCTTCTTTATAAGAAGTGACGGCGCCGTGCCTGTACTAAAAGCATAAAAAAAAAAAAAAAAAAAAGTGATTTTTATTTTATTTAAATTTGGTTTAAACCAGCCAGTCCTGGCCTTGTGCTTGGTATAATTTGGCTATATTCAGGTTTGTTATCAAACTAAAAGAAGCACACAACTGGGCAAAACCATGTTGCACTGCAGGTGGGGCAGATGTAATGTGCAGAGAGATTTAGATTTGGGTGGGGTGTGTTCAAACTAAAGTCTAAATTGCAGTGTAAAAATTAAGCATCCAGTATTTACCCTGCACAGAAACAATATACCCCACCCAAATCTAAATCTCTCTGCACATGTTAAATCTGCCCTATGGTTTTGCCCACGTGCTAGCTTTTTTTGGTTTGCTAACATACCTAAATAACCCCCACTGTCCTGCAGAAAGAGGAACATTCTTCCAAGCTTTAGTTTTCTAGCAGGTTATCTTGCACTATCTTCTTATATTTTGCACCATCCATCCATTGGTCTTTCAGTTTCAACAATGCTCTTTCCCCATTGAATAAAAGCATATCCATACATGATACTGTCACCCTGATTCTTCACTGAGATAGTGTTTGCTGAGGAGTGGGCAGTGTCATGATTGTACGCCATTCTGACGCCAGAACGTGCATAACTGCAAATAATATTGTATTGATCAATCTCTGCAAATGCCCTGTGTGTGTGGTTATGTATAAATCCTGTGTGAAAAGGTCATTCTAACTCTGCTATGTGTCAAGGTACCCAAGCTGTGATAAGTCAAGCAGAGAAGGCTTCAGGGAAGCATATTGTATACCCTTCCTCTCTGTTTCCATAAAAACTATATTAAGTACTTTATGTGATCTATTGTATTGTATGTGTTGTAAATGTCTTCTCAGGACAAATGGAAGAATAGTACTGGCCTGACGTGCCACTGCTCCCATGCTGATCTTAAAGGGGGAGCTGTCATGATCCAGGCTATTTCAAGTAGAAATAAGCCTGTTAAAATAAATATATGTGATATCACTATTCTGATCGATGATTCAATGTACCAGTGTGTGATAACTGTCTTTGCATGTCAAATGGTTGAAGCATGATTGATCTGCTGGAATTTCATTATACCCACAGAACTCAGACACCCTGGCTACTCAGGTATGAAATTTCTCCTGACCAGAGCTAGTTTAATTACCCCAGAATCAGAGCTATGGCCAGAAAGGTGTTAAGCCCTTCTTGGCCTGTGTCTTCTCAGAACTGGCCATTTGTTTACACAAGAACCATGGCCAGAGCTTCAAAGGCTATCAGAAGATAAGGCAATTTGCTCCTGAGCAAGTGGCTGGGAAGCCCAGTATGAGCTGACACTCAATACCTTCTCTGGCTTTGGAAGGGTTAAAAACAATCTCTCTAGAGGGAGGGGGGCTGAACGGGCAGCCTGAGTTTTAAACAGGAGAAACATAGACTGCAAAATGTGCATTATCAAAAAAGCGAGTCAGGAGAAGCATCCTGGCTCTGTAATGTCCTGAATATCTGAAGAGGCTTCACTTCATCCCATTGTTCCACTCTGCATGTGCTAGGATCTGTGGGTTTTATCTCCCTATTTTTCTTTTTCTTGAAACTGTGTCTTTACTCATGTGACTTTGACTTTTTACCATTATATCTTGTAACTTTCTTTTCTGTAACATAAGCTTTGTAGTGTTTCGCTTAAATTAAATAATCAATTTTAGCTCTGGTTTTCTGTTGTATATCCAACTCAACTCTCTGAAAGAGGCGTTACCAAAATATTAATAATTCTGGGTGCAGGCAAAAACCATAAGTTTGCCTTGGGTCATACCCTAAACGTTTGTACTTTGGCTGGTGGCAGTGACCGTGTTGAAATTAACGCACACGCTCAGGTATCCAGTAACAGTGTCATGTAGCAGGGATTCACAGATTGGCGTATCTGTGGAATCGCCATGCCTAGGATCGTGACAGGCAGTGCTAGGTATGTGATATTCCTAATGTTTTTAACCATACTCCACAGTTTAGTTGGGTAACTGTGATGTTTACTGGTAATGTAATGATTTTTCTTTTACATACCTGTCAGAGCTCTTGATAATGGCTGACTGGTGCAGCTTAACTTCAAACTGAGGAGTCTATTTACTAAGTCTTGGAAGGAGATAAAGTAGACAAAGTACCAGCCAATTAGCTCCGAAGTGCCAGGTCACAGGCTGGGTTTGAAAAATGACCGTTATGAGCTTTTTGGTTGTTACTTTATCCCGGTCCTCTTTACCTCCATCCAAGGATTAGTAAATAGACCCATCAGCCACTGAACTCTGTACCCCCTACAATGCCATCGTTGGCTTTCAGTGACTTCCCTCACAAGTCTACTTTTGGAAGATTTTTCCTATCTTGTACAGGTCTATGACTTCTTATTTTTCATTTTCTTAGGATGCTCCTCCTTTCCACAGCTGTCTTTCAGGTTACAGTATAGGCAATGTTATTTGAATTAACGGGCATTTTATCCTGAAGAGTTGACTTTTGTTGGCTTAATATGTAGAGGTTAATTAACGTGATACTAAGGCAGAATCTTTAATTTGTGAAACTTGGAGCTAGCACAGCACATGGGTTGAATACTTAGGTAACCACTAATTCAACAAGTGTGTGTGTGTGTGTGTGTATATGTGTGTGTGAGTATATATGTATGTATGTATGTATATATGTATATATATATATATATATATATAATTGTTAAAGAATGGAGAGCGCACTCATGTATGCATAAAAAGTAACACCTTTACTTGTAACAATTGCTCACATACATTGAGGTTAAAATTCATCAACAACGGTATTTGCACCGCGACTTAGCCACTCAGATGTTCAAATCCACGGCTCGTCTCAACACCGGCTCTGTTCCCGGAGGATGACGTCCCACCGTCCACGTCAGATCAGCCACGCCCAACGCGTTTCGTACTACAGGTACTTCGTCAGGGGGTGTGATTTACCCACTATGTATTGTCCATATATACCCATTCTGGGTGTCGCTCTTAATTAAAATACAATTAGCCATAAATTAAACAATTTGCATATATCATAAGTTTCACAAATTCAATAACATAAAATTTCAATAGGTCAGGTTAGATCATCGCCATGTTTTAACAGGTTCAATAATTCAATATAATTTATACAGCCTTTTAACACTACTATTCTTCACTCTACTTAATGAGTCCAGCTGAACCACATAATGCATAGCCATGATTCCAACCTGACCGATACATCATAGAAACAGCAGTAATACCAAGTTAATTAATTATAAAATCCATCTGAGAGGGGAAATATATTACATTGAATAACATCCATATATACTCCCACTATATCATGCCGTAACCTCTTTGTCACCCGCCATGCATATACATTTTGAGTTCGCCGGTCGGGACGTAGCCGCTGCCACCGGCGACTCTATGATACATGCATACGGGATTAACCATTCAGGAACGGTACGAAATCACAGCCCTCATTTAGGCCTTGCGGAGCAAACGTATTTAGTGTATATATCCAAAATGTTTCTCGCTTCGAGAGCAAATTTAATAAATCACCTTTCCTTTCATCAAGTTGTACCCTCTCAATCGCCTTAAAAGAAAAACCATGAAGTTTTGAGTCACAGCAACCAGCAAAATGTCGTGGTACACTGTGATTTTCCGCCCTATGGGTGATATTTCGTACATGCTCTAAAATTCTTAATTTTAAAATACGCTTAGTTTTACCTACATAGCGCTTACCACATTTGCACTCTAGTAGGTTAATAACATATGTGCTCAAGCAACTCAATTTTCCCTTAATTTTCCATGATTTCTCATTATTAAAATGAAAAAATTGTTTATGATCTTTATTAACATATTGGCAGACCTTACATTTCGTACATGCATAAAAACCCTCAATACCATCTGATCGTAATATACTACTTTCTGCCACTTAAAATCCCTATTAACACAAAGGTTTTCAAATTTAAACGGGATACCATGGACTATAGAAATGGGAATATTAAAAGCTGGCCAAGGCAAAAACAGGAATGGAGGCAGAGAGATCAGTCTAGGGATTTTAAGTGGCAGAAAGTAGAAAATAAGAGACCCTATAAGGTTAATGAAAGGAGGCCAACTAATATTCCTCTAAGAAATAGATATGAAACATTAGCCTCTCCGGGAATTAACAAACATGCGAGAGGTTTTTTTCCCAGGGGACAGATGTGGGAGGACAGGAGACAATTAGGAGGGATAGAAGTAGAATCCAGTCCGGGTATCAGCACAAAAAGAAAGAAGGACGATATAAAAGAGGGAAGCGAGGAGGAAAAAGGAACAAAAATGAGGAGACATAATCCCGGTTAGAATTTAATGAATTTAATCTGTCGGACCATACTTTAAATGAAATGGAGTTAAAATTGTTGACTAAAGGGTTATCCTTTGCCCCGAATATGGCACCAAATGGTTTTGAATTGTTTATTGATGTTAATAAATTTGTGAGGGTTTTAAAGTTAAAACGCCATTTTGCCAAAAATAAGACAGGAGATCTAGAATCTACCAGCACACAGGGAAAGCAATTTAGAAAGAGGTCTACTTATTATCCTATAGAATCTAGGGGGAGTTTCATTGACACTTTCTCATCCTTGATTAAAAAGGATTTAGATGAATTATGTTTGAATGGAAGTAAATCCAGAGACAATTTGTCTCAGGGTGAGAGAATGACACTTAAAACCCTGGAAGAAAACCCCAACTTGGTCATTAAGATGGCCTATAAGGGGGGGGGGGGGCATTGTTGTATTAAATAGAAAAGATTATTTGGATGAATGCAATAGACTCCTCAGTGATAGTGGTACTTATAAAAAAAAACTGGAGGGAGACCCCACGGATAGGATAGTTGAAGAAATTAGAATATTGCTGGTAGAGGGTATCAAGGATTCTAGTATATCTCAGGAGGAATCTAATTTTTTGTTTATGCCACAACCTAGGATTCCCATTTTTTATAGTTTACCAAAGGTTCATAAAAGGTTACAGAAACCACCGGGCCGCCCCATTGTTTCGGGATTGGTTCCGCAAGTTCACATATTTCTGAGTTTGTAGATGCACATATTAAGGAATATGTTGTTTCATTGAGATCGTATACAAAGGACTCAACGCAAATTTTAAATGAGTTGGAGAAGTTTAAATGGAATACTACATTCTCATGGGTTACAATTGATGTAGAGGCGTTGTATACGAGTATACCCCATGTGGGGGGATTGGAAGCGGTGAAATCATTCTTGGATACAGATGAAAGTTTGAATGTCAACAGGAAATCTTTAATTTTAGATTGTATAAAATATATCCTAGAAAATAATTATTTTAGATTTCAGGAATCATTTTTTAACCAGGAGTGCGGGGTGGCGATGGGAACACCGTACGCACCGAGTCTGGCTAAACTTTATTTGGGGAAATGGGAGGAACAAGTGATTGAAAATAACAACCCATTCTTATCATATATTCATCTATATAAAAGATTTATAGATGATATTCTTATGGTGTGGTCTGGCAGTAAATTGATGTTTGATGAATTCATGGATTATCTAAATAAGAATACGTTCAATTTGAAATTTACTTCCAACTTTAAAAAAACTAAGATTGAATTTTTGGACCAGGTGCTGGATAATACGGATTGGATGGAGGGAGGAAGGGTTAATACGTATACACATATCAAGAAAACAGATCGTAACAGTTATGTGTATTATCAGAGTTGCCACTACAAGAGATGGGTAAATAATATACCCTATTCACAATTTGTAAGACTTAGACCAGTAGCGCAACATTTCGCAATTAGAGGGCATTCAATATCTAGCTTGAAGTGTATGTTGATCGATCATGTACCAAGACCTCCACGTGGGGGTGACTGGGAAAGGCTGTTACGGCAACGAGAGGCTAAATGGATCTATGAGCTGGACACTTTAGCACCACGAGGACTAAATGAGGCAAATCCATTTAACATTTTTCTCGGATAAGGCTATGACTAGACATCTTTTTTTTAATTATACATGTTTTTTAATTATACATGTTTCTCACATGTATGATTGCATATATGTGTGTTTTGTCTGTTGTCTTTTCTATATTGTCTTTTATGTTGGTGATCACCCTGGATTACCTAACGGCACAGGCTATATCACACACCCTATATGGATTCCATTACGTCCTGGGATATGTATATCCATATTCTTTAGATTTAGCATTTTTGTATTACACATCCTCCAGCTTATCTTGATAGTTTTTATGAACTGTTCTGTCTACCTATAGGGGAGTGTGGGTGGGCTACCTGGATACTATTTGGTGGCTACCAGTATTTACTATAGGAATATGGTTATCTTAGGTTGTGTTAATATCGAAACTGAACAAATATGTGTTTATTGTGATATAAATGTTTATTCTTTATCGAAATTGAACAAGTATGTGTGTATCGCGATATAAGTGTTTATTCTTTACCCAGGACTGTTATGGAGTCCATACTCATGCTCAATACATCCAATATTTGTTTGGTGTGTTTCATCTGATTCACACATTCTATACGATATAACTATGGTTCTTATCGTTTTGTTTCTTCTTGTTGTCATGGCAGCTCAGTCAGGTCATGTGATCGCGTTATGCAGGTCTATTACGTGCATCACAGTGACCAGTATTGTCAGTGAGGTTGCTTAGCGATGGCCGGCAGCCGTCTTACGCAGCCTGCGTTTCCGGTCACACGGGTGCGTTCCATGGGCAGTGGAACGTACACCACTTCCGGTATCATGGCTAACATCCGCAATTAACAATTTTGACAAGTGCGTTCCACGGGTAATGGAACGCATATCACTTCCGGCATCGCGGCTATTAGCCGCAATTAGCCGCTTTGATGGATTAACAACATACTTTAATGTGTCCACATGCCATGTTTGTGTTTGGCGCTATGACACAGTGGATGGGCTATATCTATATTCCAGATTAGACACTGCAGTACTAGTGTTTTAGCTACTTCCTGTTGGTTGATTGATGGGCGGGGTTTGTGATATGCCTCTGCTATAAAGGTGCTTCAGGGTTTGGTGTGTGTTACGGGCTGCTGGGTGTGAACCTGATGTGATTCTATCTGTCTTGAAAAAGGCTCAGATGTAGCCGAAATGTCAACATCTTTTGCTGACATGCTGTTGACTGTCTCTATGTGAGATACACCTGTGAGTTGTAATAAATTTTTCATCATCAAGCAAGTGGTGAGTGCCTGTACTCTTTTTGGATATGTTTTGGACTTACCGGATATATATATATGTGTGCATCAAAGGCCCCATGAAATTTTGAAAGTAAGAAAAATTATTCGTCCCCATGCTACATTTTTTTTAATTGTTAATTGATATTTATGTGGCCCAGCATGCCCCTGAAGATTAAAGATTTCTATTTTTCTCTTTATTTTATTTTATTTCTATTTATTTCTATAAATTTCAATTTACTTTATCTGAAAAAGAAATAATGATTTGATTAATGATTTGGATGGGAACAGCCACGATAGGCCCATGAGGCTTCATGCTGTTCCCTTTCTTTGTTATGTTCTTATGTTCTTAAATCAATGTAAGACACGCCTTCCTGGCACACATACAAAAGTTGGCTTCGTTTTGCTAAAGTTAGTTGTTTTGTATAATATAGTACAGTACAATACAATACAATAGACAATTTTTGGGTGTGGAGGTGGACCACCTAAGTCAAATCGTACATCAAAAAATATTTGCACAGTTGTTTCTATGCTAAAAAGGTACATTTTAAGAATAGGGACAGCAAGCATTCCGAATGTCGGGCGATTTGATGCACCCTAATATATATATATATATATATATATATATATCTCTATATATATATCTCTCTCTATATATATCTCTCTCTCTCTCTCTCTCTATATATATATATATATATATATATATATATATATATATATATATACACATACACACACGCTAGGTGATTCATCGCGCTCTACGGATGCTCTTTACACCATCGTAAAGGGCTACGCCCCCTTAACCCTTGCAGGCCCTTGTGGTGTGCAGTATTTTTATTATATGGAGTATAACCTCCAATCATAATTGTATGAGTGGTTAAATATTGCACGGACAAAGGGCGTGCGATGGTTAAGGGGTCGTAGCCCCTTGCAACGGCATGAACAGCGCACGCAGGGCCTGATGAATCACCTTGTAGGTGTTGTGGTTGGGGGGAGTGGCGGGTGCGGGGGAGATGCGGATGGGGGTCCAGGGGAGACGCGGGTGGGGCGGTGTGCGGGGGTTCCGTTGGTGGGGGAGGGGCAGGTGCGGTGGTGCCGCGGGGAGGGGTGGGGGAGGGGGTGTTGCGGGTTGGGGTTTGGGACCACCGTGGGTGGTGGTTGTGTGCCGCGGATGGGGCCCGGAGGTACTGTGAGTGGGGGAGGTGCGGGTAATGCTTCTCCTGCTTCTCCTGGAAGCAGCTAAGCTGCTATCCTCCCTTTGGCAGTGGCTCTCCCGGAGACTCGCACAGTAGCCAAGCAGCCAATCACTATTGTTAGCACTGGTGTAGCAACGCGCCGCATTACAGGGAAGAAGATGAACTCCATAAACTACAGCTCCCAGCAGCCCTTAGTGCCGGAATGCTTCGGCGCTAAGGGCTGCTGGGAGCTGTAGTTTATTTAGTGCGTCTACTTCCCTGTAATGCAGCGCATTGGGACACCGGCGCTAACAATAGTGACTGGCTGGCAGAACTGACTGACTGGCTGAATCAATGTAAAAGGTGAGTGCACCTTTTACATTGCACACCCACTGCACTGCACAGCACTGTCACCTTTTACATTGATTCAGCGTCCAGACATTACCCTCCGCGATATCACCCACTCTATCCGTTACATTAGCCATCTTGGTGCTTCCAGGCCGGCAGGCCAGGTGCTGTGTTGCAGAGTCAGGGCCTCTGGGGATCTGGGCGCAGCTGTGGCGGGTAGGCACTTCTGTGACATCACACGCAGAGGAGGCTGTGGGGCTCAGAGAGTATGCGGCGCAGGGAGGGCTATGAAAGCCTTCTGCTGTGCCGCTTTCATACACATCTATGCCGGTGGCCGCAGCAGCTTTTGTTCCACCTGCGCCGCGGCTAGGGAGTGGGGATTGTTGATGCCAGAGGGGGCAGGCGGACTGGCAGCAGGACATAGGACGCTGCAGTAAAAGTATTTTTTTTTCATATCTACAGCGCAGAGACTTGCTGCAAATGCAGTGGCATACACTCCAACTGTACCTTTTTGGCAGGTACAGTACCTTTTTTTTATGGTCTGTACCGATTTTTGACTCTCTAAACTTCTATTGAAAGTATAGGAAAGGTGGCATGGACACATCGCTTTACATGTGGCCACGCCCCCTTTTCGAATTTGTACCGCTTTTTTTATATGTAAATTGTTGGAGGGTATGTTGCTGCAGATGCAGTGGGCCTATTTTGGGGTGTGGGCCTGGAGCTGCAGCTCCATCAGCCCCATTGTTAATCCTGCTCTGAGAACACACAGGAGCAAAAGGGCAGAGCCTCCCATTGGATGTAACCTGTGTGGGAGGGTGTTTCTTGCCCAATCAGCTGTGGACTGGGTGTGATAGACCTGCTGCTAACCAAATGAGAGCTAGCCACGCCCAGCGTTATACACACAGGCACAGAGTCACTGATCTGGGCTACTATTTATACACACACACACACACACACACACACACACACACACACACACGTATATTTATAAGAAATAAGTCTTACAGCAAGTCACATGAAATGTAGCTGTCCATTGGGAGTTATGGAGCACAGGACTAGGTCCCTGGGCATAACTAGATGATATTAGTTCTGAGTGATAAATTCCCAAAGAAGAGATTTGTAGGAGCCCAAAAACTCATGTGTACACGCTGGAAGACACACCCAAACCACATAAAGTGACATTGAGCTAGTTCTTTTACCTAAATGTGCTCGCTGTCATTATAGCTGCAGAGGGTTTCCATTGCCAGGGAGACGTGTAGCTCACTACTTAACAACAAGTCATCTGCTGCTGCCTGAAGAAAACATATATTGGCTGGATTGTGGCCACTTGTGGATAGGAACAGAGGCAATTGGGAAAATTGTGCCAACTTACCTTGCTGACTAACTGCTAATCACGCCAAGTGGGTATATTATTAGTCCTGCACGGTGACAGGCAAGTACATACAACATGTGTTACTGATACAGGAGACGTCTTACAGCACACTTGGCACAACAAGTGTGAAGAGCTACATATTTGAACACCCTTGGTCAACATGAAAGCCATGAATGGCTGACTCATGTGGAAAAAATGAAGACTACATGAAACAACGGAATACATACGGTTTACCAGCGGCCGGGATGCCGGCTGTTAAGATACCAACAGCGGCATCCCGCCAGTATGACGACAGAGGGGCGAGCGCTAGAAAACCCCTTGTGGACTCTGTGACCACGACACCCACAGAGGGAGAACAGACTGTGGCGCCAGTATATCGGCAACGACATTTCACTGCCTGTTGGCATTCTGGCGGTGGCATTGTGACCGCCGGGATACCGACAGGCGATCTCGTGATTGCCTCCCAAAACAACTACTTGACAGTGAAGTGTCCAGAAGAGCACTTTCTGCACTTTCTCTATGGTTTAAGATGTTCAAGTTTTCCACAAGGCTGTAGTTAAATACCATAAGGCCCGACAGTTGTGGAGGAAACTCTAGAGCCGGCCCTAGGCATAAGTAAGCTAGGCAAATGCCTAGGGCATTTGGCATTCCTAGGGGTACAAGCAGCTTCTGCTGATTAAAATGATATGCGGCATGCCTATATTCTGTGTGTGACTGTGGCTGTATCTGCACACAAAATGCTACATTACAGTGTATTCTTGGAAATCACTGTAACGTAGCATTTTGTATGCAGATACAGTTACACACACAATATAGGCATGTCGCATATAATTTTAATCAGCAGGAGCTGCTTGTGCATCCTAGCCACAGCAATGAAAAAAGGTGCCCGATGTTAGCAGAGCTACCAGCTGACTCACGCCAGGCATCTCCTGCTGCATGTGGACACATCTGTATCCAAGCAGAGGTCACAGTGTTAGTGGCCATATATGAGTGTGCGGGTGGGTTGGTTGTGCAATAGTGTTCGGCATATATGTAAGGGGCATTATGTGTGTTGTGTATAAATGCATTAATAATGTGCCGCATATGTTTAAGGGACACTGTGTGTCATTATGTGTATAAGGGCATTAATTATGTGTAGCATATGTGTATGGGACATTATGTATGTATATAAGGGCATTAATAAAGGTTGGCATAATGTGTAAGGCGCATTATGTTTATAAGGACATTTATAATGTGTGTCATATGTGTAAGGGGCATTACTGTGTGGTATTATGTGTATAAATGCATTATTAATGTGTGCCATTATGTGTATAAGGTGCTCTGCTATGTGGCGTAACATATAGAAAGGGTAGTACTGTGTGGTCTAATGTGAATAAAGAGCAATATGGTGTGGTGTAATGTGAATAAGGAGCAATTCAGTGTGATGTAATGTGAATAAGGGGCACTACTGTGAGGAGTAACGTATATATAAGGTGAAGTGGTACTACTGTGTGATGTAAAGTGAATAAAGTTGCACTACTGTGTGTCATAATTTGAATTGAGGGTACTATTGTTTGGCCAAGCCCCTTCCCAGCAAGAACCACTTTTGAACTGTGCGCCAAATGTGCGAACCGTTCATATTTAAAATATAGGAACTAGGGGCACAGATAATGAGGACTGCTATGGGTGAGGGGTGCAGGGTCAGAGGCAGAACTAGCGGCGGTGCTAGGGGGCACCAGCCAAAATTTTGCCAAGGGTATCATATTGGTTAGGGCCGGCTCTGGGAAACTCAGTATGTTGTTGTAAAAATAAGATTTTACTTACCGATAAATCTATTTCTCGTAGTCCGTAGTGGATGCTGGGACTCCGTAAGGACCATGGGGAATAGCGGCTCCGCAGGAGACAGGGCACAAGAATAAAAGCTTTAGGATCAGGTGGTGTGCACTGGCTCCTCCCCCTATGACCCTCCTCCAAGCCTCAGTTAGGATACTGTGCCCGGACGAGCGTACATAATCAGGAAGGATATTGAATCCCGGGTAAGACTCATACCAGCCACACCAATCACACCGTATAACTTGTGATCTGAACCCAGTTAACAGTATGATAACAACGAAGGAGCCTCTGAAAAGATGGCTCACAACAACAATAACCCGATTTAGTTAACAATAACTATGTACAAGTATTGCAGACAATCCGCACTTGGGATGGGCGCCCAGCATCCACTACGGACTACGAGAAATAGATTTATCGGTAAGTAAAATCTTATTTTCTCTGACGTCCTAGTGGATGCTGGGACTCCGTAAGGACCATGGGGATTATACCAAAGCTCCCAAACGGGCGGGAGAGTGCGGATGACTCTGCAGCACCGAATGAGAGAACTCCAGGTCCTCCTCAGCCAGGGTATCAAATTTGTAGAATTTAGCAAACGTGTTTGCCCCTGACCAAGTAGCTGCTCGGCAAAGTTGTAAAGCCGAGACCCCTCGGGCAGCCGCCCAAGATGAGCCCACTTTCCTTGTGGAATGGGCTTTCTCTATCGTCCTAAGTGGATGCTGGGGTTCCTGAAAGGACCATGGGGAATAGCGGCTCCGCAGGAGACAGGGCACAAAAGTAAAGCTTTTACAGGTCAGGTGGTGTGTACTGGCTCCTCCCCCTATGACCCTCCTCCAGACTCCAGTTAGATTTTTGTGCCCGGCCGAGAAGGGTGCAATTCTAGGTGGCTCTCATAAAGAGCTGCTTAGAGAGTTTAGCTTAGGTTTTTTTATTTTACAGTGATTCCTGCTGGCAACAGGATCACTGCAACGAGGGACAGAGGGGAGAAGAAGTGAACTCACCTGCGTGCAGGATGGATTGGCTTCTTGGCTACTGGACATGAAGCTCCAGAGGGACGATCACAGGTACAGCCTGGATGGTCACCGGAGCCACGCCGCCGGCCCCCTCACAGATGCTGAAGCAAGAAGAGGTCCAAAATCGGCGGCTGAAGACTCCTGCAGTCTTCTTAAGGTAGCGCACAGCACTGCAGCTGTGCGCCATTTTCCTCTCAGCACACTTCACACGGCAGTCACTGAGGGTGCAGGGCGCTGGGGGGGGGGCGCCCTGGGAGGCAAATGAAAACCTTTAAAAAGGCTAAAAATACCTCACATATAGCCCCAGAGGCTATATGGAGATATTTACCCCTGCCTAAATGTACTAAATAGCGGGAGACGAGCCCGCCGAAAAAGGGGCGGGGCCTATCTCCTCAGCACACGGCGCCATTTTCTGTCACAGCTCCGCTGGTCAGGAAGGCTCCCAGGTCTCTCCCCTGCACTGCACTACAGAAACAGGGTATAACAGAGAGGGGGGGCAAAATAAATGGCAATATATTAATATAAAAGCAGCTATAAGGGAGCACTTAATCATAAGGCTATCCCTGTCATATATAGCGCTTTTTGGTGTGTGCTGGCAGACTCTCCCTCTGTCTCCCCAAAGGGCTAGTGGGTCCTGTCTTCGTATAGAGCATTCCCTGTGTGTCTGCTGTGTGTCGGTACGTGTGTGTCGACATGTATGAGGACGTTATTGGTGTGGAGGCGGAGCAATTGCCAAATATGAGGATGTCACCTCCTAGGGGGTCGACACCAGAATGGATGCCTTTATTTGTGGAATTACGGGATAGCGTCAACTCGCTTAAGCAGTCGTTTGCCGACATGAGGCGGCCGGACACTCAATTAGTGCCTGTCCAGGCGCCTCAAACACCGTCAGGGGCTGTAAAACGCCCCTTGCCTCAGTCGGTCGACACAGACCCAGACACAGGCACTGATTCCGGTGGTGAAGGTGACGAATCAACCGTATTTTCCAGTAGGGCCACACGTTATATGATTTTGGCAATAAAGGAGATGTTACATTTAGCTGATACTACAGGTACCACTAAACAGGGTATTATGTGGGGTGTGAAAAAACTACCAGTAGTTTTTACCGAATCAGAAGAATTAAATGACGTGTGTGATGAAGCGTGGGGTGCCCCGATAAAAAACTGCTAATTTCAAAGAAGTTATTGGCTTTATACCCTTTCCCGCCAGAGGTTAGGGAGCGCTGGGAAACACCTCCTAGGGTGGACAAAGCGCTAACACGCTTATCAAAACAAGTGGCGTTACCCTCTCCTGAGACGGCCGCACTTAAAGATCCATCAGATAGGAGGATGGAAAATATCCAAAAAGGTATATACACACATGCAGGTGTTATACTACGACCAGCTATTGCGACTGCCTGGATGTGCAGTGCTGGGGTAGTTTGGTCAGAGTCCCTGATCGAAAATATTGATACCCTGGACAGGGACAATATTTTACTGTCGTTAGAACAAATAAAGGATGCATTTCTTTATATGCGTGATGCACAGAGAGATATCTGCACACTGGCATCACGGGTAAGTGCTATGTCCATTTCGGCCAGAAGAGCTTTATGGACACGACAGTGGACAGGCGATGCGTAGAGGAGTTATTTGGGGTCGGTCTATCGGATTTGGTGGCCACGGCTACGGCCGGGAAATCCACCTTTCTACCTCAAGTCACTCCCCAACAGAAAAAGGCACCGACCTTTCAACCGCAGCCCTTTCGTTCCTTTAAAAATAAGAGAGCAAAGGGCTATTCATATCTGCCACGAGGCAGAGGACGAGGGAAGAGACAGCAACAGGCAGCTCCTTCCCAGGAACAGAAGCCCTCCCCGGCTTCTACAAAAGCCTCAGCATGACGCTGGGGCTTCGCAAGCGGACTCGGGGGCGGTAGGCGGTCGTCTCAAGAATTACAGCGCGCAGTGGGCTCACTCGCAGGTAAATCCCTGGATCCTGCAGATAATATCTCAGGGGTACAGGTTGAAATTAGAGACAGAGCCACCTCGCCGTTTCCTGAAGTCTGCTTTACCAACGTCCCCCTCAGAAAGGGAGACGGTTTTGGAAGCCATTCACAAGCTGTATTCTCAGCAGGTGATAGTCAAGGTACCTCTTCTACAACAAGGGAAGGGGTATTATTCCACTCTTTTTGTGGTACCGAAGCCGGATGGCTCGGTAAGGCCTATTCTAAATCTGAAGTCCTTGAACCTGTACATAAAGAAGTTCAAGTTCAAGATGGAGTCACTCAGAGCAGTGATAGCGAACCTGGAAGAAGGGGACTTTATGGTATCCTTGGACATCAAGGATGCGTATCTCCACGTTCCAATTACCCCTCACACCAGGGGTACCTCAGGTTCGTTGTACAAAACTGTCACTATCAGTTTCAGACGCTGCCGTTTGGTTTGTCCACGGCACCTCGGGTCTTTACAAAGGTAATGGCCGAGATAATATTTCTTCTTCGAAGAAAAGGCGTATTAATTATCCCATACTTGGACGATCTCCTAATAAGGGCAAGGTCCAGAGAACAGCTAGAGATGGGTTTAGCACTATCTCAAGAGGTGCTAAAGCAGCACGGATGGATTCTGAATATTCCAAAATCCCAATTAATGCCGACAACTCGTCTGCTGTTCCTGGGGATGATTCTGGACACAGTTCAGAAAAAGGTTTTTCTTCCCGAAGAAAAAGCCAAGGAGTTATCTGACCTGGTCAGGAACCTCCTAAAACCAGGAAAGGTGTCTGTACATCAATGCACAAGAGTCCTGGGAAAAAATGGTAGCTTCTTACGAAGCAATCCCTTTCGGCAGATTCCATGCAAAGGGATCTGTTGGACAAATGGTCAGGGTCGCATCTTCAGATGCACCTGCGGATAACCCTGTCGCCGAGGACAAGGGTATCCCTTCTGTGGTGGTTGCAGGAGGCTCATCTATTGGAGGGCCGCAGATTCGGCATGCAGGATTGGATCCTGGTGACCACGGATGACAGCCTGAGAGGCTGGGGAGCAGTCACACAGGGAAGAAATTTCCAGGGAGTGTGGTCGAGCCTGAAAAAGTCTCTTCACATAAGCATTCTGGAACTAAGAGCAATCTACAATGCTCTAAGCCAGGCGGAACCTCTACTTCAAGGAAGACCGGTGTTGATCCAGTCGGACAACATCACGGCAGTCGCCCATGTAAACAGACAGGGCGGCACAAGAAGCAGGAGGGCAATGGCAGAAGCTGCCAGGATCCTTCGCTGGGCGGAGAATCACGTGATAGCACTGTCAGCAGTATTCATCCCGGGCGTGGACAACTGGGAAGCAGACTTCCTCAGCAGACACGACCTTCACCCGGGAGAGTGGGGACTTCATCCAGAAGTTTTCCACATGCTATTAAACCGTTGGGTAAAACCAATGGTGGACATGATGGCGTCTCGCCTCAACAAAACACTGGACAGGTATTGCGCCAGGTCAAGAGATCCGCAGGCAATAGCTGTGGACGCGCTGGTAACACCTTGGGTGTACCAGTCGGTATATGTGTTTCCTCCTCTGCCTCTCATACCAAAGGTATTGAGGATTATACGGCAAAAAGGAGTAAGACTAGTGGCTCCGGATTGGCCAAGAAGGACTTGGTACCCGGAACTTCAAGAGATGGTCACGGACGATCCGTGGCCTCTACTTCTGAGAAGGGACCTGCTTCAGCAGGGTCCTTGTCTTTTTCAAGACTTACCGCGGCTGCGTTTGACGGCATGGCGTTTGAATGCCAGATCCTAAAAGGAAAAGGCATTCCAGAAGAAGTCATTCCTACCTTGATAAAGGCAAGGAAGGAAGTCACCGCGAAGCATTATCGCCGTATTTGGCGAAAATATGTTGCGTGGTGCGAGCAGCGGAGTGCTCCGATGGAGGAATTTCAACTGGGTCGTTTTCATACATTTCCTGCAATCAGGATTGTCTATGGGTCTCAAATTGGGATCTATTAAGGTTCAAATTTCGGCCCTATCAATATTCTTCCAAAAAGAATTGGCCTCAGTCCCTGAGGTCCAGATTTTTATCAAAGGAGTACTGCATATACAGCCTCCTGTGGTGCCTAAGGTGGCACCGTGGGATCTAAATGTAGTTTTAGATTTCCTCAAATCCAATTGGTTTGAACCACTAAAGAATGTGGATTTGAAATATCTCACATGGAAAGTGACTATGTTACTGGCCCTGGCTTCGGCCGGGAGAGTATCTGAACTGGCGGCTTTGTTTTATAAAAGCCCTTATTTAATTTTCCATTCGACATAGGGCAGAGCTGCGGACGCGTCCGCATTTTCTCCCTAAGGTGGTATCAGCGTTTCACCTGAACCAGCCTATTGTAGTGCCTGCGGCTACAGACGACTTGAAGGACTCCAAGTTGTTGGACGTTGTCAGAGCCTTAAAAATATACATTTAAAGGACGGCTGGAGTCAGGAAATCTGACTCGCTGTTTATACTGTATGCACCCAACAAGTTGGGTGCACCTGCTTCTAAGCAGTCGATTGCTCGTTGGATTTGTAACAAAATTCAACTTGTACATTCTGTGGCAGGCCTGCCACAGCCTAAATCTGTTAAGGCCCATTCCGCAAGGAAGGTGGGCTCATCTTGGGCGGCTGCCCGAGGGGTCTCGGCATTACAACTCTGCCGAGCAGCTACGTGGTCAGGGGAGAACACGTTTGTAAATTTTTACAAATTTGATACCCTGGCAAAGGAGGACCTGGAGTTCTCTCATTCGGTGCTGCAGAGTCATCCGCACTCTCCCGCCCGTTTGGGAGCTTTGGTATAATCCCCATGGTCCTTTCAGGAACCCCAGCATCCACTTAGGACGATAGAGAAAATAAGAATTTACTTACCGATAATTCTATTTCTCGGAGTCCGTAGTGGATGCTGGGCGCCCATCCCAAGTGCGGATTATCTGCAATACTTGTACATAGTTATTGTTAACTAATTCGGGTTATTGTTTAGGAAGCCATCTTTCAGAGGCTCCTCTGTTATCATACTGTTAACTGGGTTTAGATCACAAGTTATACGGTGTGATTGGTGTGGCTGGTATGAGTCTTACCCGGGATTCAAAATCCTCCCTTATTGTGTACGCTCGTCCGGGCACAGTACCTAACTGGAGTCTGGAGGAGGGTCATAGGGGGAGGAGCCAGTACACCACCTGACCTGTAAAAGCTTTACTTTTGTGCCCTGTCTCCTGCGGAGCCGCTATTCCCCATGGTCCTTTCAGGAACCCCAGCATCCACTACGGACTCCGAGAAATAGAATTATCGGTAAGTAAATTCTTATTTTTACAGATTTTGGCTGTGGCAGGCCTGCCACAGAATGTGCAAGCTGAATTGTACTACAAATCCAACGAGCAATAGTCTGCTTAGAAGCAGGAGCACCCAGCTTGTTGGGTGCATACAGGATAAACAGCGAGTCAGACTTTCTGACTCCAGCCGTCCTGGAAACATATATTTTCAGGGCCCTGACAACGTCAAGTAACTTGGAGTCCTCCAAGTCCCTAGTAGCCGCAGGCACCACAATAGGTTGGCTCATGTGAAAAGCAGAAACCACCTTAGGGAGAAATTGAGGACGAGTCCTCAATTCTGCCCTGTCAGAATGAAAAATTAAGTAAGGGCTTTTATATGATAAAGCCGCCAATTCTGACACACGCCTGGCTGAAGCCAGGGCTAACAGCATCGTCACCTTCCATGTGTGATATTTTAAGTCCACAGTGGTGAGTGGTTCAAACCAATGTGACTTAAGGAACCTCAAAACAACATTGAGATCCCAAGGTGCCACTGGAGGCACAAAAGGAGGTTGTATATGCAGTACCCCTTTTACAAATGTCTGAACTTCAGGTACTGAAGCCAGTTCTTTCTGGAAGAAAATCGACAGGGCCGAAATTTGAACCTTAATGGACCCTAATTTTAGGCCCATAGACAGTCCTGTTTGCAGGAAATGGAGGAAACGACCCAGTTGAAATTCCTCTGTAGGGGCCTTCTTGGCCTCACACCACGCAACATATTTTCGCCAAATGCGGTGATAATGTTTTGCGGTTACATCCTTCCTGGCTTTGACCAGGGTAGGGATGACTTCATCTGGAATGCCTTTTTCCTTCAGGATCCAGCGTTCAACCGCCATGCCGTCAAACGCAGCCGCGGTAAGTCTTGGAACAGACAAGGCCCCTGCTGGAGCAGGTCCTTTCTTAGAGGTAGAGGCCACGGGTCTTCCGTGAGCATCTCTTGAAGTTCCGGGTACCAAGTCCTTCTTGGCCAATCCGGAACCACGAGTATCGTTCTTACTCCTCTCCTTCTTATGATTCTCAGTACTTTTGGTATGAGAGGCAGAGGAGGGAACACATACACTGACTGGTACACCCACGGTGTCACCAGAGCGTCCACCGCTATTGCCTGAGGGTCCCTTGACCTGGCGCAATATCTGTCTAGTTTTTTGTTTAGACGTGACGCCATCATGTCCACCTTTGGTTTTTCCCAACGGTTTACAATCAGGTGGAAGACTTCTGGGTGAAGTCCCCACTCTCCCGGGTGAAGGTCGTGTCTGCTGAGGAAGTCTGCTTCCCAGTTGTCCACTCCCGGAATGAACACTGCTGACAGAGCTATCACATGATTTTCCGCCCAGCGAAGAATCCTTGCAGCTTCTGCCATTGCCCTCCTGCTTCTCGTGCCGCCCTGTCTGTTTACGTGGGCGACTGACGTGATGTTGTCCGATTGGATCAATACCGCCTGACCCTGAAGCAGGGGTTTCGCTTGACTTAGGGCATTGTAAATGGCCCTTAGTTCCAGAATGTTTATATGAAGAGATGTTTCCATGCTTGACCACAAGCCCTGGAAATTTTTTCCCTGTGTGACTGCCCCCCAGCCTCTCAGGCTGGCGTCCGTGGTCACCAGGACCCAATCCTGAATGCCAAATCTGCGGCCCTCTAGTAGATGAGCACTCTGCAGCCACCACAGAAGAGACACCCTTGTCCTTGTCGACAGGGTTATCCGCTGATGCATCTGAAGATGCGATCCGGACCATTTGTCCAGTAGATCCCACTGAAACGTTCTTGCATGGAATCTTCCGAATGGAATTGCTTCGTAAGAAGCCACCATTTTTCCCAGGACCCCCGTGCACTGATGCACTGACACCTGGCCTGGTTTTAGGAGGTTCCTGACTAGCTCGGATAACTCCCTGGCCTTCTCCTCCGGGAGAAACACCTTTTTCTGGACTGTGTCCAGAATCATTCCTAGGAACAGTAGACGTGTCGTTGGAATCAGCTGCGATTTTGGAATATTTAGGATCCACCCGTGCTGACGTAACACTACCTGAGATAGTGCTACTCCGACTTCTAACTGTTCCCTGGACCTTGCCCTTATCAGGAGATCGTCCAAGTAAGGGATAATTAAGATGCCTTTTCTTCGAAGAAGAATCATCATTTCGGCCATTACCTTGGTAAAGACCCGAGGTGCCGTGGACAACCCAAACGGCAGCGTCTGAAACTGATAATGACAGTTTTGTACTACAAACCTGAGGTACCCTTGGTGAGACGGGTAGATTGGGACGTGGAGATAAGCATCCTTGATGTCCAGAGACACCATATAGTCCCCTTCTTCCAGGTTTGCTATCACCGCTCTGAGTGATTCCATCTTGAATTTGAACCTCTTTATGTAAGTGTTCAGGGATTTCAGATTTAAAATTGGTCTCACCGAGCCGTCCGGCTTCGGTACCACAAACAGCGTGGAATAATACCCCTTTCCCTGTTGTAGGAGGGGTACCTTGATTATCACCTGCTGGGAATACAGCTTGTGAATGGATTCCAAAACTGTCTCCCTGTCGGAGGGAGACTTTGGTAGAGCAGACTTCAGGAACCGGCGAGGGGGAAACGCCTCGAATTCCAGTTTGTACCCCTGCGATACCACCTGTAGAATCCAGGGGTCCACTTGCGAGTGAGCCCACTGCGCGTTGAAATTCTTGAGACGGGCCCCCACCATGTCTGAGTCTGCTTGTAAAGCCCCAGCGTCATGCTGAAGACTTGGCAGAAGCAGGGGAGGGCTTCTGCTCCTGGGAAGCGGCTGCATGGTGCAGTATTTTTCCCCTTCCTCTGCCCCGGGGCAGGAAGGAATGGCCTTTAGCTCGCTTGTACTTATGGGAACGAAAGGACTGAGTTTGAAAAGACGGTGTCTTTTTCTGCTGATGTGAAGTGACCTGGGGTAAAAAGGTGGATTTTCCAGCCGTTGCCGTGGCCACCAGGTCCGATAGACCAGCCCCAAATAACTCCTCCCCTTTATACGGCAATACTTCCATATGTCGTTTGGAATCCGCATCTCCTGACCACTGTCGCGTCCATAACGCTCTTCTGGCAGAAATGGACATAGCACTTACTCTTGATGCCAGGGTGCAAATATCCCTCTGTGCATCACGCATATATAGTAATGCATCCTTCAAATGCTCTATAGTTAACAGTATATTGTCCCTATCCAGGGTATCAATATTTTCAGTCAGGGAATCCGACCACGCGACGCCAGCACTGCACATCCAGGCTGAAGCGATTGCTGGTCGCAGTATAACACCAGTATGTGTGTATATACTTTTAAGAATATTTTCCAGCCTTCTATCTGCTGGTTCTTTGAGGGTGGCCGTATCAGGAGACGGTAACGCTACTTGTTTTGATAAACGTGTGAGCGCCTTATCTACCCCAGGGGGTGTTTCCCAACGTGTCCTAACCTCTAACGGGAAAGGATATAGTGCCAATAATTTTTTAGAAATTAGCAGTTTTTTTGTCGGGGGAAACCCACGCTTTATCACACACCTCATTTAACTCATCTGACTCAGGGAAAACTATTGGTAGTTTTTTCACACCCCACATAATACCCTTCTTTGTGGTACTTGTAGTGTCAGAAATGTTCAATGCTTCCTTCATTGCCGTGATCATGTAACGTGTGGCCCTACTGGACATTACGTTTGTCTCCTCACCGTCGACACTAGACTCAGTATCTGTGTCTGGGTCTGTGTCGACCCACTGAGGTAACGGGCGTTTTAGGGCCCCTGACGGTGTCTGAGACGCCTGGACAGGCACTAATTGATTTGCCGGCTGTCTCATGTCATCAACCGTTCTTTGCAAAGTGCTGACATTATCACTTAATTCTTTAAATACGATCATCCAGTCAGGTGTCGACTCCCTAGGAGGTGACATCACTAACCCAGGCAATTGCTCCGCCTCCACATCATTTTCCTCCTCATACATGTCGACACACACGTACCGACACACAGCACACACACCGGGAATGCTCTGATAGAGGACAGGACCCCACAAGCCCTTTGGAGAGACAGAGGGAGAGTCTGCCAGCACACACCAAGCGCTATATATATATACAGGGATAACCTTATATAAGTGTTATTCCCTTATAGCTGCTGTATAGTTTTTAGCTGCCAATAGTGCCCCCCCTTCTCTTTTTTACCCTGATTCAGTAGCAAGTCTGCAGGGGAGAGTCAGGGAGCCGTCCTTCCAGCGGAGCTGTGAGGGAAAATGGCGCTTGTGTGCTGAGGAGATAGGCTCCGCCCCTTCACGACGTCCTTATCTCCCGCTTTTTCTGTAAAAAATGGCAGGGGTTAAAATACATCCATATAGCCCAAGAGCTATATGTGATGTATTCTTTAGCCAACCTAAGGTATTATCTGTTATATTGCGTCTCAGGGCGCTCCCCCCCAGCGCCCTGCACCCTCAGTGACCGGAGTGTGAAGTGTGCTGAGAGCAATGGCGCACAGCTGCGGTGCTGTGCGCTACCTTAGTCTGAAGACAGGATCGTCTTCTGCCGCCGATTTCACCGGACCTCTTCGCTCTTCTGGCTCTGTAAGGGGGCCGGCGGCGCGGCTCCGGGACCCATCCAGGCTGAACCTGTGATCGTCCCTCTGGAGCTAATGTCCAGTAGCCTAAGAAACCCGATCCACTCCGCACGCAGGTGAGTCCGTTTCTTCTCCCCTTAGTCCCACGATGCAGTGAGCCTGTTGCCAGCAGGACTCACTGAAAATAAAAAAACCTAAAATATACTTTTATTCTAAGCAGCTCAGGAGAGCCACCTAGCCTGCACCCTTCTCGTTCGGGCACAAAAATCTAACTGAGGCTTGGAGGAGGGTCATAGGGGGAGGAGCCAGTGCACACCACCTGATCCTAAAGCTTTTGTTCTTGTGCCCTGTCTCCTGCGGAGCCGCTATTCCCCATGGTCCTTACGGAGTCCCAGCATCCACTAGGACGTCAGAGAAATGTATTTGCTGTTGGATATCTACTTGGTGTTGCTGTGTAAAGCAGAATCTTAAAACCGTTATGGGTGCTGCTGAAGGAAGCAGAGATTAATTTCATCCTCTCCAAACTTCTTATGCTGATGAAAAGAAGTTTCCATGCCAGGGAAAGTGATTATAAATGAATAGACAATTTGCATCAATATTGAGAATAGCTTTAAGCTTTTATATCAGCAAGTGAGCTGCAGTCACATCATCAGGCTAATCAAATGTGACAAAGAAAATATTTCTCTTTTATTCTTGAAATATACTTTGATTATTATTTGTGAACACCAACTAAGGATTTATTGTTTTGCAAAAATATCTGGTTTGTAGTAAATATTGTATTGAGTGCTGCAGAACACTGCCCGCTTCCCACTACCAATTTACAGATAGAGTAAATGAAAAGAACTTAAACTTGTACTCCTTAGCAGTTGCAGTCTGTCCCGAAACAGAGTTTCTCCAATACTCTACATGAATAAGATAAATTAGAAAAGGTAACTGAGATATCACATCTATACAGTCGTCGGAACATTCTCCCGATATAGGGTGATCGGGCTGACCAGAGATGTTTTCACTGTTCCGTTTTTTTAGTAGCTCAAATCGTATAATAAAGCAAATAAAAAAAATAGATTATTTATTAACGGACACTTTAAATGCGAGGAAACACAATGACCCCAGTAAGCTTGCAAATTATGGTGTGAGCCACAAACCTAAAAATTGACTGAAATCCTTTACGTACAATGTATATCGCCATAGGTTTCTAATTAGGCATCAAAAAATTAAATAAAGAGCAATAGTGAAGTACTGTGATGTAAAACAAAGGGTTGGTCGACCACACTTTGGTCGACAGTGTCTAGGTTAACCACTGTTGGTCGACATGCATTGAGTCTGCATGGACACTAAGTCGACATGACAAAATGTCGACATAACAAAAGGTTGACGTGAGTTTTTTCCCCCTTTTTAAAATTTTTTTGTAAAAACTTTTTCATACTTTCACGTGGACTACAATTGGAAACTGTAACCGTGCCCAAAGCATGGCGAGCGAAACGATGAACTAATTGGGGTTCTCTGTCACTCTACGAAGAAAACAACACACACAAAAAAATTAAACTCATGTCAACCTTTTGCCATGTCGACCTTGTTCATGTTAACCTATTTCAGGTGTCGACTTAGTTACTGTCGACCTAAGTCAAACAAAGTAGGTCTAAGGTTAATTACTGGCATATTGATTGTATCTTCTCAAATCATGATCGCTGAACAGGATATGTAAGAATAACATTTAGAAAAAAGCACCTTGAGTGCATTTTCTTAAATATTAAGAAATATCAAACCATTTACATTACTACATTTTGTAGTAGACATATACAACAATAATAACCAACCCAGTCAAGATATTGTCCTCCTTTTGTACGAATGCCGGAAACAGCATTGTGCAGAAACCAGATCATTCTCATAACACTTCTTTGGAGAGAAGTCCCTGTGTAAATACTATAGATGAGCGGGTTCGGTTTTACTCGGATTTACCCGAATCTCCTTATTGGCTAACGAACGTCACGTGTTTTGGTTAGCCAATAAGAAAAATCCAGAAAATAAGAAATGGCGATAATTCTGGCGTAAAGAACCGAGTAAATCTGAACCCGCTCATCTCTATTAAATACTCCTGATGTTGACGAAGTTCAAATAGGTCAGCCAGGCTCCCGTGAAGTCACCTTTAGGTGTTTCATAGACCCTTCTTTTTTGTGGTGTAGGGGAATAACTATTCAGTTTATGGCCATGCCTACCAATATTTAGTACCAATATGGACTTCATCAAGATCGCTACACGATGTCACAAAAGAACATAAAACACATTCAAAATACAATTATAAGAACGAATTTTCATAAAAAAAGGTTTACTATGTTTGCTCTGGACGGAGAACCCGGAAATTCATGGATTCCATCAGAAAGTAATGTATACAAACAGATAACCAGGTACTGTACACATCTTCTGTTGGGGTTCTAACATTAACATTATCTACTGAGTAAGGCCACATTAAAGATGAAAACATAAATGTACATAGGTGCGCTTATGCAATACAGAGTGTGACAGAGAGTATAAAGAAATAAATACAACTTCCCTTCGGGATATCTGTGTCTGTGATGCTCTGTCTTTTTCCGGCATGTGTACATTCAGCAATCCGTGACCTACGGAGACCTAATCGGTAGCAGAACATAGTGTAATACAAAATAACGATTTAGTAAAACAATACAGTAGGTAATAAAATCATGCAAGGTTGGAAGATTACCAGATTCTTGTGTAAAGTAGGCCAAAATGGTGGTTGTTGAACAAATAGGTTCCGGATCCAGTATCTGGTCGATTCTCTCCTCCAGCGTCAAGGTCTTCC
Source organism: Pseudophryne corroboree (assembly GCF_028390025.1). Lineage (NCBI taxonomy): Eukaryota > Metazoa > Chordata > Amphibia > Anura > Myobatrachidae > Pseudophryne > Pseudophryne corroboree. The sequence goes on along the minus strand of NC_086449.1, from coordinate 429,305,389 downwards.
TCTAATGCAGATAGGTAGGTTAGCACTCCTGTCACCTGTCATCCTTTTTTTGAACCAGTGTAATGATCATGTTAGAGTTTACCTTTACTACACTGTTGTTAACAATGTCAGATCGTTACCTGTGTATGATATAATGTTTCTTACAAATAAAAGCGCTAAAGATAGATAAATACATAAATAAATATATTTTCAATTAAACATAAGCTCAACTGTCTTCGTAGAGGTTACTATTAAATAAATACTCATAAGTCTTATATCCTAGGTTAGGTGAAAGAGTGAATGATATGTTTGTGATTGGTTCAGATCATGAAAGATCTAAGTAGTAGGCTTTCCAGCCATGTTGGCTAAAGAAAATTTCTAACATTTCTGAATTATTTTGTTTCTGTCACCCAGCTTATTGTAATAACACTTTTCCCCCAAAGGAGAGTCTTTTTATCTTTCTATTTCCAATTTACACCCATGAGCAAAAACATTATGAAAATTCCCATATGAAGAAGTTGAAGTTGACTACTCGTATAACAGCGGCACATGTCAATGGTGGGGATATAGTAGATGGAAAGTTAGCATAAGGTTACTTGTAGTTGAAGATATGGGTAAGTGTACAGGTCTGAGTGACTTTGATGGGGGCCAAATTGATATGACCAGATGACTGGCAAAGCTTGTTTGGTGCTAAAGGTTCAAGGTCAGCTGTGAGGAGTACCTACTGATAGTGATCCTGGGAGAAAAAAAAATCACAAACTGTCAACAGTGTGTGTGATAGCTAAGACTCGTCAATGCAAGAAGTCACTGAAGACTATCCTGTCTGGTATGAACCATCAGAAGTGCTACTGTGACACAAATAAGCAGAAAATGTTATGTGTCCCAACACAGTGCATCCAACCCTGCTATGTAGCAACGGGCCACTCAGAATGCCCATGCTAGCCTCTATATACCATCAAAAGTTCTTGTAATGGGCATGCAGGTGTCGAAACTGGACCTTGGATCAGTGGAAAGAGGTGCATCCAGTGAATCCCTTTTTTCTTTATCATCATGTGGAAGTCTAGGCGTGTGTGTGTGTGTGTTTTACCAAGGGAAGAGGTGGCACCAGTTTGCATTGTGAGAAGAAAAAAAAAGTGATGGGAGAGTGATGCTTTTGGCAATGTTCTGCTGGGATACTCTGGGTTCAGTCATTCATTATGTGGTGCATACCACCTACCTAAACATTGTTGTGGTAGGTACATCCTTTCATAGCAATGGTATTCTGTGAGTTGAAGTGACCTCTTCCAGCAGGATGATGCACTTAGCTACACTGCATAGTTTGTTCAATGCTTGTAGCAACATGATGCAGAGTACAAGGTTTTTCCCTGGTCTCTAATCAAGCTTCTGTTATATGTGCTGGAACAACAAGTCCGATCAGTGGAGGCTGTTAATGTCCAGGTATCAGATAACCCTGGACACCTTCAGAGATCTTGTAGTGCTTATGTGGGTCACTGTTGTTTTGGTAGCACACTGGGGAGCAACAGTATATTAGACAGGTGGTCCTAATGTTTTGTCTCATCAGTATACTAGGCACTATAACTAGTGTCTCATCAGTATACTAGGCACTATAACTAGTGTCTCATCAGTATACTAGGCACTATAACTAGTGTCTCATCAGTATAGTAGGCACTATAACTAGTGTCTCATCAGTATACTAGGCACTATAACTAGTGTCTCATCAGTATAGTAGGCACTATAACTAGTGTCTCATCAGTATACTAGGCACTATAACTAGTGTCTCATCAGTATACTAGGCACTATAACTAGTGTCTCATCAGTATACTAGGCAGTATACTAGGCACTTGTAACTATTTTACTGCAATGCTTTTACTTTTGCAGTTTTGTTTTGTGGCATGTATATGTTTGTGTGTCAGGTATGTATGAAACATGCACTGTTGCTTTGATTGTTTTTTAGAAAAAGAAATATGTATTATGGACATGCTAATAAGTACATTGATCAGAAGGATGGCAGTACTGGTGTAGAGAAGTTTGGAATGAGTTGTATATACTAATTCCTGTTTTATTTCCACAGACATGCACTTATTTGGGCATTATCCAGCTCATGACGACTTTTATCTAGTGGTCTGTAACATCTGCAATCAGGTAGTGAAGCCACAAGTATTCCAGTCACATTGTGGTAAGTAATTGCTAAAAAGTCAGTCTTTTAAGTTCCAATTTCATGAAACTTGCTCTCCCCCTTCATATTTAATATAAATGTAAATACCACAAGTATAGTGCATGTTCTACATTTTGCATCTCGTTTGTCAGTGAGCAACACTTTGTTTTCTTACACCTGTTTTAGTCTGACTTTTTGGGGTTGAACAAAGGCAAACTCATGCTGCACTGTGGTTGGAACATATTTAAAATGTGCAGCTAGATTTAGAGTTCGAAGGAGACGGCCCAGACTGGCCTCTAAATTGCAGGGTAAAGCTGTCTTGTATTTGTGGGCTACATGCAAAAGGGGATACGGTCGTTAGGTCGACCACTGTTGGTCAACATGCAGTAGGTCGATATGTGAAAGGTCGACATGAGTTGTTTTTTAAAAAAAAATTATTTTTTCAACTTTTTCATACTTTACGATCCACGTGGACTACAATTGGGAACGGTAACCTGTGCAGAGCGCAGCGAGGAACCTTGCCCGAAGCTTTGCCAGTGGACATGGTGCACTAATTGGGTTCCCAGTCACTGTATGAAGAAAACACCAAAAAATTAAACCCCCCCCCAAAAAACCTCATGTTGACCTAAAGACCATGTCAACCTAGCAACCCTGTCGACCTACTGCACGTCGACCAATAGTGGTCAACCTAATGACTGTCGACCTAAGTGTGGTCTACCCAACGACCCATACCCATGCAAAAGCAGGCAGAGTCTACCCTGCATGCAAAAACGACAAATTAAGTACATTGAACCCCTTGCATGTAACATTTGTTTTGCTCCGGACACTCAATCAGCCCCTTCTGGTTGCCGCACTATAAATTTACTACCCTTATGTGTTCTTTGTGAAATGATCAAATATGTTCCATAGGATTAACAGGAGAAAACTGGGACGTTGTTTTGGAATTCCTTTGTGCATTCCATTGCAGCAGTTTGATGGTCTTGTAGAAATAGTTTTAAATACAGAAATACCTGAGATGGTATTCAGCTTTGTTTACCAGTTGCATTAAACAAATATATTTGATTACACTGAAATAATTATTGGTGTTGAATGGCCAAAAAATGTCAGTGGTGCAGCTATTATGGCACCAATCTCTCCTGTCAGAGGTCTTTATTCAGACCTGGCTGCTGCTGCGTCCCACAGTGCAGTTTGCCTATATCAGCAAACTACATGCCCGGCCTCAACCATTGTGGCGGCACCCCGGAAGGCTGCGGCTGCAATGTGATTGACAGAAGCAGGCGTTCGCGGGGCAGGGATGTGGCGTTGGGGGGGGGGCGTGCTGGGAGCATGTTCAGGGCGGCTGCGTGACGTCACATGCAGCCGATTCAATTCTAAAAATGTCGGCGAACCACCTGGCAGCGCAGCCAAGGGTCTACCTTAGTTCAATGCGTCTACAAGACGCTTCGTGAGGTGGCACCACACATTCTGGGCAGCCCTGACCTGTGCTGGGTGGACCCCAGCATGTGAGAAGAGGGATGCAGATCTTGCTGCATATGCAATGATCTGCATTCCATCTCTGATTTAAGGTCCAGAGTTCTGTATTTGTATGTGTTTATTTTCACCTTTTGTGGGCCAAAAATGTGCATTGACACCCCTGGCATCTGGCATGGAACTCATACAAACGTTTGCCTTGTAAGCGTTATTCTGGCAAATACTTCCATTAGAGAATACTTTTTGGTTTTTGTGAGGGAGGCATTGTGCTGAAGTTTACAAAGGAACAAAGTAGGGTGGTATATGTCTGTGTCCAGGGCGCATAAGAAATATAAATTACATAAAATACATCCCTTTAATTACTGACAAGATGATGTATCCTTCATGTGACAACTTCAAAATCTCTCTGATTGGCTCTTCCTCCTCTTGAAAACACTATATAGTGATCCCAAGGTTCATAAAAAACAAGAGTAAAAGAAAAAATGTGTAGAACAGTTTCACACCAATCAAATTATTTCCACAACTTGGAAAGCAGAAGGGCGTACCCCACTCACACAGAAACAAGTGAGTGGAGTCACTTGTTTCTGTGTGAGTGGGGTACGCCCTTCTGCTTTCCAAGTTGTGGAAATAATTTGATTGGTGTGAAACTGTTCTACACATTTTTTCTTTTACTCTTGTTTTTTATGAACCTTGGGATCACTATATGGTGTTTTCAAGAGGAGGAAGAGCCAATCAGAGAGATTTTGAAGTTGTCACATGAAGGATACATCATCTCGTCAGTAATTAAAGGGATGTATTTTATGTAATTTATATTTCTTATGCGCCCTGGACACAGACATATACCACCCTACTTTGTTCCTTTGTATACTATATTTGTAAAATCGGTGATTTTTACTCAGGTATTTGTAGTGGACGGGCAGCATTGCGCCATACAGGCGAACGGTTCAGAAAAATTTCCTATTGTGCTGAAGTTATACCGGATCATTTGTGTTACAGTTCTGACGATCAACCAAACATTTCTTTATCAGTGTGTGAGTTCTATTAAGGCTGTATAACTGCTCATCTTGTTCCAATAAAAGCCTGTGTTAGGTAGGATTTCTGTATGGCATAGATTTATTTGAAGCCTACACTTATAAGCATATCTTGCATGTGTATTGGTTGCATTTATATTATGAACATGAGTGGGTGTAGGGACTATGAATAATGATGATAATAGTAATCATGGCATTTTGCCACTAGCCCTGCTAATACATGAAATATAATATAATGTTATGTATCTTTTACTCGTATGCCAGGGATGTTACATTCTTATGTGCTCTGTGGAGGCGATTCAATTAGCATCATGGGGGATGTGGCTCTAGGGTTAAGTGCCCGGAGCTATTCTATAGGCTGCATCACACCCGGCACCTAAGCCAGGAGGTGAAGGGCTTAGTCGCAGTAAGCAAGAAAACAGTATGTCAACATTCTGGTGTCGACATGTTAAATGTCGACCTTATTAACATCTCGACATTTCTACCCCATATCATCTGGTGTTTGCTTTACAGTACATATGGAAAGTAATACACAAATACATTTGACATGTGGTTATGAGGTCATTGGAGGCACATAAGCTTCCCCAAGGTGTATATGAAACATAAATGCATTTAGTGTTTAGACTTGGGTCCCATCCCCAAGATATCTCTTTACGGTATGTTGAGGGTGCTGCGCCATTTTAAAAGGGCAATATACGCCATGCTTTTTTAGCAGTACCCTGCTTATACAGCCCGCCCGTTACCGGGCTGCTGCCGTATGATAAGTTGCCGTGCGCATAGCATCTATTAACATTAAAGGGAGAGCTTGGGGGGAGCCCAGCACCTCAGCAAATGATGGGTATGCCCACTTTAGTGATGCCAACGGTGGGGCACGCCCCATTGGTGGCGCTGACGGGGGCCACCCCTCCCCCAGTAGTAACACCGGTGGGGCTGCGCTGCCTCCCTGGCCAGCCACACACCCTTTTCGACCACTCTGCCCCAGCACCTCTGCAACCTGCCCTACCCGCACCCTAATGGGAACATTACCATGCAAATATTCCCAAACATGGAAAAATACGATATCCAAACTACTTATGGTCAAAAGGATTTCAGATTTGGCAGACTCAACCGGTACAGCTGTAATAGTTCCGATCAGCTACAGGCTGATGCAAATATACACTGCTGAGGAAAACCGCTTTTGGGTAATTGCAAATTTATCTATGAAGCTAATAGGTGCTTTCTTTGTTGTGTATGCCTGTATTATGTTTTTGTGTGCATGTTTTTGCAAGGTTTTCTTTTAATTTTATTTCTTACACAACATGGAGTGGTACCTGCTGTAGTAGAGATTAAAAAAAAATAAATAAGAATTTACTTACCGATAATTCTATTTCTCGTAGTCCGTAGTGGATGCTGGGGACTCCGTCAGGACCATGGGGATTAGCGGCTCCGCAGGAGACAGGGCACAAAAATAAAGCTTTAGGATCAGGTGGTGTGCACTGGCTCCTCCCCCTATGACCCTCCTCCAAGCCTCAGTTAGGATACTGTGCCCGGACGAGCGTACACAATAAGGAAGGATCTTGAATCCCGGGTAAGACTCATACCAGCCACACCAATCACACCGTACAACTTGTGATCTGAACCCAGTTAACAGTATGACAAAACGTAGGAGCCTCTGAACAGACGGCTCACAACAATAACAACCCGATTTTTTTGTAACAATAACTATGTACAAGTATTGCAGACAATCCGCACTTGGGATGGGCGCCCAGCATCCACTACGGACTACGAGAAATAGAATTATCGGTAAGTAAATTCTTATTTTCTCTAACGTCCTAAGTGGATGCTGGGGACTCCGTCAGGACCATGGGGATTATACCAAAGCTCCCAAACGGGCGGGAGAGTGCGGATGACCCTGCAGCACCGAATGAGAGACTCCATGTCCTCCTCAGCCAGGGTATCAAATTTGTAGAATTTAGCAAACGTGTTTGCCCCTGACCAAGTAAATGCTCAGCAAAGTTGTAAAGCCGAGACCCCTCAGGCAGTCGCCCAAGATGAGCCCCCTTCCTTGTGGAATGGGCTTTTTCTGATTTTGTCTGTGGCAAGCCTGCCACAGAATGTGCAAGCTGAATTGTACTACCAATCCAGCGAGCAATCGTCTGTTTAGAAGCCGGAGCACCCATCTTGTTGGGTGCATACAGGCTAAACAGCGAGTCAGATTTTCTGACTCCAGTCGTCCTGGAAACATATATTTTCAGGGCCCTGACAACGTCAAGTAACTTGGAGTCCTCCAAGTCCCTAGTAGCCGCAGGTACCACAATAGGTTGGTTCATGTGAAAAACAGAAAACACCTTAAGGAGAAATTGAGGACGAGTCCTCAATTCTGCCCTGTCAGAATGAAAATTTAAGTAAGGGCTTTTATATGATAAAGCCGCCCATTCTGACACACGCCTGGCTGAAGCCAGGGCTAATAGAATCTTCACCTTCCATGTGAAATATTTTAAGTCCACAGTGGTGAGTGGATCAAACCAATGTGACTTTAGGAAACTCAAAACAACATTGAGATCCCAAGGTGCCACTGGGGGCACAAAAGGAGGCTGTATATGCAGTACCCCTTTTACAAACGTCTGAACTTCAGGCACTGAAGCCAGTTCTTTCTGGAAGAAATTCGACAGGGTCGAAAATTTGAACCTTAATGGACCCTAATTTTAGTCCCATAGACAGTCCTGTTTTCAGGAAATGTAGGAAACGACCCAGTTGGAATTCCTCTGTAGGGACCTTCTTGGCCTCACACCACGCAACATATTTTCTTTTTCATCCACTAGGGGTCACTGGAGTACTCTTGGGATATGGACGGCTTCCACCGGAAGAAGGCACTGAATAAATTAATTTTGAGACTACTCCTCCCCTCCATATCCTGCAGCACTTCAGTGTTTTTTCTGTGCTCGACACAGTTAGAAGGCATAGTGGAGCTCGTCCACAAAGTATTGGAATTTTTTCTAAGTTTTTTTTTTTCTTCAATTTCCACGTCCTTTCCCCCCTTCTAACAGGCGTGGGTCAGGGACAGTGGAAGCGGCTGAGTAGCCGTGAGTGTCGGACCTCTCTGTAAAGAGCTCCCTCACTCCACTTGCAGGCTGCCTGCAGGAAAGCTGGACGGAGCTTGGATGAAAGCCCCGTCATAGACTTTTGTCACGGTCCAGGTATGTTGGGTTGGGGCGGTCAGCGCTTGCTGCCGCTCCACTGTTGGGGATTGTTGGGTACTCACCGCTGCCCGGAGCGCGTGTACATGGGCCGCTTCACGGTCCATGCGGCGCGCTCTCACTCTCCGGCTCCCAGCATCCTAAGAGACCGCTGTTCCCTGCGCAGCAGCAGCGCTGCTTGGCTACACAGACACGCCGCTATGCTGTGTGTGGCGGGCGGGAGCACGTGTGCATAGGCCGCTCCACGGCTCTATGCAGCACGCTCTCTGCTTCCGCCATCCGCCCGCAGCAGCCGAGGAGTTCCGTTGTCCGGGGTCTACAGGACAGGCCGCTCACACGGCCCTTTGCAAAACTTCCACAGGCCCAGACCCGGTGCTGTACACGGAGGTCGTGGGAGTGGGGGGAGACTTTAACAGTATTTGGCAGTGTCAAGCTTTTAGGAAAGACTTGGTGCTTAGTATGTTTAATGTTCTCCTGTCTGTTCCAGGTTTCCTATTTTACATCTCGGCTAAGAGTGGTACTAGGGGAATTTTGGGGTCAGTTTTCGTATTGCTGGCAGGCACTGCACTTGCCTAGATATATACCAGGAACTTTGGTGTTATTACTGAGTCGTGCAGTCTGTCTGTGTGGAGTTTGTATTGTCTGTCTTCATAATGAGTAAGACACCAGCAAAATCTAAGAAACATTTGTCATGTCATGTCTGTAAGAGTGTGTTGCCTGATGGATCCACCACATGTACAGCATGTGTTGTTAATACAGCCATAAATACGATTTCCATTCCAGAAGTAAAGCCAGCATCTCAGGACCCTCCATGGGCTTTACTTGCAGATGTATTAGTCGGTTTACAATCAGAGCTGGCCGCCTCTCGTGAAGAAAGAGAGGCGGCAAGATCTGAGTTTAAGATGAGACCATTTGAGTTACCTGGGGAGTCTCAAACTGGTCATAAGTCCACCTTGAGTGGAAAAGATAAGTTTCCTTTTCCTACTAATTTTCCTGTCTCTGGGATACTAGATCTCACTGAACAGGAGTATGAGGAGGGCGAAATAGAACAACAGTCAGAAGGTGACGACTTTGACAGCCCAGGTATTGACAATCTCATCAGAGCAGTTCGTCAGTCGCTGGAGTTTACGGAAACTGAGGAGCCACTGACGAATGATGAAGTAGTCTTTACTAAACGACAGAGATCTCCGATGTGTTTCCCTATCTCGGAATCTCTTAATAAAATGTTACTGGAGTCACGGAAAAATCCGGACAAACGGTTTTCTATTCCTCGTAGATTTAAATCGAGTTACCCGTTTCCAGAGGCCATGACAGCTACATGGGAGAACCCACCATTGGTGGATTCATCCGTATCTAAACTTACGAGGAAGTTAACCATACCAGTACCAACTGCTACTACGCTTAAAGACCCTGCAGATCGTAAAATAGAGGCTATGCTAAGGTCCATGTATACAGCAACTGGAGTGCTGTTAAGACCTGGGTTGGTTGGCATTTGGGTTACTAAAGCTTTAATGGTATGGATAAAAGAGCTCAAATCGGCTCTGCAAGAGGATCATCTTATACTTCTCGCGGATCAAATCTGGGAAGCTGCTGAATATCTATGTACAGCTTCTACTGACGTCTGTCAGCTTACTTCTCGCCTGTCCTCATCGCTAGTCACAGTACGACGAGCACTTTGGCTGCGTTCGTGGCAGGCGGAGACGGAGGTTAAAAAAGGTATAGAGGCATTGCCTTATGATGGCGAGAAACTTTTTGGTCCTGAATTGGACAAATGGATTTCTGAGGCTACTGGAGGGAAGTCTGTTTTTCTTCCATCGCCTACAACTATACCTAAACGGAAATATTCTGGTCCGGCGTTCAAATCCTTTAGAACTCAGCCCTTTCGTGGGCAGGGAGGAGCAGTCACGCCGGGCAGAAGAGGTCGGGGACGTAGTGCCCGACAATCCAATGCACGTCGTCAAGACACCAAGACCACTAACAAACCAGTGGCATGACGGGCTCCCAGCCCATCTCGGATCTCCAATTGTGGGAGCACGCCTTCAGAGCTTTCAGGGGGCGTGGCTGCAGACGTCCACAGATGGGTGGATCCGCAATTTAATATTAGAGGGTTACAAAATAGAGTTCGATTATCTTCCGACAGGAAGATTTTTCACGACAGGACTGCCTGTGTCGGACGACAAGAAAGCAGTTCTGCAGGTTGCCATTCAGTCTCTGCTGAATGCTGCAGTGATAATTCCGGTCCCTGTGCAGGAACAGGGGCAGGGTTATTATTCCAGTCTGTTTCTGGTACCAAAACCAGATGGCTCAGTCAGGCCAATATTGAACCTAAAAGGTCTCAATCATTACATCACTTACCACAGATTCAAGATGGAATCTCTCAGGTCAGTAATTGCAGGGTTAGAGCCACAGGAATTCATGATTGCACTAGATCTCAAGGATGCGTATTTGCACATTCCGATCTGGCCACCTCACCAGAGTTTCTTAAGGTTTGCGATAAGGCGAGACCATTACCAATTTCAGGCTCTACCGTTTGGCCTCTCATCAGCGCCTCGGGTATTCACCAAGGTAATGTCCGTGATGACAGCTCATCTCAGGTCCCTAGGGGTAATAATTGTTCCGTATTTAGACGATCTACTCATAAAGGCTCCGTCTCAACAATTGCTTCTCCAACATGCCTTACTAACGTACAATGTACTAGTTCAGCACGGTTGGATAGTCAGTTTAAAGAAATCACATCTAATTCCGTGTCAACGACTTCAATTCCTAGGGATGATTCTCGATACAGTAAAACAAAGGGTTTTCCTGCCACAACAGAAAGTACAGGGCATTCGTCATCTGGTGCAATTAGTGCTCAAGCCACGCACAGTCTCAGTACATTTGTGCATTCGCCTTTTAGGCACAATGGTGGCGGCTTTCGAAGCACTTCAGTTCGGAAGATTTCACTCACGTCCGTTTCAACTGGAGGTGTTAGCACAGTGGTCGGGATCACATCTGCAGCTGCACCACAGGGTGAGGTTGTCACCACAAGTCAGGGTGTCTCTTCTCTGGTGGTTAAAAATACACAATCTATCTGCAGGGAGACGATTCGGCGTCGCGAATTGGATAATTCTGACAACAGACGCAAGTCTCAGAGGTTGGGGAGCTGTAGTTCAGAGTTATCGGCTCCAGGGCCTCTGGGCGGATCACGAAAGATCGCTATCCATAAATGTTCTGGAACTCAGGGCGATTTACAATGCTCTAAGACAAGCGGTGTACATGTTTCGTTTTCAGACTGTTCAGGTGCAGTCAGACAACGCGACGGCAGTCGCATACATAAACAAACAAGGAGGAACGAGAAGCCGCATGGCTATGCGGGAAGTAGCTCGGATCCTCAGATGGGCCGAATATCACCAGGTGATATTATCGGCAGTGTTCATTCCTGGAGTGGACAACTGGGAGGCAGATTTTCTCAGTCGTCGGGATTTTCATCCAGGAGAGTGGGCATTAAATCCAGAAGTATTTCAGATGTTGATCCAGAAGTGGGGTTACCCTCAGGTGGATCTAATGGCATCCCGCCACAATCATCAGGTGTCAAGATATGTGTCCAGAACAAGAGATCCAGGGGCAGTGGCGGTGGATGCTCTCACAGCCACGTGGCCATACAGCCTTGTGTATCTGTTTCCACCGTTTCCGCTGCTCCCGTTGGTGCTAAAACGGATCAAGAGAGGGTTCGTCACAGTCATTCTAATAGCGCCTCATTGGCCTCGGAGGGCTTGGTTCTCGGATCTCCTCGGGTTACTCGCAGACGATCCGTGGCCACTCCCACTACGTCCGGACCTGTTACAACAGGGTCCGTTCCTTTACCCCGATTTAGCGCGGCTGCGTTTGACGGGGTGGCTGTTGAAAAGGCCATCTTAAGGAAAGAGGGCATTCCTGAGTCTGTTATACCAACCATGGTACGAGCTAGGAAGCCGGTTACGGCAGCTCATTATTATAGAATTTGGCGTACTTATATAGGTTGGTGTGAAGCTCGGAAATTTCCGACATCGTCTTTTAAATTATCCCGTCTTTTGTTATTTTTACAAATGGGGTTAGATGGAGGACTACGTCTTTCCACACTAAAGGTGCAGGTATCTGCGTTGTCAATTTATTTTCAAAAGAAATTGGCCTCGTTGCAGTCAATACATACGTTTCTACAGGGTGTAAAGAGGATACAGCCTCCTTTCATTCCACCTACAGCACCATGGGACTTGAATCTGGTTTTAGATTTCTTACAGTCCGATTACTTTGAACCCTTACAACAAGTGGATATTAAATTTCTCACTTGGAAAAGTTTTTTCTTTTAGCCTTAGCTTCGGCTAAGCGTGTTTCAGATTTGGGTGCCTTGTCATGCAAGTCACCGTATTTAATTTTTCATGATGACAGAGCGGAACTTCGGACGAATCCCGTTTTTCTACCAAAGGTAGTGTCGTCTTTTCACATCAATCAACCAATAGTAGTTCCTGTGTTAACAGGAGATTCTGGAACGTTGGATGTGGTTCGCGCATTGCGCATCTATGTTTCCCGAACGTCTACTGTGCGTAAGACAGATACGTTGTTTGTTCTCTATGACGCAGCTAAGAGGGGTTGGCCAGCCTCTAAGCAGACCTTATCCAGATGGATCAAACTGACTATACGTCAGGCTTACCTTTATGCTAAGTTACAGCCACCTACTTCAGTAACAGCTCATTCCACACGTTCTGTGGGGACGTCATGGGCAGCGAGTCGTGGGGCTTCTACGACACAGCTTTGCCGTGCGGCTACTTGGTCGTCAGTGCACACGTTTGTGCGCTTTTACAAGTTTGATACGTTCGCGGCATCAGCATCTAGCTTTGGCCGTTTAGTGTTACAAGTGCCAAACAGCTCTCCCGCCACGGAGGAGACTTTGGTACATCCCAAGAGTACTCCAGTGACCCCTAGTGGATGAAAAAGAAAATAGGATTTTGGTACTTACCAGGTAAATCCTTTTCTTTGAATCCATAGGGGGCACTGGACGCCCACCCAGAGCAGTTTACCTGTTTTAGGAGTCCAGTGGTTCTTATGGTAACACACTTTCACGACTGGTTTAAATTTAACAAGGGTTAATCAGTTATGGTGTCAACTGTTTAGTTGTCTGTTACGTTGTGTCAACTTTATTGTTGTCTGTGAGACTATATGTAATTCTCCTTTTGTCAATCTCTCTATCGATCCTGTTCGGCTCAGTAAAAAACACTGAAGTGCTGCAGGATATGGAGGGGAGGAGTAGTCTCAAAATTAATTTATTCAGTGCCTTCTTCCGGTGGAAGCCGTCCATATCCCAAGAGTACTCCAGTGCCCCCTATGGATTCAAAGAAAAGGATTTACCTGGTAAGTACCAAAATCCTATTTTCGCCAATTGCGGTGAAAATGTTTTGCGGTTACATCCTTCCTGGCTTCGACCAGGGTAGGAATGACTTCATCTGGAATGCCCTTTCAGGATTCGGCGTTCAACTGCCATGCCGTCAAACGCAGCCGCGGTAAGTCTTGGAACAGACAAGGCCCCTGCTGGAGCAGGTCCTTTCTTAAAGGTAGAGGCCACGGTTCTTCCGTGAGAATCTCTTGAAATTCCGGGTACCAAGTCCTTCTTGACCCATCCGGAACCACGAGTATCGTTCTTACTCATCTCCTACTTATGATTCTCAGTACTTTTGGTATGAGATGCATAGGAGGGAACACATACCATGACTGGTACACCCACAGTGTTACCAGAGCGTCCACCACTATTGCCTGAGGGTCCCTTGACCTGGCGCAATATCTGTCTAGTTTTTTGTTCAGGCGGGACGCCATCATGTCCACCTTTGGTTTTTCCCAACGGTTTACAATCATGTGGAAGACTTCCCGCTGAAGTCCCCACTCTCCCGGGTGGAGGTTATGCTGAGGAAGTCTGCTTCCCAGTTTTCCACTCCCGGAATTAACACTGCTGAGAGTGTTATCACATGATTTTTCGCCCAGCGAAGAATCCTTGCAGTTTCTGCCATTTCCCTCCTGCTTCTTGTGCCGCCCTGTTTTCGTGGGCGACTGCCGTGATGTTGTCCCACTGGATCAATACCGGCTGACCTTGAAGCAGAGGTCTTGCTAAGCTTAGAGCCTTGTAAATTGCCCTTAGCTCCAGTATATTTATTTGGAGAGAAGTCTCCAGACTTGATCACACTCCCTGGAATTTTTTTCCTTGTGTGACTGCTCCCCAGCCACTCAGGCTGGCATCCGTGGTCACCAGGACCCAGTCCTGAATGCCGAATCTGCGGCCCTTTCATAGATGAGCACTCTGCAGCCACCGCAGAAGAAAACACCCTTGTCCTTGGAGACAGGGTTATCCGCTGATGCATCTGAAGATGCGAACCGGACCATTTTCCCAGCAGATCCCACTGAAAGGTTCTTGCGTGAAATCTACCGAATGGGATCGCTTTGTAAGAAACCACCATTTTTCACAGGACCCTTTGTGCAATGATGCACTGATACTTTTCCTGGTTTTAGGAGGTTCCTGACTAGCTCGGATAACTCCCTGGCTTTCTTCTCCGGGAGAAAACATCCTTTTCTGGACTGTGTCCAGAATCATCCCTAGGAACATTAGACGTGTCGTCGGAAAAAGCTGCGATTTTGGAATATTTAGAATCCACTCGCGCTGTCGTAGAACTACTTGAGATAGTGCTACTCCGACCGCCAACTGTTCTCTGGACCTTGCCCTTATCAGGAAAGCGTCCATATTTCTTTTAGGAAGAATCATCATTTCGGCCATTACCTTGGTAAAGACCCGGGTGCCGTGGACAATCCAAACGGCAGCGTCTGAACTGATAGTGACAGTTCTGTACCACGAACCTGAGATACCCTTGGTGAGAAGGGCAAAATTTGGACTTGTAGGTAAGCTTCCCTGATATCCAGTGACACCATATCGTCCTGGTTCGCTATCACTGCTCTGAGTGACTCCATCTTGATTTGAACCCTTGTATGTAATTGTTCAAATCTTTTAGATCTCACCGAGCCGTTTGGCTTCAGTACCACAATATAGTGTGGAATAATACCCCTTCCCTTGTTGTAGGAGGGGTACTTTGATTATCACGTGCTGGGAATACAGCCTGTGAATTTTTTTCCCAATACTGCCTCCCTGTCGGAGGGGGACGTTGGTAAAGCAGACTTCAGGAACTTGTGAGGGGAAGACGTCTCGAATTTCCAATGTACACCTGGGATACTACGTGTAGGATCCAGGAGTCCACTTGCGAGTGAGCCCACTGCGTGCTGAAACTCTTGAGATGACCCCCCACCGCACCTGAGTCCGCTTGTATGGCCCCAGCGTCATGCTGCGGACTTGGCAGAAGCTGTGGAGGACTTCTGTTCCTGGGAATGGGCTGCCTGCTGCAGTCTTCTTCCCTTTCCTCTAACCCTGGGCAGATATGACTGGCCTTTTGCCCGCCTGCCTTTATGGGTACGAAAGGACTGAGACTGAAAAGACTGTGTCCTTTTCTGCTGAGATGTGACTTGGGGTAACAAAAGTGGATTTTCCAGCTGTTGCCATGGCCACCAGGTCCGATGGACCGTCCCTTTATACGGCAATACTTCCATGTGCCGTCTGGAATCTGCCTCACCTGACCACTGTCGTGTCTATAAACATCGTCTGGCAGATATGGACATCACATCTACTCTTGATGCCAGAAAGCAAATATCCCTCTGCGCATCTCGCATATATAGAAATGCATCCTTAAAATGCTCTATAGTCAATAAAATATTGTTCCTGTCAAGGGTATCAATATTTTCAGTCAGGAAATCCGACCAAGCCCCCCCAGCGCTGCACATCCAGGCTGAGGCGATTGCTGGTCGTAGTATAATACCAGTATGTGTGTATATACTTCTTAGGATATTTTTCAGCTTCCTATCAGCTGGCTCCTTGAGGGCGGCCGTATCTGGAGACGGCAACGCCACTTGTTTTTATAAGCGTGTGAGCGCCTTATCCACCCTAAGGTGTGTTTCCCAACTCGCCCTCACTTCTGGCGGGAAAAGGTATACCTCCAATAATTTTCTATCTGAGGAAACCCACGTATCATCACACACTTTAATTTATCTGATTCAGGAAAAACTACAAGTAGATTATTCCCACCCTACATAATACCCTTATTTGTGGTACTTGTAGTATCAGAAATATGTAACACCTCCTTCATTGCCCTTAACATGTAACGTGTGGCCCTAAAGGAAAATACGTTTGTTTCTTCACCGTCGACACTGAAGTCAGTGTCCGTGTCTGTGTCTGTGTCGACCAACTGAGGTAAATGGGCGTTTTTACAAGCCCCTGACGGTGTCTGAGACGCCTGGACAGGTACTAATTTGTTTGCCGGCCGTCTCATGTCGTCAACCGACCTTGCATCGTGTTGACATTATCACGTAATTCCTAAATAAGCCATCCATTCCGGTGTCGACTCCCTAGAGAGTGACATCACCCATACAGGCAATTTGCTCCGCCTCCTCACCAACATCGTCCTCCTACATGTCGACACACACGTACCGACACACAGCACACACACAGGGAATGCTCTGATAGAGGACAGGACCCCACTAGCCCTTTGGGGAGACAGAGGGAGAGTTTGCCAGCACACACCAAAAACGCTATAATTATACAGGGACAACCCCTTATACAAGTATTTTCCCTTATAGCATTTTCACATATGTAATCATATCGCCAAATAAGTGCCCCCCCTCTCTGTTTTAACCCTGTTTCTGTAGTGCAGTGCAGGGGAGAGCCTGGGAGCCTTCCTCACAGCAGAGCTGAGCAGGAAAATGGCGCCGTGTGCTGAGGAGAATAGGCCCCGCCCCCTAAAACGGCGGGCTCTTCTCCCGGAGTTTGTGATATCTGGCAGGGGTTAAATACATCCATATAGCCTCAAGGGCTATATGTGATGTATTTTAGCCATAAAAAGGTATAATACATTGCTGCCCAGAGCGCCCCCCCCAGCGCCCTGCACCCTCAGTGACCGCTGGTATGAAGTGTGCTGACAACAATAGCGCACAGCTGCAGTGCTGTGTGCTACCTTATGAAGACTGAAAGTCTTCTGCCGCCTGTTTCTGGACCTCTGGACCTCTTCAACTTCGGCATCTGCAAGGGGGGTCGGTGGCGCGGCTCCGGGACGAACCCCAGGGTGAGACCTGTGTTCCGACTCCCTCTGGAGCTAATGGTGTCCAGTAGCCTAAGAATCCAATCCATCCTGCACGCAGGTGAGTTGAAATTCTCTCCCCTAAGTCCCTCGATGCAGTGAGCCTGTTGCCAGCAGGACTCACTGAAAATAAAAAACCTAAAAAACTTTTTCTAAGCAGCTCTTTAGGAGAGCCACCTAGATTGCACCCTGCTCGGACGGGCACAAAAACCTAACTGAGGCTTGGAGGAGGGTCATAGGGGGAGGAGCCAGTGCACACCACCTGATCCTAAAGCTTTATTTTTGTGAAAGAAACAAATATTCCAGCGCGTCACTAACACCTAACTCATGCACTTTTGGGTCGTATGTGCTGAAATAAGCAGCTCTCAACTGGACAGTACTGACCTGTCCACACACAAAACTGCACCAAGGATAATAATATATTACCAGAGAGCGCTTTATCCAAATATATTGAATTTATTACATATATATCACAATAAAATATAAAATAAACACATGTACACATAAAATTATAATTGAAGTTAAAAAATCCTCCCAGCTGCAGCTGATTAAATTTAACCGGTTATTTATATTATATCCAAATAGAAGTACTTATTGTAACCATATTTTCAGTGAAAAGTCCCGAACAGTATATAGTCCTTATTAGGAACAATTTATGGATGCTTGCTGTTTAATTCCAGCTATAGGATTTTTTCCCACATGCTCATAGAGATCTCCTTATATGTCAGATAGAAGCCGGCTTTCTACTCCCGTTAATTAATGCCGCTGAGTGGCCAGGTGCGTAGGATACTTATGCTTTAGTATCTGTTTAACGGACTTTTTTCGTCCTACTCTCACTGTGCTAGATAGGGCCACATTTGCAAAATTGTCCACTTTACTCACAGCCAGGAGTGGATCCGTTTGATCTCCGTGGACAGCCCCCGTTGTCGAACACAGCCACAGTGGAGAGAGGCACCTTCCTGGATTACGGGATACCTGGAGAATCTCTAGAGACGATTAGCATCCATACATGGACAATAACACCAAGAGGGTATTATTCAGCCGGAATCCGCTGGTAGCAGGAAGGACATCCGTATAGAATAAGCCCCAGTCCTTACGCGTTTCTCCGCAATTGTCAGTGTGCGGTTTCGTCAGAGGATGACACAGGGCTGTCCAGCATGCTATTTAAATATCGGTGGACCAATCACATTAAGGATTACCTACATTGGCACACCTGAATAATCATTGATTCAATCACACATGTGTAAAATAAAATTCCAGTCACATAACAACCCATATACTACCAACTTTACAGTATAAATACATAGGATAGATTTATTATATCATATCTTTATAATGCTATACATTCATAGGTCATGAAGTGCTTTCTAAACAATAAAACTCTTTATATTATCTAATTAGCAAAAGACAAAGGTTGATGGCACTCGTTCACTAATTGCAAATGGAAACAACAAGTCTACACAGAATCTATATTTCCTATGCAGACTACTCTAGCTTAGCGGTCTAATGCCTTGTGTTAACAAACACAAGGTCCCAAGTTTGAATCCAAGGTGTTCCTACATGTATCATTGATTTTCTATTTTTTTATTTTTATTATTATTATTTATTTTTTATTTCTTTCAATATTGTTGTTATTTCTATTGAACCATTATATACTCCCATAAATTACAGCAAATGCGTAATTCTAACCAGTATATAGAAACAGAAATGGGAAGAAAAGAGAAAATGTATCAATACAACAACAGAGCAATTTTATACAATTTTGTTTATTTATTTATTTATATAGGGGACCATAATCAATAAAAATGAATCCCAATCAAAAAACGCACCCCTTATTTTAATGTACTTTTCAGAGTACACTTAGTACTACACAAGAGACAAAATTGACAGGTTAATAACAAACTCAACAACCTAATAATAGGTCTATTTATGAGATGTTGTGCGTGGTCCCACCGTTTACCAGATAGGTATAAACATATATATATAAATATAATCAAACATATAGGGAATGAGATAACAGGAAGAAAAAAGGGGGGGGGGGGGAATAGAAATGGAGAGATGCATGACCAGGAAAAACTGACAGCAAATATTTCAACTGGCACCTTGAAATCATCTGATATTATTGATCTCCATATTCTCATTTAGACCCTCGGGCATCAAGGTGCCCAGATTAAAAATCCAGAATGCTTCTCTTGTGCATAATTTATTGAACCTGTCGCCGCCTCTCGGAGTGGGGGCCACAGATTCAATGCCTTGTACCTTTAGTGAGTCCACATTACCATCATGATGATGAGTAACGTGTCTTGACACACTATGGTAAAGATTCCTCTTAAGGACATTTCGTCTATGTTCCAAAAACCTGATATTAAGACTCCTAACTGTCCTCCCCACATATTGTTTCCCACATATACAACTTATCAGGTAAATGACGTACGTCTGTTGACAGTTAATAAAGGTCTCAATTGCAAATTCCATTCCCATTGTTGCTGATTTAAAAGAAATACTTCTATGCATTATAAATTTACAAGTGATGCAATTGGTCTTACCACATCTAAAACAGCCTATGCTTTGATTAAGCCAGGTTTTTTTGACCAATGATTGTGTACTAGCTTGAAAAAAACTTGGAGATAGATGATTTTTTAAATTCCTAGCCTTCTGAAATACCACTCTAGCCGAATCTCCCAACCAAGGATTGAGAACTTTATCCAATTTCAGGAGTTCAAAGTTTTTATTTATGATTTTCCTAACATCCTCAGCATACGTGTTATATTTTGTTACAAAGGGCATGATATGGTTGTTATCATGTCTAGCTTTTAGTGCCCCCAAACTGGTAGTCGTAGATAAGAGAGAATTTCTTTCTCTATTGACTACCCTTTTGAGGGAATCCTCCAGGAGTTTCTTGGGGTAACCCTGGTCAAGAAATGCATCTGTAAGAACATTGGATTGTTCATAAAACATATCTTCATCAGTACAATTGCGTTTCATCCTAAGATATTGTCCCATAGGTATATTGTCTTTCCATTTACGGTGGTGGCAACTGCCATAATTTAAAAAACTGCTGCAGTCCACCTCCTTTCTATAGGTTTTAGTGACCAATTTGTTGTCCCTAACCGAGAGAGCAATATCCAGATAATTAATGTGTGTAGAGTGACAAGAGTGACTAAACTTAAGCCCAAAAGTGTTAGAATTAAGATAGGAAAGAAAAGAAGATACACTAGAAGCCCCATCCCAAATAATAAACAGATCATCAATGTACCGACCATAGAGCACCAAATTCACGCCGAAAGGTCCCCCCCAAATGTATTGCTCCTCAAAGAGCCCCATATATAAATTGGCGAAGCTCGGCGCGAACTTGGTGCCCATGGCGGTACCGTGCACTTGAAGATAAAACTGTGAATTAAATAAAAAATAGTTATGTGATAAAATGAAATTCATGGATTCCAATACAAACCCACATCGCTCGGGCGACAGCCCCACAGTAGATTCGAGAAATTGGCGGCAAGCTTCCACCCCTCCTCGATGGGGGATGTTGGTGTAAAGAGACTCGACATCACACGTCAAGAGTACATAGCTCTCTCGCCACTCGATACCACTCACTAGATGGAGAAAGTGATTGGTATCTCTAATGTAGGACCGGAGCCCGGCGACGTGGGGTTGTAAAAAGGAATCCACGAATGCTGACAGATTAGATGTGAGGGACCCTACACCAGATATAATTGGGCGCCCAGGAGGTGCTACCAAGGACTTGTGAATTTTGGGAAGGTGGTAATAGGTGGGGATAACTGGATAGGGAGTAAAAAGAAATAAATACTCATCTTTGGAGATTGCTCCCTCGGTTAGGGCTTGCTGGAGAAAGGATTTAAAGACCTGAACATAGGACGTTGTGGGATTGGAAGGAAGTCTAGCATAGAATTTCTCATTCCCCAATTGTCTCAAGGCTTCCTCATGGTATGTAGCCTTATCTTGTAGCACAACCCCTCCCCCCTTGTCCGCACTTTTGATGATGATGGTATGATCATCTTTAAGTGCTTTGAGGGCTCGTCTTTCATTAATATTTAAATTGTCACCCTTTCTAACTCCTTTTTTCTTAATACATAAGGAACGAAAATCATTCATTGTTGAAGTATAGAAGGTCTCAATATAGGAACTTCTGTGTTGTAGAGGGTAAAATTCTGACTTCTTTTTAAAGGCTTTATTACCGCCAACCCCCTCATATGTATTGTCTATAATATCAAAGACCCTCTTGATTCTTCTCTCACTATCTTGTTCTCCATCATCATTCTCCATTAATAACGAATTCAAAATCTCCACTCCCCTTTGGTCTTCATCATTCAATATGATGGGTATACCTTCAATGTCATGTTGTTTTAAAGATTTATTAATAAAGTACCTCTTGCGGCACAAATCTCTAGTATACCTGTTAAGGGCCACAAAAAGCTCAAAAATATCAGGTTTTACTGATGGAGCGAACTTAAGACCTTTGGCAATTACAGATTTTTCATGCTCACTCAGTACTCTGGATGATAAATTAAAAATACCCTTATTCCTTACCCTAGCCTTCCGTTTTTGGTGTTGTGTCTTAATTCCTCCTCTACACCCTCTGGTTCT